>NC_042493.1:129433799-129479265 GCF_005508785.2 Acyrthosiphon pisum
TAGAATCGAAATTTTTCCCAAGAGAAAAAAAAAAAAAATAAATAAGTATTATTTCCCCAAAAAAAAATCGGGACTCCAGGGACGAGCGCCTCCCACCAAGTGTAACGTCTCCTCTTCACCTCGCTCTCGCGGGTGACGTTTTGTTTATATTAACGAGGTCTCGGAGACTCGACCTCGGTGTGTGATATTATTACTAGGGATCAGGGTTACCTTATGTGAAGCAAAGTACTCAATGTGTGTATATATATATAAATGTATCTGTTATTGAATATTAATGTACTGTTATTACCTACTACAAGTTTACAACAGCGAAAGTATACTTATAAATTATAACTCAGGGTTACTGATCGGGCCATGGTGTGCCGTGGGTGCCGATGTCCAAATGTGGGTTGAGCTGGTCTTCTGTAGGTCCTCTTCAGGTCGTTGTCAACCATCGAGTTCCACTATCGACCATCCACTCTGACTATTGATTGCCGACCATAGACTCCTCCATCGATTATGACTATTGACTCTTGACTGTTGACTTACGACTTACGACTTACGACTATCGACTCTTGACTGTTGACAGACTTCTTACGACCTTCCGTTAGGTGTCCCGGTCGTCCATTTACACGATGCAAGCTAAACATCGCGTCAGCAATATATATATTTCATACATAATATATACACGCTTGCCATTATAACACTCAGCATATTAGCCGTGCTCGACGTAAGGAGTAATGTACGATGTCGATGACGACATTCGTTACACTATCTTAAAGGGTTATAAGCCGTCACCGTAATTTGTTACGGTAATATACGATAATAGGTACCTACTAAACTTCATGCGAACTCGATCACTGGTGCTTCTGAAATATCAAAAAACTATATAATATTTGAGGAATACATATTTTAATGATCATGCAATTTTAAACTTAGACTTACAGTGTAACGGGTACAATGTCATATCAGGTAGTAAAATTTATTTCTGCGCTTTTATCCCACTACTAAGGTACCAAAATAACTGTCGGTTTTAGTCCATCAAAAAACATAGACGATTTGCGCTTTTGGTTATCGCATTACATAGGTACCCCACTATAATGAAATATAGATAGGCTATATCATAATATTATATTTTTACGAAAAAAAGACGTGTCCGGGAGCCTATGATAATAGAATAGGTACATTTCTCCAGCTCACCCCAATTTTGAATTTGAATTTTTTTTTTTTTAAAGTTATGACATGTTTTTTTATGTATGAATATAATATACATAGGTACACCTTAAATTGTGTCCGATGACTGGTGTGAGTAAATTCAAGTATTTGATATAACCTAAATTAATTGTTTTCAAGTATCATTGGCTTGGCCCACTCTGCCACAACGGGCTGCGCACGCTTATGAACAGGTGGGTATTCGTTATGTTTTAAAAGTATTAAACATTTCGACATTACAAATTAGTAATAACGGTATTAAAAAATGGTTTTAATAACGTAAGTTCATTTTTTAGTTCAACAATATTCTTTCAACAATTCGACATACCTAGTATTTAATCATAATACTAAATAACTAGTATTGACTCGAATTATGCGCTTGCATGAATAATTTTCAAATATTTTTCTTGTATGGACCACTTGATAAAGTCTTTAATGTAAAAAATAATTCACTTTATACAAGGATGGATTAAGAAATACTTTTAAAAACATGTACCATTGTACAGGACATCGATGGCTAAAATATAATTTTTTCGTACTGCATACTTTATATTAGACTTGGAGTTACCGTGGGGGGCTTTGTCCTAGTTTTAATTACAAATATACAAAAGGTTTGGAAATACTTATTATTAAAAAATTAATACATAATAAATAATTTTCAAACATTAACAATAATATTATTTTGTTTTATATCACGATTTGAAGCAACATACCTATGTTAATGGTTATTTTACATTCATTAACTATTGTTTGATAATTATTTGTATTATTTCGTATCGAATATTCGAAATATTTTTAATTTTTAATTTTATAATATTTTAAATATTTTAAACATTTTTTCTATAACTAAAACTTGTAAAAGTGACTCCTAATAATAATAATAACAATTATTATTAATCTTTAAAATTCTTATCTATCTATTTCTCAATGTAATATCAAACGATTTTTCAATTAACGAAGACAAAACTGTAAAAATAATTTACTAGTTATTACAGTGTATTCCGCACTTTTTAATTTCGTATTCCAAACTTAGTATTTCGTATTACACAGAGTTTTAGCCTCTGCAGGACATGTTCTTGTTACAGTCCATGGAAAATTACAATATTTAAAGATAAAAAATGTTAAAACAAAATCAGTCGGATATAGTAACTTACTCACCTAATAAATGTGGGTATTATTTTGAAAATAAATTATCTTATATTTTAAATAATAGCACCCACCTGATAAAATTGTAGCGTACATTTACAAATTAAACATTATTTTGATTTTATAGCTATGTCCGCCATAGACCGTCCTACCACTATTAATAATGTGCGTGTATTAGTATTCCAGTACACATCTTCCTAATCGGTAAATTATTATAATTTCATGGTCTTTTTTATCGTGCGAGTGCGTGACCTAACCTTATAATCAGTACCTTTACCAAACCTCACCACAATACAGTACACTGAATCAGAAATCGTGTATAAACGCGCGATGATTGTTTGATTTATTTCGTTTTTCACATAAGTAGGTACACCTACATGCGATGTTATAATAATTAATTTCCATTCGATATTCACTCCGGGCAAGACAATTATAGTGATTTATGCTATTATTGCGATTCATATATTATATTGAAAAGTGGCTTGGACCTATTGTAACACTGCCGACCTATCTTATACCTATTAGGTGCATACAATGTACAAACCATCTTATACACAATGACAGCTTAAAATCAACCGAGATAATTTTATTTTTTAAATAATACGTAAACATGTTTCGTTACATTGTACGACCGTTAAGATCGATTACAATACAGATTTATTGTGTGATATCATACAAAGCATAATAATATATTTTACTGGCGAGATGTTTCATTTCGTTCGTCAGCCATTGAGAATCTGTTCAGGAACGTTTTAAGTTTCAAATTTTAATAATTTTTTTTCCTATGAATGTCGATAAAAATGTATTCGTTAAGTAAAAGAGCTTGAAAATGTAAAACAAAGCTCCTACTATATTGTTACAATGATATTTGAAAATATTAAAAATCCTTAGTCGCAGTTTTTTCTTATAAGCATTTAAAGTTCAAATCATGACAAAATCACGGAAATTATTTCGAGTTCAGAGTTCATAAAATTCAATGATAGAATATCATTGTATAAGAAAAACGATACAGCGGAAATGTCATGTATTTATAGTTATTCGTTTTTGAATTACAACAAAATAACAAAATCGCTAAGTATACATAATTAGAAATCTAGTGAATATTCAATGTTGTAAAAATATGAATTTTAAACGCTTATAAAAATTTAATTTACCTTTTGTAGAGATTTTTTTTTTGACAACTGTAGACAAAATCATGAAGAATCGTGTCTTACATTTTAAAAGGTTAGATTTAAAAAGAAAATTTTTTTTCATGAATTTCTGTCTCAAAATAATTTGCACGTTTTCGTTATTTTTACGTATTTTGTCAAGATTTGAAGTGTAAATGCTTATAAAAAAAAATTGTGAATTTGGATTTTTCATATTTTTCAAATATCAAGAACTATAATACGTTAGGTATACGTAATTTGTACAACTATGAATGTAGCAACCACTATGAGTAACTCTAAATTAGAGGGACAAACTCGGCCTATGTAAAAAGAATGAAATTTTTTCTTAATTTTTCTTTTTTCAGTGGCGTGACAAAGGGCGTGATAATTGGTCGCTTCTGAGCGTTTTAAGGGGTGGTGGTCAGTAATGGCTACTATAAGTAGTTTAAAAGTGTAATATATCTGTTAATTTTGGATAAGTACCATAAAATGTTGTCTATGGTAAATGTGACACATGTGAAGTTCAATTTTTGACAAAATTCATTGAAACTACAAAAACTTTCATATTATCATAAAGGTAGTTAAAAAAGTATGATATGTTCAAATTGTATAGCTATGAATTGACAATTTAAAACAAGAATTCTCATAAGTTAATGTTTTAACTATCAATTTGGATGAAACTAGATGTGGAAACAAAAAATAACGATGATAGTTAATTCGTTGTAATTTAAACATGTCATTCTTGAGTACTGGAAACGTTTAAAGTAGGTATATATTTTTTATTTTTCGCACACAACGACATTTACAAATGCTATGTTTTCGTCAAAAGTTAATTTTACCTACCACCAATGGTAAAATAATTGATACAAATAGCAATGGTATAATCAAATATACTAAGTATGCAATGATTTATCATTGAATATTCAAATTTAACATATCAATTAGGTAAGTACAATGAACCACTCAACACCTACTCTGTAAGTACAGCAGAGTGGTAGGTACCAACTTGCCCACCTCTTGCGTTGTAGGTTTATTAACAAGTAATGACCAGTTACATAATATTATATGGAAATAATAGGTAGGTAGTCAAGTAGAAAAAAATCACGATATGCAAGTACCTAAGGCGATCAATAATGTGCATCGCATAATTATTTGACACTTTGGTGATGACTGTTTATATAATACATATATGTGTATTACGATATATTTAATATTGATGTTATCTTAAAACGGGTAGGTGGAAAAAAAAGCCCCAAAAAAATAAATACACCGAGGAAAAAAAGGCCACGGAAGAAAAAGCCAAGAAATATAAATATAAATGTTTTTACAATAATTAATTGTTAATTATATAAAATATAGATTGTAAATCTAACAAAAATATAAATTTGAACACAATAATATGATATATTATGTTATAAGTTATGAGTAAAAAACATAAGTCTTAGGTATATACATACTACTGTAACAGATAATAATCATAAATAATATAGGTAATTTCATAAAAGAAAATCTTAAAATCTCAAATATAAATAATTATATAGCTGAATATGGACTTATACTTATATATAATATATAACTGTTAAAAAATTTAAATGTACCTATAATATTAGTATGTATAAATATAATCATCGTTATTCTTCGTTCTATTGAAAATATTATAAGATCTTCTTTTTTGTTGCTCAAGATTATAATTTATACAGGGCGTTTGATACTGCCATGAACCACAGATGAACCATCTGTCAATAAATTGCATTTTTATTACCCAACTATTGATAAGCCTTTTTACATTTAATTTAATTTGTATTGTTCGGTACTTACCAATATAATTTATATATATAATATATATATTATGTAAACAGTATAATATAACCAGTCAAAATGTTAAAATTTATCAATAGCTGGGTAATATTGACACTCTATATAGTACTCCATTACTTGGTTATTGATATACTATCTACACGTCCTACTAGTACAGTTTTATCCAATTATTGACTATTGACTATATTGTATTTATTGTATTACTTTTTCGAGTTATTATTGTTGTAATTTTACAGTCGAAAATTGAATGACGTTTATGATTATTATCTGATATCTAAATATATTAAACTATCTCATGTTTTGTAATTTTTGTATACATTTTAGTAGGTATTTATATACCTAAGGCTTATGTTTTTTGATTTATAACTTATTGTACTATGTATATACCTAAGACTGATGCTTTTTGACTCATAACTTATAACACAATAAATCATGACGTATACATAAAATTGTGTTCATATCTATATTTTATACAATTAACAATTAATTATTATATTCATTATAATATATTATAATATATTATTATATTTTGTTATAACCTATACTACAGGCCTAATAGGTACATCGTAATTACTAATTAGGAGTACAGTATACATGTGTTCACATTTATATTTATTTTTCTGGACTTTTTTTCCGTGATTCCTTAAAACACATTAGAACATAGACTATAACTATACTAACTATAAGAATGACATTTTTATGAAAAAATAATAGGTATTTTTTTGAATATAAAAAGGCATTTGACTGATAATATCTAATATTTGAAGCCTCTACTAATAACCTTTAATGTATAAACAATTGTATTCCACGTTTTTATTATCAAACTATTTGTTTTGATAACAAATCTTAAAATAATAATTTAAATGTAAATGTAATATTTTAAAATGAGATAAAAAAAATGTGTTGTTTGGTGGAAAATGTTTTAAATACCTAAAAATTACGAGCTATTAGCAAATAATAAAAATATAGAGTCAACGCCAATGACAATTTGTAATTAATATGTATTATTTTTTTATTATATAAGCGGTTGGATAAAGATTTTTCAATATTTTAAAACGGATATTCAACCTATTTATATTAGAACTACCTATCCAGTCTTGTAAAGTATTTGAATACTTGTATTAAAATACCATAAAGTCCATTTTATTAATTTTACTTTATAGTTTTTCACAAAAAAATTGACATCTATAAAAATAATATTGTTTTCGTTGAAAACTAATATTATGTTTTTATAGGTATAGTAAAAGTAAGTAATAATAATTTTTAAATTTAAAAAAATACCACATAAAATTTTATATGGTTTCTGTATGGGCATTTTTTAAGAAAACTAAAAACCTAATAATTTTAAAATAGTTCCATATTAATAGTTAATACCACTTTTATTTTATTTTTTTCGTTAAAATTTAATCTGTATTAGTTGAAATATATCTAAATTCAGAATGAAATATGTGAACATGTATTTATCTCTAAATATTCAGACGACATACATGTTAATAGTAATTGTT
The DNA here is from genome assembly GCF_005508785.2 of Acyrthosiphon pisum. Taxonomy (NCBI): domain Eukaryota; kingdom Metazoa; phylum Arthropoda; class Insecta; order Hemiptera; family Aphididae; genus Acyrthosiphon; species Acyrthosiphon pisum. The sequence goes on from NC_042493.1 coordinate 129,440,608, forward strand.
AAAATGTATGGTAAGTAGTAACATAATAGGCGTAGGTACCTATATATATTATATAGCACTAAATTTAAAAAAATACTTGTATTTGTATTCGAATACTAGTATTAGTATCTTAATACATTTCAAAAGTATTTTTTACAAGACTATACCTATCAACAGCTGGTTTTTTGGGTTTCACAGCATTTTTCATATTTATTAAACGTGTGGTGTTCGATTAACATTTCAGCTTTCACGTTTTCAAAATATGGATTACAGCATTTGTAACTATTTATCATATTGGCTTGTGACGTTAAAATAAACGAATAATGTTAAATTGCTAATAGTTATATTGATCAAATCGTAATGTGGGTCACGACTGCAGTTGGTTAAACACAAGCAATTAATAATATGAATTTTATAATTTCGTTGTAACTGCAATTTAGACAAAAGTGAGGGTTACGACATTTGCCCTTTTTACCATCGATATTATATTATAAACTCATGGACCCTTTATCTTTAGAACACGTAAAGTTGTATATTCAAAAACTACCCTTACGAATATGTTGATTCTAAAACGTCAATAATTTAAGAAAAATATCAGCTGTATAATTTATACCGTTGAAAAACGGAAGTTTGTATCTGCACAGGACAGTTCTTGAGAAGTAAAAAAAAATCTCAAGTATTTGAAAATATGGTCTTAGAGTATGTATAAAAATTCCAAAAATCGTATTTCGAATAACTGCATTATTGAAGAAAAACGAGGGTGGATCATGACGGGTGAATCACCCCATATATATATATATATATATATATATATATAATGTGTGTGTGTGTGTGTGTGTGTGTGTGTGAATGTATACGTATAGTGCATGTGTGGCGCACGTTGCAGACAATTGAATACTTACATTATTAAATTTATAACTGAAGGGACCGAGACATTTCAGGGGCTACAACCCAGCAGCACTCCCTTGGATACGTCACTGACTTACGAATGCATAAACTGATGATCAACATGTGTTAATATATTTTGTTACACTTTACAGTCTATTATAGACAATATCACTATACAAAACCAATTCGAATAATCAAATCATTATTCGATTACAATACCAAATACCAAATATCAATTTTATCATAATAATGTAATATATAATACAATATAATCTAAAAACTATGGAACAATATTATTTTTGACGTTTTAACATTTTCATAATAATATGATTGATTGAGGTGATGGGTTTATCAAATAAAAATAATTTTTAAGTACCTATAGACTATGGATAATTTTATGGATTTTTACTGAAATAAGTACCAAATCTTCGATAAACTGTATACATAAAAAAAAATCCACCACCCGAATATAAACAATATATTATACACACGCCTATACTATATTATACAGGATGATTCATCAAGTATGATCGCCCCATTTTATCCTTTAATAATTAATTTATTCAATTCTGATCGCCCTATATATATATATATGTGTGTGTGTGTGTGTGTGTGTGTGTGTGTGTGTGTGTGTGTGTGTGAAAATATATGTATAGTTCGTGTTCAACGTTTAAGTGTGCGTAAGCAGGTGGTCGTGCGGTGATGTTCCCACCGCACATGTGCGGGGCACAAATATAAATATACAGGTTGACACATTTAACGTAAGACTTTTATTGTATGAAAAGTAGATGGTTAAACGATAAAATGTCTTACGTTAAATGGATCACCCTGTATATATATATTCTATGGCTACAATTCATCCCCAATGGTCCACTGTAGCCTGTAGTTGATGTGAAATGTTGGGGGTGGTTCAAATATCACACAGAGTTTGCGAAGAATGACGCCAGCAAACATATTGTGTACAATATAATATTTTACTATATACATAAAACCTGCTAGTTGCACCTACGTGAAACTGGCATTACAAAGTTGGCACAATGATCTAAAACCATTCCAACAAACTCTACTCGGACTTGTTGGACGTTGTTGGGCGCTTGTTGGAATTTGTTGGAACGTATTTAAAAAGTTATTCAAGTTCAAAGTTTGTAGTGCCAACTTCACAACTGGCACAACAAATCAAAATAAAACGCTAAAAACAGATCCAAAAATATACAAATAACATTTTAAGACGTTGTTGGACTTTTGTTAGATACCGACTAAAATAATATTTTGAATTTATACAGTGTTAAGTAGTTAAGTTTGGTTCATATAAAAAATGACATACCAATTAAAAATGCTTAAATGGAAAAAAATTATATTTTGTATTATTAAGTTCTGGTGTACAACAACTTTAAAAATGGGTCTAACAAACTTGTTTACACATCATAGAAGAAGAAAAAACACTAACAATTTTAAAACTTTTTTAAACCTCCATTTTCCTTGTAGCACTTTTTACGTATTTTGTCAATATTTGAACTTCAAATGCTTATACAAAAAAATTGTGACTGTGGATTTTTAATATTTTTCATCTGTCCTTGAAACAATATATTAGAAGCATTCTATTAAATGTTCGAGCTTTTGTACCCAACAAATAAAGTTTTATTGATATTTATATAACAGAAGACTAAAAAAATTGGAAACTGAAAATGTTCCTAAACAGCTCAAAATAATTGCAAACATTTTATTTTTTTCAATTAAAATAAGATAGGTACTTACATTTAACCGTGAAATATGTATGTTTATTTTTGGCTCCCAACATAAAAAAGGTTGCTGATCTTGTGCAATCGATATGCATATAATATAGAAATATAATAGACATATCATATGCAATAATTTTAATATTTAACAAGCACATTTTGCTTGCTTGCATAAATTAGAAGTTATGATTAATACTTTTATAAAATTATACTTAATATAAAGACAAAATATGTTACCTATCCTGGTGTCCAACTTTATGAAGATTTTGGAGTTGTTTATTTCAAAAATATTTATTCCCAAATGCTTAAAATGGACCTGTGAAACTACACTTTTCAACGAAGGAGTCCATGTTTAAACAAGATAGGTTAGGATAAATAGATAGAATATTTTTGTTAGAACTGCGTTTTACAGAAAATTAAATACGAATTTATGTCATCCACAATAGATACTTAAAGTATAAAATGCATATTGATATTATACACTCTATGGATTTAATAATCTTACTTTAGGTATAATAATATTTACTGTTTTAATATTTGTACCTATTTTGTTATATAACTCTCGTTACTGAATAGGTATGGTAATTATTTAAATTATATCATACTATTTTTTTAATATATTTTTGAACTACACACGACCTCTCTTTTGACCAATATAATTATCCGGTTAAGTTAGTATTAAAAAAGGTGGGCAAGTGGATTTCGCTCTGCTGTACAGTAGGTTAGTGTGTTACTGTATAATGGATGGTATTAATTTTGAATTCAATGATATAATATCATTGTATAAGAAAAACGATTCTGAGCGGAGACGGTATATCAGACTAGGTAAAAGACATATTATAATATACTTATTATATTTTATTATATTATATTTTACTTATCTATGGTATTAAAAAAAAAATTGACCTATAATAGGAAGGTACCTATAATAAATTCAAAATTAATCATATCACAATATCCATTAGGTACTTATAATAGTAAAATAGTTATTCCAGGTTTTTTAATATGTAATTTCGTCCAAATTTGAACTTAAAATGACTATAAAAATAAACTGTGCTTATGTATTTCTTAGAATTTTTGGTAACAGTGTTAAATATTTACGTGGAATCTTGTTTTAAATTTTCAATCCTTAGATATAAAAGTTGAACATTTTATAATTTGTTAACTACAAAATAATTATTCAATTTTAAATTTGATAAATTTTGTCAAAATTTCAACTTCAAATGCTTATAAAAAATAATTGTGCGTATGTATTTTTAATATTTTTCAACTGCTATTGTAACAATGTACCAGGAGCCTTGTATTAAAATTGTCAAAATTTCACGTATCTATGGTCATTTTTTTTAAAGTTACACCAAAAACCAAATTCAATTTTGTGAAAAATCGATTTTGCGTAAAAATTCCCGTTTTTCCTTAATTTTTCTTTGGTTTTTCTTGGCACTTTTTAAAATTATTGGGAATTTTAAATTATGACCTCCCCCAATGCACCAACGATATTCACTTTCCAATCGAACAAGATACTGAAGTTGAAAATCGAAGCATTATTTCGACTACTTATCGTGTACACAGACACAAAAAAAAATTAATTAATTAATTAAAAATTAAAAATTAAAAAAAAAACACACATCATTGTAAAATCAATACATTCATCGTTCCACTCAGAATCTAAAATTGACGGTCCAGTTTTGTCCGATCATGACTTTTACGGATTTCAAATTTTTGAATTCCAGATTTTAACCATCCAGATTAATCAAATTCAATTTTTAAATAATGGGTAATAAACGTCACATAGGCAACTCTCGGGGGCCAATTATAATGTCCTAACTTTATAACTTTATAATATGATAATCTGCCGGGAACGAAACGTCCGTTTACCCTTACACGTGTGGGTGTACTTTTTTGGGGTGGAACTTCACATTCACCAAATATTTCACGGATTACTCGATGCACATTTTTTTTGCGATATAAATACGTTGTCTTGATATTCAAAACGTGGAGCACTTGATATATTTTGTCATGCCCGCGCACACACTGCTGCGGTAGACCGGTAAGGTAACGATAACAATAAAATTGAGCTCGTAGTTTTATATGAGGTAAACAACATTGGTACGATGTTATCGGATCGGTGAACGGTAGGTGCGCCGATAATCTTTGTGCGGTAGTGTTTAAAACTAAACGAATGCAATTAAATGTAGATGAGCACATGGCTGCGATAAATCGCCGGTACGGTAAAAAATATCGTATTAATTAAAATAATAATATAAATAATCAAATTTCATAGTTAAAAAAAGTCGGTAGGTGGGAATAGTTGTCATGCTGCACTGCTTACACGACAGTAATCGCCGAGCTTTTAAAAACACGATTTTGTGTAACGCGTGTTTTTTCAGTAATTATTATAGGCGGGAAAGTGGGTGTCACTCTACAGTACAGTAGGAAAAATTCATTTTTGGCAAAAAAAATTACATTTAAAAATTAAAAAATGTCATTGTGTGTATAAAATATAGTCACTATTATTAGGATTACCAAACCTAGGTCTGTATTATTTTAATCATACTCAAATTTCAATAATTATTTACAAAAGAAAACATTCCTACTTATATAGTATATACGCGAAAAAGGGCCCAATCTGTGAAAGATAAAATAAATAAATAGTCTGAGTCACACCTCCAGTAAAGACATTTTTTCGAAACGATTTTTTTATTTGATTAATTTTTTTAATTCTTAAAACATTAATAGACATTCTGTGGCAGATGGAACTATGAAATAATTAATTTAATTGTTATGGTGTACAATTTAGGTAATAATTAGATTAATTTAGATATAGTCTATGATGGGAAAGTTGAATTTATGTTTAGTTTTGTTATTGTTTACTATTTTATTATGTGTGTGTAGACCTTGTATAATACCTACCTATGTAATTTCATTTGGCTAATGCACGTATTACTATCCAGTTGATATACGAAAAAATGGTTTTAAATTTCGAGTGTGTTAATATGATCCAAATAATATGCACATTGACCACTGTCCATAATTTAAGAGGTTGTCAGAGCACTATTTGTTTTCTCTCTCTTGCTCACACGCAACGTAGACAAAATGCATTTACGCAAAATCATTTTTTCTATGTGTTTAAGTAATCTTAGAGTAAAGTCACCTATGACAAAAAAGATAGAGAATAATACTTTTGAGGGAGTGACATATCGATTTGTCTGAATATTGTCTCAAAACAATTTAAACATCATTTAAATTTACAACATTTTTTTATTTATTTTGAAAGTCGAACACTAAGTCAAATAATAATAAAATTTAAAATCGATATGTCATTACCTCAACAATATTTTTCTCTATCTTTTTTGTGGTAGATGACTTTACTCTAAAATTACTTAAACTAATTGAAAAAATGATTTTGCGTAAATGCGTTTTGTCTATGTTGCGCGTGGGCCAGAGAGAGAAAACGAATAGTGCGCTGACATCATCATAAAACTTAGGCCGAAACATAATAATATATTATATTATAATTCATTTCATTTGTGTGTTTACTTTATTATAATAAGTATCTTGTAATCAGTGGCGGCTCGTGGGTTTTAATGAAATAGTACACATCCAATAAAAATATAATCAATGTTATAGTTATGGTTATATATATATTATAAATTGTATTAAATAATTGTTTACAAATTTTAGTTATTCATCAATTAGCTTTTATTTTGTTTACATTTTTAAACAGAAACACGATTGTAGTTTTGAATTTCTGATAACAATCGACTAACATTATATTTTATTTATCAGCTGATAATCGGAATATAATAATCGAATGAAAGTGAAATTACTAAATTATAATGCCTATGCCGACGTTCAACGGCGCGGCGACGTCGAAAATAATTCGCTGAAAAAAATTTAATTGGTTATGTACCCAAAACGAATGTGCATATCAATATTCCATTATAACGCAATTAATTTGCTAAGTATTGGCGGTGGTTTGAAGTGAATCGGCCAAAGTGGGGGGCTAACTTCATGGCCATGTGTTTCGACTCGTTTTAATTTTTACACTGTACAATTAATGTGCACAGCGATTGTGTGCACTACTGCACCACTGTAATACACACCGATACCGTTCCGTTTGCAGACAACCGCGCCCGGCTGTTTGGCCATCGGAATAACCCAATCGAAATATTATATTATTTTCATAATATTCTGAATTTGTTTTTTTATTTTTAAAAATAATCTTAATAATACTATAAGCACTTAGCTATATTATTATGATTTATGTTTTCAACATTTCTTGAGTTTGGAATAATTATTGCACATACACACGAGCTGCCAATGCTTGTAATTATAATTCGTAATAATAATATACCTATGTCAAAATAGAACGTGAGCGTAATAAATAATACCTAATATATGATATGTATTTAACATTTAAATCATATTGTATAATTTATTACTTATGTATAGTTTGTACAATTTGTAAAAGTGAGTTACTTCCTTCTTCGTTGAGGACGTCCACTACAGACATATATATAAATAATGGAGTAATATAAACAGCACATAGGTAACTCTCGGAGCCAATTATAATGTCCTAACCCAATGATAATCTGACGCAGGGGTGGCTATCCTCAAATAAATATGTATTGCTGAGGAAAATTCCGAAGACCCACCCACTTACAAACATTTATTAGAAAATATAAATTATCAATATTCAATCAGTGAGTCACATATTTTTATTCATTTTTGAGCAATATCAAAATTTTAAATAAATGTAAATAATTTTTTTTTAAAAGAACGAATCTTTATTTTTATAAATAACTTACAAATTATAAGTATAATATTTCTAATTGAAACAACCATTTTTTAAAGGTAAAAATATATATTATATATAGGTAATTACCTATTAAGGAATTGAAACTAGTTTATAAAACGACGTTGATGTTACTTAGATTTTTAAAAGGAAGGAGCTTATTATTACACCTTGAACTGCATTATACTATTTATTTGAGTGGTGATGTATACGTTGTGGGGATAAAAATTTGGAAAATATTCCTTTTTTTTGAACTAAGGTGTTAGTGGCATACCTATTGATGGCTTTTTAATACAAATTTTACTTTTTGTGAATTCTGGGGTGGAAGGATTTCCGAGAATACCTCAAAACTAAGCTAGATAGTTTACGACACCGCCGAGTAATAATTTTGCCAAAAATATGTTCAAAAATTTTAGTTTTAACTGTTAAAATAATTGAAAAAAGTTTTCAGAACGAATTAGGTTTTCAACTTTTTTTAATTACACTTTATAAACAACTTTTAAGGAATTTGACATCACAATTTTAAGTTTTTTGAATGAGTGAAAAAATATTTATTAACAATTATTGCAAACAAACTTAAATAATTGATAGTGTTTTATAGCTATAAAGATTTAAAAGTGCAAAATGTTTTCAAAATGTTAACAATACTGAAGATAATACTAATATTAACATCTGGGGAGATTTAAAGGATCGACGGTCAGTTGTTTTTGAGTTAAACTATAAAAAAAATCGAATTTGTCAAAAATTGGTATTGCTTCACTCTGAATCTAAAATTGTAAGAATCAAAGTCCACATATACTGCCGGTATTATTTTGATTATAGTTTAGTAAACTTGGATAATAAATATAAATAACATTATGAATGCTACGTTTTTCTTCTAAAAATGATTTATTACAAACAACTGTATATTTTGTAATCCCAAATCCCAATAGCAACCAAACATGTTTAATGTTTATATTAGGTATATTTATTTTTTGTTGATTTTTTGAATTCGGGAAATATTATTTCATATAGATTTCATAAAATCTGAACATCTGGAAATATTAATTATCTTGGTAAATAATGTATACATAATATAATGTCTGGTGTACCTATTTATTAATTTATTTTCATTTTTGGTTTTACAGAGAATAATATGGTATGGTCTCAGCCGGCTTGTGAAGTACGCTATTGTACAAAGTAAGTTTAGTCATGTAAATACTGATTTAATTAATTGATTTTTAATCGTAATATGAAAATGAGAGGAAATAGCTTAACAATAATAAGCACAGTTTATTATTGAATGTTGTGTATTCATAATATTATAAATAATTATTTGTAATTTATATTATACTACATAGATCAAATCTCGATTGGTCGTAAAGAAAAGGAGGACAGCGAGAAAAATGTTAAACGTTTTATAATTTATTTATATTTAAATGCATATTGTATATAACTGTGAACCTATTAAGTACATGGGGTCCTATCGAAATTTTATTACAATATACTAGACAGTATACCTATTTAACATAAAATCATATTTCTGCCATGTTAAGCAAAAACAGGAGAACTCAATTTTTCGTAAAATTCGAAATTTTTGTTAGCATAGGTATATTATAATATAACAGAAGAGTTAGGTACCTTTCGTGTTTTGGCTTATGTTCATACGTTGGAGAAAAGGGGTGTGAACATGACAAAAAAATTTAATCACATTTCATAAATTAAATTATGAAGATTTTGTATGTTGTTTTGTGATTACTAAACTGATATTGTTAAGAGGATTTGTCTGACGAAAAATTTACTTAAGAATTACATGGTCATCACTGTTTATTGTTATCATTTATCATACATTATATTGTGAACGCACCTGCTGGGTGCTGGTTAATAATCAACGCAATTAATGATCTCTGATCACTATATTATAATGCTATAATAATAAATACATTAATATTTTTTCTAATATATAAAAATCTCGTGTCACAGTAACATGTTAGTGGTCACACATCCGTAACGGATCATCCGATTTTAATGGAATATTTTTTGTAAATTTATTAGGTATGAGAATAATCCGTAAAATAGTTTTCCTCTTCCTGGGTCCAAACCAGGGAAGTGCTCAAACGGAGATTTTGAGATTTACGGTGAAAATTTTTCTTTATAAAGGGTTGCTATTGGTTATAAGAGAAATAATTAGTAGAAATTAGTATTTATTATTTGGTTAATCGGGAAAATCAGGTACAAGCATGCATCGAAACATTTAAATAAAATTTTCGCACATTGCCCACTTGATATGCTGTCACACTCACACATTGTCCGCGGTCCAACGTAGTCAGATTGCCTATACCAGAGAGGCTCATTTCAGCATAGTCACAATTTTTTTTAAATGTTGTACTTTTTTACTGACAACGATGAAGTGTTATCAGCTAGTAACCATATAAGTGACTATATACCTTTTAATAGCTTTCGATAAAGTTTTTATGTATATTTTTTTGTGATTAGTGATTGTTTTATTTAGATTCTTCAACAATTTAATAGGTATTAAGAAAAAAACTAAAATTATTTTATAATAATTTTTTATTGATTATTAAAGGACTTTAACATTTGTTAAGTTTTTTTACATACAAACAATATTGTATGATTATAGGCCGAAGCAAGTTGATCTGAAGTATAGAAAATTATCCTTTTGGAAAATCAAATAATTTCAAATATTTTATTCATGGCTCGCGTTTAGTGCTTTTATATTAAATGTTATTTTGACATCCTTATCTAGCGTTAAAATAGTCATCAATATGGACATTTTATGTACAACTTAAAGGCCTATAACTTCCAACAAAATTTTTAAAAACTATAAATCAATAAACGTGAAACGATAAACATAATTGAATATGGTTTTACTTTATTTTATTTTTCATTTAACTTAACAAACTTTTAATTCCCTATCATTTGAGTTGGTATAATTGTCAATTATAAATTTTTAATATTTCACTATCAACAAAAATTTCTATAAATAACTGAAAACGAGTCAAAATATTTTAACGACAAAAAAGAAAACCGTTATATGAGTATTTATTAATTTAGGGGTAATATCCAATGTCTAACTATTTAAACGGTCTTAAAAAATTAATTTCACTTTCCGGTAACCTTTTTTATGTCAAATGCAAACTTAAGGGGAATCTTGTATAAAAATTTCAAATGTTAGATATACATAGAACATTTTTTATAAATTTCTAACTCAAAATAATTTATCAATTTTCCACTTAAACGTGCAAAGTGCAAAAAACCTGTATAACTCGGTATATATTTATTTATTTTATGCTGAGTACGTACTCTAAAGCCATATTCTATCTAAAACCAATCATAAAATGTAGGTACATTACTTCAGCTGCAAAAAGTTACTAGTATAATGATCAAACATTGAAGATTGTGTCAGTACTGAATAAGAGTAGCGCCATTTCGGTTTTCAATAGATGGGGCAAACGTAGTTTTGATCAGCCCAAGCGAATAATCGAATATGCTAAGATTGTTTAACAACATAACGATTTAATCTATGAATATTTTATGATGTATGTTTCACCCTTTTTTTTAAGGGCTTAATTTACGATTCTAATTGCATATTTCATAATTCAGTACATATATCTGGTTTTTTTGTTGTTTTTTTAAATTTTTTTTAAATAATTACTATTGTCATTAAAAAAAAAATGTATAATTGTGTTTATAATAGTAGTCAGTACTGAATAATAACGGTGTTACATCATTTTTCAATAGATAGAGGGGCAAACGTTTTGACCAGCCCAAAAGGGTAACTTATAAAAAACTACTCTCTTCGCTTGCGAGCACATAATTCCTTACATTTTTAAAAAATTACCATTCACACCTCACATATTTTATAATTTAAATATTTTTACTTTAATCGTTGCAACCCTTTTTTTAAACTAGGTAATAACATTTTTTACAATTAATACATACAAATTAATACTCTGTTATTTTTCATTGCTGCTTACTCGCCAAAATGTTGTCTTTTTTTTTAAATAATACAATATTAGAAATTATTTGCGATTCTTGAGTGATTTACTCCAACTTAATTTAGCACGTAGGTTTTTGTCCGGACCACCCATAACTTTTTTTAAGACATTTGTACATATTAAATATTATTGGAAACACGTCAAAAAAAAATTAATTTTAATATACCTACTAAACTAAATTCAATACAATAGATAATGTTACACCGTGCATGACTAACATAAAGTTAATTGAATAAATGATAACTAAGAGTGACGATCGGTTAAGATATTAATTATGATTATTGTTGTGTATACAAACATTTTATTTAACAATATATTTATTTACTTCATAAGACACACACACATGCGTCCAAATATGAATAATATATCTCAACTATTAATTAATAATTACCAATTTGTCATTGTGACAATAATTTCTTAGTACACATTTAGTATACTAATATTTTTTCAAATTATTATAAAAATAGGAATATTTTTGCACTAATTAAATATAAAATAATGGTTAAACTGAAACAACCGGGCACCTGGCCATCGGGCTGCTTTTAAAATCAGACAGGGGCAAACGTCCACCTTGCCACCCTCCAAAATTACGCCACAAATACTGATGTACCGTCATACCGTTTATTTATACGCGCTGATATAAGATAGGTCATAGGTACCTATTTACGAGTATTTAACGTTACATAAGAATTGAACGTCAGCGATCAAATAATGTTACGAACAATTCCTATTCACCGTTCACCCTTAAATAACCTACATATCATTTGCGATCAATCGTCGACTATCATTGTAATCAATTGGCTTGCGATCAATAATTGTCGTGCGGCAAATTGTCATTGGCGATAAATTGACGATACACTCAAAATTTCATTGACACGCCCGATCACTGCTGATTGAACTATATTTTACATTTGTACACAGTATATGTCATACATACACTAACACTATTTATCCGGTCATGGCGAAGTATTATGTAACTAAGATACCATCATTTTATTATCATTATTATAATATACACCCAGCTCTAATAACATATTATTATGCTTTTAGACAGTGCAGTTGAACGAACATGTAGATTTACTATTGAAAGATTTGACTAAAGGAGACCGAATAAATGTGAATGAAATTTGTGCTAATTGTGTGCATTCCCGTGACGTAGTTGAAAACATTATTCAACACAAAATTGAAATAGGGCCATGTCAAAAGAAAAATACTCTTAGATTTATTGTGACCCTATTGACCGATAGATGTTACGTCATAACGTCGACACAGGTAATTTTCATTTTTCACTACATATCTATTGGTTCTGTGGATATTTAAGTATATAGTTTGAATAATATAAAAAAAAATAATTTAATAAAACCGTTTCATGTTGAATATAATTACGTTTAATCTTTTTAATGATGTCCTTTAAAATAGTCGTTTCATAATTAAATAAAAAAAAACATAACTATCTTATAAATATAAATGAAATTAATAAAGATTATTCACGTAATATAAATAAACCTATATAAAACAAAATAAATCAGCTGGATTGAGTATTCATATTAAAAATTGTTTCTAAAAAAATTAGTTACTTTTGCTATTGATTTATATTTTATAGCATCTACGAAAAAGGCAGCACAGAGGCAAATTGCACTCGCCTTTTTCTACGGGTATGATTATTTATGATAATTTGGTTTAATCACTTCATTAATTTGTAATATATAATATTTTTACTTTCTACATTAATAAATAAAATTATTTTTCAACAGTGTTCGATTATCCAAAAATTAATAAGCCATTGATTGTGCATTTCACCGGAGGCTGGAGGACTTTCAATAACGCAGTAACTGTGTCCGCTCGAAGTTAATTTAATAGTTGTACCGGTTGGTAGTTACCGAGGTTTATCGGTAACTCCTTCATCGCTTAAAATTTTCATAGATAAAATACATTTTTGGTAGCATTATTGGAAACTTTTTAATGCCTTTACTGTAGATTTCTAATACATCATTTTCGTAGCTCTATTTAACGGGTTAGGACATTGTTTCTAACTATACTATAACTATAACTATTAAGTTTTTATTGATATTTAAAATAAGTATTATTATAATATTGTAAATAGAGCTAATAGAGCTAATATTATAAATATTTGATTATTAGCTAATAATCAGATATTTATATACCATTAAGCCTCATATTATATAAACTATATGTATAGTGCGGTGTCCTGTAAGTTCATCGTATCGAATTGATTAAAGTCTAGATAGTATGGGTTGAACAATGAACAATGCATTCCAAGTACATAATTTGGTTTTAAGGCAAAACTTTTAGTTTTTATTTTCGCTGTTTTTTATGAGTTTATACATGCATAAAAAATTAAAATCGGACATTCCTAAGTATATGTAATTTATCACAGCTTATTATTGGTATAAAACGTATGAAAAATACGAGTGATTTGATCCCCTTAAAAGGATCATTATTCATCATCTAAAAAATCCCTAGAACAAAATTTGTCCTTCATCGTTTTCAATGTTGTCGATTGAAAAAAGTTATTGATTTAGAGATAAAAAAAACTTACATTTTATGACGAAGTGGTCGGACATTTTATTACCAAAATAGGAGAATTGATTTAGTTTATAAGTAAAAAAAAATTGTTTTGTATTTATTATTTTATTTAAACGTTCTGAAGAATATTTAGTTTTTCGGTGACTATTCATCGATGGTAGGTAGGACATCGATCAAAACCACTTGTTGGCACTCAGCGATGTCCACACTATCGCCGTGCCAAGTTTGGTCGAGATCGGTTAATCCGCTGCAAAGAAGTATGCCGTTTAGTAAACGGCTATCCCGCGTATAAGAAAATTCTAAAATTCTAAAATTCTAAAATTCTGGTGTCACAGTATTAGTCAAGATACTCCTCCGAAACGGCTTGACCGATTATTATGAAATTTTTTATGCATATTCAGTAGGTATGAGAATCGTCTAACATCTATTTTTCATACCCTTAAGTGATAAGGGTTGTCCAGGAAAAAATAATAGAAGTGCTCAAACAGGGATTTTGATAATTTACGGTAGAAATATTTGTTTATAAATGGTTGCTATTGGTTAATCGGGCATGTTTGTTGATTTGTATTATTATTTTTTGTCAATATATATATGTATATGTATAAATATGTATGAAGTTTTGTGAGTAGATTAGACCACTGGGAAGAAGATAGGCTAATTTAAAAAGGGTTAAATTTGGTTTTTTTTACTCATCGGATTTTAGTACGGTTAGGTTAGGTTTTTGTATTAATTGATTATATTAGTCCATCGTAAAGTAAAAACGACAAACTTGGTGTAAGTTTGATATTTTAGAGTTAAATTATACACTTACGTACAAATAGCAGGGGGTCCGCGATCTACCGCGGGTAGATTGCCTACCTGATAATCAGTGTTCGGATTAGATAAGTATTTTTTTATCTAGATAAAGATAAAGATAATGCAACTCAAATATATCTAGATAGAGATAAAAGATAACTTAACTTATATTTATCTAGATAAAGATAAAGATAAATACTTTTTTATCTAGATAAAAAAAAGATACAATTATTTTTTAAATGGTTATAAATTTTAGTATATTTTAGTTGGGCACTAGGAACATAATAATAATTAAAATGATATAAATAAAAACAATTACATTATTTATAAACCATAAACTTTGTTTGAGAATCTGTATAAATATTTAAAAATTTTGTACAATTTCGTGATATTTATCAATAAAAAATGTATCTAGATGAATTTATCTACATTAGTAGACAAATTATCTAAGATGAACGTTTAGATACCTTGTAACTATTTATCTAGATAAGATAAAAGATGAACAAATAATTATCTAGATATTCATCTAGATACATTTATCTAGATAAGTCCGAACACTGCTGATAATGCACTGCTGTGAATCAGAATTTTTATCCTGGGCAACAGAAAACTTCATAAGCAACATAAATCTAGAACATCACACACCGAATATTAAATAACGCATTGAACAAAGTTTGAGTCATATATAGTTTGTACATTTACAAACAGACGCTACTCCACTGCCATATTATCCAGTATATATATATATCTGGTAAGTTATTTACTATACTTAATTATTTTCAACATAATTTCAGATGTTAGCAGCAAATCATAATTTGTTATTTAATTAATATTTGACATTTAACATTTAATATTGGTATTTCATATGACACGTTGGTGGGTATTTTATATGATTATACTGTTCTGTTTTAAATAAGTTAATACCTATTGAATTTAAAAAAAATAACGTATTGCACGAAACGATATTAATAAATTATTAGGTGTTATGCTAAGGTAAAAGATAAAACCAATAGTTTAACTTATAAATTATTTCGTTTTTAGTTATTTTTTGTTTAATATATTATATTATATTAATGATATATTATATATTTTGTTAATCGTGATGTTTTGTATTGTGGTATTTAGTTATTTTTGTATATCATTTTCTGCTATAATTACGTTTCAAATTTCAACCCTTTTTTCAAATATAACGTTTGCAAGCCTTGAATTTTCATACCTATTTAACTTTTTTTTTTAAAATTAGATTGACCTCCAAAGAAGGAATTACTGAATTAGTCTTCTGTCACCTTATTATTATTGTTTATTTATTTTAATTTTTTACTGATATGATAAATATGGATCGCTATTGAGTTATAGAACAATAAGCTATACACTTGGACAATTATTTTAAGGTAGGTACCAACTCGTTTTTTACAATTTTATGAAAATATGTTTTGTACTTGAAATAACATAAAATAACAAAAAAATAGATGAGTATAATTTATTTTAAAATAATATTAAGTATATTATGCATTTAAAATATATTGCGAAAAAAGTAGTTGAGGACAAATACAAATACTTTGAGTGTATATAATTTTTAAATATAAAATCAAATACTTTTTTTTGTTTTTACTAAAAACTGATTGTAAGAAGAGTTTTTAATGTATATAATTATATTTAAATTTCGATACTGATAATATTAGTATATTTCATACCTGTTTAAATAATTCCAGCACAATATTTATATCTTAAAATATTACAAGACATTTTAAGTTAAATAACCGATTTTGATCAACTATAGAATTATTTTTAAATAATTATATTTATATTATGTATTAAATTACTAAGGTATATTATAGCTATTTGAGTTTAACCAGTGGCGCCTAAGATATATTTTTCAGGTGTTGCAAGAAATAATTTTACCCACCCATCCACCCCCCCCCCCCCTACAAACTCAAAATTATATTATTTTATACATTTTATCATATTTTATTGATAATATTAGTGAATATTTATGTAGGAACCAATATAATCTGTGATTAATACTAAACATATTTCAAATTAACTATTTTATGTTATTATACCCACCCACCCCTTATTTTCAAGGTGTAGCGACCGCTACACCTAGTAATAGGGTTGGGGGCCACTGATCTGACGGTAACGTAACGTTCGTTTGCCCTTACACGTGTGGGTGTTTTATTTTTGTGAAGTAACTTATCACTCATCCAATATATGACAGATTACTCGATGTACATTTTTTTGTGATATAAAAACGTTGTCTTGAAAATTAAAACATCGAGCACTATTGGTATCAAACGCAGGTAGTCTATATTATGTTATGATCGTAATTATATTATAATTATGTACGTCTTTATAATACGTTTTGTGATTTCAGTAAAAAATATATTGTGTGAACCTTAAAAAAAAATTATTTCCAGCTCAGTGAATTGAAAATTAAAATAATTTGCCAAAAGTTTAATTTTCACAGAAAACTTATAAAATGATCAGTTCTGTTACTTACATAATAATTCGTATTCGTATACTAACTTAACGGGCCTCCACGTGACCTATTTTTTTTCTCAAAAACTTTTCGTACAGGAAAAACTCTCAAGCCTTTAAAAAGATGTAAAAAGATCCTAGTTTGATAATTTTTTTTTTTTTAGAAAGAAACCCTTTTTGCAGAGTACCTATTGGAGTTCAACTTTTAATTTGTATTTCTAAACCATAATAAAATGCGATTTTAAATGTTCAAACTTTCAAATTTCAAGTGCACACAGCAAAATAACGAGCAAATGTGAGCAAGTAATGATGATATTTTTGTAATAATTAGATAGTGATTTAACTGGTGGTGTAAATATCGTCGTATAACTCGATGAAAAAAATAATTAAATTTGTATATTTAAAAAAGCTAATATGTATATTCAGTGTTCGAAACGTTCACAAAAAAAATGAATTCATTCAGTTCACGTACAGTGCTTAAAAAAGGAACTCGTTCACGTTAAAATTCATATTTTTTTATTCAAATGAACACGTTTATGTTCTTTGAAAATATAAATGCGTTCATTTCGTCGCTCGTTTAATTTATTTAAATACGAATAAAAAATCGTGGAAATCATAATATTATATTGTTGTTTTATTTCTTAAGTGGAGTTTCATGTATTTTATTTTTATAATTCGTAATATATTATATATCATAATAATATTATCAGTCAGTTTTTATTAAATAATAAATATAATCCCCGGTGATTAGACGTTTTGTTGTTTGTATACCTACGTATACGTGAGGCCAACGGTCGTATTTTACTACCTTCTCATACATCATATAATAATATGATATTATAGATTATAGTATATTATGTACAAGTAACTAAGTACATATTTATACATTATAAGGGGTCGACTATGTAATAGTTTTTGTTTTTAGCCGCTATACATACTCTATGGCAATATTATTATTAATAACATTAAATATTTGGTCGTATTTTTTTAATAAACTAATCGTAGATCTTGATTTTAATACAGGTGCCAAGCTCATGTAACGGAATGCTTATACCATGCTGATGGCAATTACTGTCGATCAACATTCTATTGTAACTGTGTAACAAAAAAAACCATATGCCCGCTATTATAGCACACCGCACGAGCTCGGAGTGCAATTTATTCTCATCTGGTCAGCGGTGATCGTCGTGGTGTACATAATAATATATTTTATAATAAATATTGACACGTGCGCGTGTTGCACATGTATGTATAAATATATATATATGTAGCAATGAAGGTATACATATATATATAAGGTTTTAAAATTTCATGAAATTTAATTTTTTTTGAAATATTACATGAAAAATAAAATAAATGTTTATTATATTATCTAAAAGTATAAAGTCGTCAACTTCCATGTGAACATTTTTTAAGTTGGTTTATTATATGAAACAGAGAAAATATGTAGCATATTTACATATAATTTAAAAGTTGTTTAACAAATCTATAATATAACAAATTTAAACATAGCCTTTTAACTCTCAAGTTACAAAATCATAAGCCAATTCAACATCATAACATATTTTAAAACTCATATAAAAAATGTTTAATGTTTTTTTGTATTTACTACTTAATACTTATAAATTTAATTTACGTACTTAATATTGTAAATTAATTCACAATTATTTAAAACTATATTATATTAACTATAGTTTAATATAAAATTATAGGTAATTTATAAATTATAGTAGTGCAGTGTTAACCTGTTAACTTGTTTATAATTTTATAAATAAATTATGAGTAGGTACATCGTATATAACAGTTTAAGTTATTTTACTGTATTACTTTATTGTATATTTGTATAAGATTGTTGATTTTCAACACCTAAAATTCTTGTTTTTCTGTTATGATTTTATGAACTTACAGAAGACTTTTCAATAAATTTGTGATGGTGTCTAAAATTATTTGTTACATCAGAAGGCAGCAGTTACATACTTAATTTATAAGTTTATAATTATAACCATTGTCCATTAGTATATATTATAGCAATTCGTAGTTATATTATTTATATATATTAATATATTATTATAGTAATTCGTAAGCCTTGGTTGATAAGTGATAACTGATAAGTTATTAATTATCAATAATTTCCTTTTCTGTATTTATTCAATATATTATTTCTAATCATCTAGAAAAAAACACTTAAAGAACCCTAATATATATATATACCTATAGAACAAGATATAATGGAATGGGAAAATAAATGTTTGTGCCCCAAGACGTCTAATCGTACCCCCCCCCAGGCAGGTGGGCCATCCATGGGCACGCCATCATGAATCTGTCTGACACTTTTTTTTTAAATTGATTCAGTAGATCCGTTAAAAAAAAAAAATCATCAAAATGTACACAGCTTAAAATATGGACAACTCATGTTTCGAGATAATAATATACACTGTTATTCCACCGCTATATTTTTTTTTACTCAGTTCACTGGATTATGATTACATAGTTATTTATTTATTTATTAATCATTTATTTAGAAACACTCAGAACGCCGTCAGAACTTTCATTTATTAAATCAACTATATTCGCTTCGACCACACATCCACACGGCATAACAAACACAGGTACTGATTTTGAATTTAAATAACAGTATATACCTAATATTATCTTTATACATAACATAATATGTGTGAAAATATTTTAATAACAAATGTCTGACGTTGCTCATTATTTTATTATCATTATTTTTTTTTTTTATTGATCCATAAGCCCGGCATCTATGGCCATTAGATGTTTTTAGCGATGTATTGTGGTGGTGGTAGGGTTTGGAACGATGAGTTTTTACACGTGAGTGTTTGTGTTTTGCGGAAATGTTAAGTGGACACGCATTAGGTATCTGCCGTGCACGGGTGGATGATGGTGGCCTTTCTCTCCGGACATCGTGACTTCCCGAAGAAAAATGCCACCCGTAGCCGGGATCGAACCGGTGTCGGTGCATGTAGCACCCGATGCCTTAGTCCGCTCGGCTACCCCCCCCCCCCCAACTTATTATTGCTTGTATGTATAAGTGCGAGTATATAGAAAATTTAAATTTAGAATAAACAACCGATGTCGAAATCTTCTATTTTCTGCTATAGATAACTCGGCTATAATAGGTATATGGTATTATATTATTATGATAAATACTTAAGTCAATTTTTTTTTTTACTTTTTAAGTATAACCACTATTATTAGTAATATCATAGAATAGAAGCATTACAGCAGATTACCTATATTATTTTTCACCCACCATTATGGACTTGCATAAGAACTCGGAAGAATAATAATGACCTGTCTGAAACTGAAATATAAAACTTCAATCTGTAATACAAATGCACACAAGTAACAACTGACAAGTTCAATTATAGTCTCGTGACTATCAGTGGTTATTATATTTATTGATAATTGTAGACACATTATTACACGAGTATAATTATTATAATTATTATCTATTGTAGAGTCATGCAAATAATTTAAAACGTTGTGATTATACTGCAGTACTTACTGCAAGTTCACCAACATTTAATTTACTGGAAATGTATTCTGAAGGTAATTAAATATTAAGAGGACGTTATACCCGCATGTCTTACAAGTGCGTAACATACCAAATTATACGCAAAACAGAACACGTGTAGCTGCGTTAGCTTAAAAATTAGAGTGAATTGACCTCTTATAAAATCTAAAGGTAATATTATTATCTAGACAACCTCATGGGCTTTTTATTATATTCTAATTTTAAAGCGAATGAAGTCAAATATTTTGGTTGATTCTTCGTAAAAAATGATAAAATTCGGTAGCACGTAATATTCAGTCATAAACTTTATAATTTACTATACGATACCATTGCAGTATTCTATTATGAACATTATCATTAATTTTATAATTTATTTATTAACCATTAACCAGAACTAAAAGTAGTCTAAAACAGTAGAATCACCCAGAAAATTTAATTTAATTTAATTTAAAGTAATATTACATTATTAATTTTTAACATATTAGGTAATTTTTTCTTTAAATGTTTTAATACTGATCTATGGTGTGTATAACAATTTTTTTTTTGTGTTTTAATTTCTAATTCTCGTAGAGCTGCATAAAGCTAATAAAAATATGTAAAAACCTAAATATCCACGCTCTAGTTATTAGCAAACAAAAATGTTAATTTTGTAAGATAACATAATTAATGATAGTGCCATCGTTAGTGTACCGTTGTCCTGACAAAAGTTATGAATTTTATCCAATTTTTTTTTTTTTTTATGTCACGTATTTTTCCTGTTTTTCCCCTTTCTGTTAAGAGGACGCCACACCCGCATGTGTTGGTTCGCGTCTTACAAACGCGTAATACACCAAATTTACGCTCAGAAATAAATTCAAGTTTTATGCCGTTAGCTTAAAATTAGATTGAATCGACCTATTATGAAACTTGGTCATAAGGACATTATCTATGTTTTGTTGGAAATTTTTTAAAGATAATTCAGATTTTAAGTAGTTTATGAGCATTACACATTACACACTATAACTCACATAAAAACTGAATTATTTATTTCTGAGCTTAAATTTGGTGTACTACGCGTTTGTAAGACGCGAACCAACACATGCGGGTGTGGCGTCCTCTTGACAGAAAGGGGAAAAACAGGAAAAATACGTGACATAAAAAAAAAAAATTGGACAAAATGCATAACTTTTGTCAGGAAACGCCGTCTGGATTTTATATTATGAATTATTTTATTTTATTTTAAAAATATTAAAATATTATTAAACATTGATTTATATTTTCATGAAAAATGTAAAATTGTATGTCTATAGATTATAGTTATCAGATTTTTTTATTAGTCTGTGGTTAAAATCTTTATAATAGTTCTAACGAGTATGGACCACCCCACCCCCCCACCATGAAAAAATTCTGGTTGCCCCACTGCCGGGCGTAGTAGTTAATTAGGGTGTTCTTCAGTGTAAGCGTTGTACAGACTCGACAACCCTTCGTTTACACGACCCCATCTGTTTTTGGGGTGATGGCACATGCGTCGTGCCACCCTCGAACCGATGGTTAGGGATGATTTCGGCAACGTCGCCACGTTGCGCGTTGCTTTTTTGTTCGACGACAACTCCGCGACGACGAGAAACACAGACGACCCGACTTCTTTTCACTTCGTCTGATTACTCTCTGCACTTGTATATAGGTATATAATACATTACATCTATGCCCATAAACTGGCATCCTGGCACCACTATTCACTAATCGCACTTATATTGTAATACACCCACGCACAATAAATGGAGTTAAGATCTTAGTGAAAATATATTATGAAAAAAAACATACATAAATCATTTTCATTGGCTATCGTCGGGCAGGGACTACGGATTAAGTTTCTTATAGCGACAAATTTTTAAAGATTTATAAGGGCGGTCAATTTTAAAGTTATTTAGGGACGGCAAATTAGTAGATTTACACAGTATAAAATATATGGGGGTTTTCGCAACATCAAATTATTAAAAATAAAACGTATAAAGCAGATAAAGCGAGTACAAATGTACGTATTCGAGTACGTAGTCCGCATTAAGCAATTAGTAGAAAACATGTTATATGAGATAGTCTTTACTCTTATCTGACATATCTTCTTGATACTGTTACAGTGGTTTATTCTAGACTATATTTCAGTCATAGTTTAATTAATTATTTTGTATTGTTTAATAAACTTAACTTGTACTTGTGCTGGACCCCATAATAGTCTGCCCACCCTCGTCACAGTATATTTTCTTTAGCTGAATAGCATTCCAGGAAACCGACCTTCAGCATAACATACAATAAACTTATACACACGACGTGTATGTCCCCCACATCGGACGAAATGCATACTGTAGACGCAGTGCACAAGTCATTTGCTTTGGACAACGAATTTATAATATACTAAATATTCACGTACCACATGAGGTGATCCAAACACGTGAAATATATATTATTATAACAATATTATAATGTAGGCCAAAGGGTAGGAAAGCGTACAAGGACAAAAGACCCTCTCCTGGACATCAAAATAATTACCATTTACCACATTATTAATATTTAATTACAAATACGTTAATATATTATATATAGTATACTATATTACATCATTCAAAAAATGTATATATAGTAATAATAGAATATTAAATCTAGTGATAGTCCTGAGTATATATTATAACATATAAAAAAAAATTAAAACATTCTTGTTGATCAATTAAATAAGTGGATCACTCGAAATATTTTTATGTGCTCTTTTTACTGTAAGTAGGTGCATTATTGTTTGATAATTATTATTATTATTACCTATATTTTGTATAATATTTTTGTATACTATGTTTTTAACTGTATTATTTGACGTATCGATCATATATACGTATCAATATTTTCATATGTTATATTTATGATGGTGAGACCTGAGTAGGTAGATACATTATACATTAATTATAATTTCAATTTTAAACTACGATATTAAAATTTACAATTTTTTTTTAGTTAAGTTGAATTACACATAATATATTATCGTAATTTAAAACAATTTATTATTTATATTATCATTAATATTCTATTATTACAATACATAATTTTTTTGAATGATATAATATACGTATTTGTAATTAAATATTAATAATGTGGTAATTATAGATACTAATTAACATTTAAAAAATATTTGTTCAACCATTCGCATGTGGTTGCAAGAAATATTGTGGTCTGGGGATTTTTTTCCAAAAACCTTCAAACCATATCGTTATGTCGGTACTAATCAGTAATTACTTGTACTTCAGACATCATTATCTACTATTTATCTATCCTATCATTATAATGGACAGTTTCATAGGCAGCACACTCGCCCGTGGAAAAACAACATTATTAAGATAGACATTTAAGCGATTACATTATTTAAATTACATTTTGTGAGAATGAGTCATTCTGAATTACACAAAACATACATTGTTATTTTTTACCAAAATTAGAAACCTATTAGTCAATGATGTCGTTAAAATGTAATTTATAACTGCAGATTAGTGCAGACAATATACATACAAATTAACATTATTTTTTGTCATTGTTACTTATTATCAAAAACGTCATATTATTATATTATTATACGAGTCGTAGATTTTCCGTACCATGGTTGTTTTTCAAGGCCTTTCTGTTACAACCTATTTATTGTTCACCACCTTGAACTGGGTTCAATTAAGAATTGGATTAGACTTTCTTTTATACAACACAAAATCAAACATTATAAGTAGGTAGATACTATTATTATTATTATTATTTTTAATTTATACAAGTATAATATTATGTGGACCATTCCTTTAAATTATATAAATGGGATTCAATTGAAATTCTGATTACATTCTTTTTTTATGCAACACACCAACAAACTAATTTTCAATTATTAATTACGCCAACTACGTTGTCACTCCTAAGTCTGAATAAATTGGGTAGGGAATATGTATTCATTATCGTCTTTTTCATGAGGGAACTCATGGGTGATCTTTACCTTCAATATCACTTTTGGAAACTTACATTTACTCATTATTTCATGAATTACTTGATGTATAATTTTTAATTGAAATATAAATACGTTGTGTTGAAAATAATATTATATACAATAATTAACCCTACACTGCATACAAGGGCATATATGCATTATAACATTAGATGGTTATGCACCTAAAGTATGTTCGATTAAAGCTAATGAAAACCTGGCTATCATTTGCTTAAACCAGTTAAAAATTAGTAGTTCGTAAAATTTTTTTAAAATTTAAAATTTTTTTTTTTATGATTTTTCCTAAAATTATTGAATGGAACTATATAACATATAATTTTTTAGCAAAAAAAAAATGTCATGCAGTGTAGGGTTAAATAATATGTACCAATATATTATTGAGTTTCTATAATAATATTTTATAATTTTTAATATCATGTTTTATGATTTCAGTAAAATATTATACCTATGTAAACGTCCCTTTAAAAAAAAAAAATGATCACACACGGCAGTGCCTATTCACTATTGATAATATACTCGAAGAAGGCACATACAAGTATTGTTAGCTTTTTACAAGGCGCCAGTGGTCTTTCTTAAATCCCATAAATAAGTCTGCGGCTGACAGCTATACATTTCGAGACCCACAGACCATGTCTCTGCTCTTAAGAAAATAAAAATGACTATTGTTCGCACGCCGCCGACGTGGACACCAACCTAATATAATTCGAATGCGTAAATGACCCTTCGCCGTCACCGACTCGTAGAAGGTACCTTTACACTAACTTAAATATTATCAATAGCACAGTTTATTATTGTACTACATAGTATAATAACATGTGAAATACGCCTGATGAAAGCATCGGGATAGGTACCGCCGCGAAGAATTCGCTCACGTTCTATAAAAATACGCCACATGCGACGCCGTTTACAAGGTGAGAATAAAGAAACACAAAGCGAATGAAGCGACAGTGGGTGTCTAAATTATTCATGCCTCTGTCGCACTTATAATATATTTTATATTATTTAGCACAGAACAGTCTGGGCTCCACATATAGTTTGTTTTTTATTATTATAATGTACTCCACATATTTTTATGCGGTAATCGGCAAAAAAAATCCATAATCCCCAAAAGTAAATACTTATATATAATTGTACATCATATGATATACACATATTTCACTTTAAAATTAATAATCTTAACTTTAAATTCTATAAAATGTCAATTCACTCCAGTGGCGTGTATAGAAATCATTTTCGGGGTGGACTATACAATATGTTTCGGGGTTTTCGCAACATAAAATTATTAAAAAAAAAACGGTACGTAGTCCAGTACGTAGTCCGCATTAAGCAATATTAGTAGAAAACATGTTATATGAAATAGTCTTTACTCTTATCTGACATATCTTCTTGATACTGTTACAGTGATTTATTCTAGACTATATTTCAGTCATAGTTTAATTAATTATTTTGTATTGTTTAATAAATTGGATTTATAATTTTCAGATTTTAAATGAGCTGACTGGACTGACTGGATATTTTTTTAATTGATTATTATTAATTTAATTTAATTTAATTTAATTTAATCGATTCATATATTTTTTGTAATTGGGTACATTAATACAATACAATATAACTTTTAATTAACTTTTAATAATATGAATGGACATTTTTTGTTATTCTAAAATTTACTTATAATATTTTTATTTTTTAATCTACATATTTTTAGATTTTTAGTGCATATAAATGCATATTTCAATGCATTTTTTCCAGTTTTTAGTGCATAAATGCATACTTAATTAGGCATTTTCTAGAGCGTGAATTTACTAGCCATTATATATAATATATAAAATATGTGACGTATTTCTTGAGATCTTAACGAATTTTGAGGTTTGTTTTTAATTATTCCCATTTATACACCGTTTTTTGTCAATTAAATCCAAACATTTTGATCATAAGTGGGAATTTTAGATGAAAAGTAGATCAATGAATGTATATATGCTAGGGTGTTCCTTAGCTATAGATGATGAGAAAAAAATTGATGTTAAACTAGTCTGCTAAATAATTTAACTTGGCCTAACGATTTAAAACACTCGATTAGTAATACAATTTCAATGATAGTATAGACCAATCGTTTGTAGTATTGGCGGGCCAATTGGTATACACTTTCATAAAAACACAGGAGGCCGCCAGAAAAAAAAAATATTTATAAAATATTTATATAGGTAAAACACAAATTATTACTCGACTGGTTAATGATAACTGATTATATTTATCTTAGAGAAATATTTAATGCTCGATATTGTGCGATTGTGAATAATATTCACGCCTTTCATCGCGTCTTACCGTGATATGACTGACTCCCGGGAACTCCCACCGTATAACAATAAAATGTAAAATGTATACGATCATATTACGATTTTGTTATAACTAATTTAATTTTTTTTTTTTGGGGGGGGGGGGCAAAAAAAAAGTCTTCGAAGGCCACGGGTTGACCACCCTGGTATAGACTAAATAATTATTACCTATGTATAATGTACCTGTGTACTCATTAGTCATTATGCTATAGTATTTTTACATTTTTATTTTATATCGCCAAGCTAAGTTCAATTATTTAGCAGACTATTTTAACATCTAAGATATCTATAGTATTGAACGACTTTATAACTATAACATTTTATGACAACCGTAATCTGCCGTTTTTTTTTTATACTTTGCGTTTTATTTATATGGGGTGAACATAAAGATATTTTTTAATTATTAATAAAATAAGATTATAATATAATAATTATAATAACTATAATATTATTATAGTAGAAATTAATATTTTTATTTGTTTTGTATATTGGTTACCATTGGTGTCGGATTACAGTCAGTGGTGTATTGGTAAATATATTTATGGGTATACGCACCAATAAAATATATACGTAACCTAAACGATCAAATTATATCATCGTATATATTATATAACGTTATTGCAGTTCAATTAGTACATAGTTTTTAACATTATTTTATTAATTTTTTTATAATGTAACAATAGAAAATAAAACAAAATCAACTCGAATGTCAAAAAAATTAAAATAATAATAACATTATTATTATTATAGTACCTATAGAATTTTCCAAATAGATTTTTTGTATTCGATATTGGGTTTACTAAATTGAAATTAAAGTCTTAAAATACATTAAACACGACGCATATTGTTATATAACTAATATTCAATACCTATCTCAATTGATAAAAAATTCATTAATACATAATAACGAATAACGTTTTTTTCCTATATGAATTATTAAATAAATTTTAAATCTTACGACGTATACCCGCGTACCCGTACCAATACACCACTATAATAGTGCATTAAAATGCCGGGAATATTATCTAATAAAATGTTGAAAATACGCTGCAATAATTTCTAATTAATTTGGCTATACGTCTTAATAATATAATAATATAATTTTGTTGTCAAAATATATAATTTATTATAGTATAAATGTGTGTATCTAATATACTAGTAGGTATAGGTACCTAGTAGCTAGTTATGCAGTACCTAATGTAATTGAATAATAATAATTATTATTTTTAAGTTAATGTAACATGCTATTGTATTTAGCGAGTAGATTTAAAGCAATGGAAAAAATATCTCACGATTGGTAAAACAGGTATTGTTTCTCCTAAGAATTACTACAAAAACCATTCGAGGTTTGATCGAAGTATTTTGTGTATCCAAGGTTTTACGGTAATAAATAAAATTTCGGAAACTTAACGACCGCGGTCGGCGAAACCGAAGAGTCTCCGGTAAGTTCTATGTGTAACCGGTATTCGTAATTTTACCGTAAGGTAATAAAAATATATAAATTATAATATAAAGCCGAGAACTAAATTAATAATTGTTAAATGAAATGAAAATTGACTTCGTTCGATTTTTACGTTAAATGAATAAAAAAAAAACAATTGAGGTAAGTTATATAGTAGCTTTATCTACGTTATCCTAAAAATGACTAGTTGAGTAAAAAAGCTTTTAATTCATTTTGATTTTTAAACTCGTCGATGCGCCAGTAGTGTGTGTAGGTATTATATTATAGACATGAATTCGTGATTAATACCGACAGCCATATTCTACTGTCGTACGGATATCTATAGCGACGCACTGTAAAATATTATATACAATAAGGACAAACCACCCACGTTCCAAGAAAGTAGACGTGGTGATGAAGGGTTGCGGAGGCACCGCGGTGTCGGACCGAAGGCCATACAAAAAAACCCATACCGTCGGTTCGAGAGTCGCGCTGTTAAGGGACGATGGCGGGGGTGGGGGTGGTTCGTAAACGATATATTGTCATTCACACAATTGAGATGTCGCGTCGACCTAGTTTCTCTTTTTCTTTAGAAATATCACGAGCCGTGGATGTTTTCTTGTCTCGGAACCCTAGAGACGAAAAAATAGGGACGACGACGTCGTATACTCTCCACGACGTTATAAAACGAACAACGGCCACGTTTTTCGTTTAATATAGTATTTTTGTAAGCCTTTTCCGGTACTGTCATGTCATGTAGACAGAATGTTTCCTGTGTATACTGCTTATTATAATATTTTCATTTTTTTTTATCTAATTTTCAGATTACCCCGTTATAACCGATGTAGTGAGTCTAATAGACGGATTTTTTTGCTGTGTGTTAGTGTACGACGTGCAATTCGGGACCAGCTGTTTTGAGTCAAACAGCCGCAGTATTGGGATTAAATAAGTTCCTTTTTTTTTTAGATAAAAATAATACGACATAAAATTATCTATATAAATATAAAAGATCCTAAAATTAAAATAGAATAACATTCAGGACAAATATTACGTCATTATAATATAATGTTTTCTTATTTGCGTTGCACAATAATTTAGACTATAATGGTAGACGAAAAATAAGCCCACGGAAATGAATGTCCATGCGAGTGCCATACAATATTGTACTATGTTAAATTTTTAAAATATTTCGTTGATTTTAACTCGAAAAAGCATAATACAACAATAGTACTTATAGATAACAGATGTAAATCATGAATAATAATTATAATAATAAATATAATCATGACATGCCAGTCACTTGTCAGTCAATTTTCGAATGTAATATAATAATAAATTGAAAATCATTTTATAAATGTATAATAGTACACATAGGTAACAGAAAATAATCATAATTCATAAATAATAATTATAAAAGAGTAAATTATTAAATAAAATGTAAAAATGCTTACCTGTCATGGGTAATACAGATTTAATTTATGGACAGGTGGTCCATTGGTATGTATCCGAAAATAAACAAATAATAACACAAATAAACTGTAAACCTCATATAATATCAATTTTGAAGTAAATTAAATGTAGATCCATTTAAATCACATTTGATGTGCTAACAATAAAATATAAAAAAAATCGTTGATGTAAGTTTCAATATAGATATTATACGTTTAAATTGTCATCAACATTTTCAGGGGCGGACTGGCCCAGGGTGCTATACACCAAGTAGCACCCCGGGCCCCCGTTTGTATTTATGATCCGGGCCCCCGATTACCACAGTCGGTATACGGTATGAATGTATAATACTGGTATAATACGGTATTATACAAAATAAAAATAAAATAACATATTTCAACATATCTACAAATAAACAACATGTTATTCTTAATTTTTTTTTATATTTACTTATAAAACTAAGGGCTCTTTCCTAATTTAGGTAGGTTTGAAAAAAAATTACGGGCCCCTAATTAATTTTGCACCCCGGGCCAAAAATAGCCAGTCCGCCCCTGAACATTTTAACTGCGGCAGTCGGTCATAAAAAATTATGTGGCCTTATATTAAACCGTTATCTTATATTTGGTATATTTTCAAACCTTAACAATTAAAATTAAAAATGTTATTCATTTTTAACAACAATTTATTCATAATTTAAATTAATTTAGCGTCTTAGACGAACTCATTGTACTTTAAACCAAATAAAAACATGTACAAATATTTTAGTTATTTTTTAATTACTGTATCAAATGTTTATGAAGAATCTTGAAAGAAGTATTTAGGTTTTTTTGTTAAAATCAAACATTTTATCGTACACATTTTTATATTAAATAAAAACTAATAAAAATATTCAAAAATTCCAAATGAATTGCACAAAAATATCCAAAAATTTTTTTTAATTTATCTCATGCTAGTATATATAATATAAATTTATGTGAAAAGTTGAAGGCTCTACAATTCGACTTTCAAATTACATGAAAAATATAAATTAACGTTTCGTCAAAATAAATGAATTTATTATACAATGATATATTTTTTTTGTATACAAATTATAATTATGCACGATATGTTGTCAAAATAATTTTTTGAATTAACCAGCACACAAATATAATATATAACTACATACAGTGGAACCTCTTAATACCGGAAAATCTCAGTTACCAATAAACAGTCCGCTATTTGGAGGCGACCGTTAAGGGAGGTTTCACAGCATAGGCATATAGCCATACAGGTTAGGGTAAAAGGTATACATGAATTAACTGCAATAAATGAATTATTATTATGAAACATTACGAGTTAGTTCTTTGTCATTAATGCATTGTAATATTTTCCAATATTTAATAGAAGGCTCCTGATATATTGATACAATAGCAGTTTAAAAATATTAAGAATACATAGGAACAATTTTTTTTTACTAAGTATTTTTTTTTTTATATAAATTATATTGGTATTTTTGGTATAGATAAGGTAATTAGGTATAATCACACTTTGATGTAATAACTTATAGTAAGTAGCTATAACTGGCCAGTAAGTGTTAGTTTAAGTGTGAAATATTGCTCAAATATTATGGCATGAATGAAAGATAAAATATTAGATTTTATTAAAAAATATACAGTGTGTAATAGAAAAAAAAAATTAGTAGCTAAAATAAGGTAATTGTCATTTAAAAAAAAAAAGTTGTATTGCGCATGCGCAAGTATAATTAAGTTAAAAAAATTCATAGGCCATCAAAAAGTGTATTTTTATGTCATAACAACCAAATAGAAAACAGAATTCAAATTGCATTGCCATACTCAAAGATATTGAGTGTTCTCAATTAGCGATTACACACTGTATGTATAACTATAATACAACTTGAAATGGCATAATAATGTTATAATGTTAAATAAAAGTATTTAGTAGGTAACCAAACCACACGTTCACAGTTCTGTATTTTATTTAAATTTAAATAACAGAAATAAACTAATATTCTATTAAATTTAATATTTATAAATCAAATGGCGATAAAGTATTTCAAAAATATAAATTTCTGTTAACATAGGTTTGCCAATTGTGAATTGTTCGTATTTTCGTTTTTCGTTTATTGATTTTGTTTATTTTGTTTTCATTAATTTCCGTTAAAACGTTTTGAAGCCACGTAATTTTCACAACAAAATTATTTGCAAATGTTGGTTATTTTAAGGAATTCATTAAAAATTGACATTTAGATGCTTAAAAAAAAATAATTCTGCCTAATAATCTTTAATGTTGTTGAGCTGCTATTATTACAACTTATTAGAAACCTATTATGCATTTTCAAACTTTTAGACCCAACGAATATTATTGTAATATTGATTGAAAAAAAAATTGAAAAAATAGAAAACTTCACATGTCCATAATTATTAATAACTCAAAAATATTCAAAATGTTTTTAAAACGCAAGACGTACACAAAAGTGTAAAACTATCATTATAAATAAAATTATATTATTTTTATTTATTAAGTATATTTATTTTTATTATTATAATTTATTCATAAAATTTATATTTGTTGTAAATTCCAATTAGGTATCAACGGTTATTTGTTATTAAATTACTTACGACAAAATAAAAACATCGTTCTATGAGAAGTCGTTTATTTACGGGTGAAAATCCATTGCCATAAAAAACCTTAAATGTTTAAAAAATTTGAATTTGATTTTTTCAGTTTCTGATACCTAAACTTTTATTTTGATCGTAGAAAAATATACATGGCACCTAACACGGGTTGATCGAGGTAAATTATATAATATGTGAATCATTTTGCCGATCACGTTCACAAGCGATAATATTATTTTTTTTTGATATTCTAGAGAACGTGATAGAATCTGCGATTTTATATTTTAGAAATCGACGGACGTGTGCGAGTGCATAAATTATTTTTACATTTTACATTTTGTTTTGTCCCATATAAATAACTTCGGCGCGCTCTATCGCGACAAACGTTTTATAATCGCGCTATACTGTATATAGTAGATATTATATACATTTAATATACCTACGCACATAATATAGGTAAACTATACACATATTATACATTAAACATAACACAGTAGAATTCATTTTTAAATCTACGATGGAGACAATGATTGATTTTTCGCTGTATAAAAGAGCTTGACAATGTGTTACTGATTTCCTAATTAAGTCATAACTATTAAAATAGCTGTTGTTGTTCAACAGTACCCATTTGTAAATGATTTTGTAGATAAACATTTATAAAATGTTCAATTATTATCATAGCTTATGGTCGAACATTTAATACGAGATTTCTCATAAATAGTTCATAGGTAAGTGCTAGTGTACTCCCACCCTGTACCATTCTCTTCACTATTAGCGACATTCAAATAAAACATTTCCGATTGCTTGACACAAAAGTTACAGAACACGAACTACTGACGGCTGATAGGCAACCAACAAAATAATTAAACACCCAATAAAGTATTTTTTATAAGGTTTTTCGGATTTCAGTTTGGTTATAGTGTTGATTTTATATATTTGTGAATGATACAGATCAGCGTTTTAACATTCAAATTTCGAATTCATTAACGACTTTAACAATGTGTTTTGTGTTGAGAAACAACCCGTTCAAAACATATATATTTAAATCGCATACAATTTGACATACTTGTACAATAACTTCGCCAAGCTATAACATGCAGAATGTACTTATATTGCCTATACAAAACGCCCGGTAAAACAGATAAAGGTCGGCTTTTTATTTATTATTTTATTTGCGAGAATTTTTTACTATTAAAGAATGCAATTCATTTTTTTATTCATCTGTTATTTACTTACAACAGCAATTTTTTTGTATAGAACCGATCGAAACAATTATATACCTACATCATTACGAATTTCGTAATATTTATAAAAATATAAAAGTCCACTACTTATTAATGATTTTTTTTTGATGAACTCTAATAAATTATAAATATAAAACATTTGACTTATATAAATCGGACTATAGTGTACCCAAATATTAAGAAGCACCAAACAAATATTATACGTTTTTGTCAAACCGAGTTCGGGTAAAATCAAAAATATTATTAATTAAATAGTAAATTAGTTACTATGACGGTGAACACATAGGTAACTGGTAATATCAAATACTATACAATATGACAATATTTATTATACGGGACAACTAGTGTCAAAAATCGTGACACATGTATGCCCCCGAGAAGGTAATGAATTCGCTCAAGGTTTGTAATATACATCAAGGGCATTCGAGTATTTTCAAGAGACAATGCTAACTTCTAAAATCATTATTGTTTGTCCCGTGTTGTCGCATAATATAGTATTTGGTACCTAATAATTTGACAATTATTTACGTTGTAACTTGTAAGTGTAATAAGTAATAATATATTAGCCAATATACAAATAAATAATAATAATGAAGTAGAGTTACTATATAAGTATAAATATTGATAAGGTTTTTATTTAATAGAATTTGAAAAATTGATATTTTTAATGATAAAATGTTAAAAAAATAGCTACATCCACCCTCTCCCCCTAACAAAATCATTTGGCCACCACTGCTGCATACATTTTTCATTAATAACCACCATTCATTTTATAGTATAATTTTAAATTGTAAGATACAGCTAGTATTACCATTGTACACAAGTATAATATACCGTGACGGCTTGACGTTCAACGTGGCCTGGTACTTCATTGTTTTGCGGGGTCCAGACTCCATAACCATGTTTGAAATGTTGTGGAATACTTTAATTTATATACCTATGTCCTATATATTTAACTTTAGTGAGAGTCCCTAAAAAGTGCTTAACAATAATAAATAAAAATATATGAGAAAATACCTTTTTTCAAACCTGGCACCTATATGACTTGCGAGGGCAAAGGATATCCTATTATTTAGTGTGAATGTGTGATAGATAATATTATACATAATATAGCAACCCCTAAAATTGGCACCTAACCTACCCTCCTATAAACATATAAATATATAATAGACGATGAAAATATTAATAGCTTTTAAATTATAGGTATAATAATAGGCAGGTACTCACTTTGGCCAATGTTTTCTCGTGGTCTCATTATGGTTGAATACTGCGTAATACATTTCAGCCGTTACAACGATCAACATGCTGTAGAACAATGCATCGACATCTTTGAAATATAACCATATTAATGATGATAAGCCTGTCAGGAACATAAATAATAATATATGTTAAAATAACTGTAAACAAACGCATATCGTCAGCAGAGATAAAATATAAACCCTTTTATACGCGACCAGCCACTCTCTGTCATCGAATTTTATTATTATAGGCACAAGAGCATAACGTTATCAATTATCAAGTTGACTAAGTCCTTAATTTGTAAGTGCATAAAATTATATTTTTCTTGGGATGGATGACGTGGCTTCAGTGAACTCCAGTGACGTGCAGTACAACGTTTGGCAAAGATACAATAATAATAATATTAGGTTGCGACGAAAGATTATACGAACGGTCGAATGGATTAGTGTTGTAATTTACTTCACTCACCCAATAAACCCAAAAAACTCAAATAAAACTTAAACAGGCCAACTTCCCCTGGAAAAATAATAAGCAGCGATATAAAATCAGAACGTAAGACATTTTTTAATAATTATTTTAATAATTTTATAACGACTAGTTGATAAATCAAGTGCCTCATGTACAATGAAATCAGTAACATCTGAAAGCAAAAAGAAATACAAACTATTCTACTTAGTTAAATACACCTAAAAGTACTTATTGAAATAACCAGGAAAAGCAAAAAAGTCATGGAAAAACGGGAATTTTTAAACAAATCATTTATACATAATTACCTAGTTTCAAACAAAATCGATTTAATTTTGTTATTGTAATAGATATAATTTGTTTTACATTTTTCACCAAATATTTATATTAGCATTTACTAGACTTGATATACTTACCTATTATATTCAAATATTTCAAAATAATGTGGCCATTTCAATACTATTTAATGACTAACATCAGATAATTTACATTATCACTAAATGTTAGTATGACCAATTTAAAAAAAAAAAAAACAAGACACAATTATTATATTGACCATTTTAGAATTATTTATAGGCATATTAAATTATGAAACTGACGGTTTTTTTTCATCTGTTTGAAAAACAAAATAAAGAAATAATAGATGTATATTATGCTAAACAAATAAAACGTTTACCATACACTATGTATAATAATATAGATGTATGTAACCCGTAAGGATGTACTTATAGTGAAATACCCCGAGTTTATGGTCACGACTAAATAATAATTTAACACTTTAAACACTATAAAATATACTTTGTGACTGACGACCATCTAATTATTTTAAATTAATATTCTAGTTTGCGAAAGTAGTTGAACAATTAAAAGAAAACTTAAAAGATTAAAATACATAATACTTAATTTGTATATACTCGAGACAAATTTATCACAAAACCCTGCTTACAAAATTCCAATTGAGTACAATATATTAAAATTTGAAAATAGGCACCGTAAGACGGGGCGAAGTGAACCTGCAACATTTTTTCAATACAGATATGACACACAAAAGTATATCAAGAATCATTCAATTAAATCAAACATTTATAATAAACTTAAAAACTACTACAATATATTTTATCTAATTTACTAACAAAAAAAAAATTTAAATAAATTTATAAAATTATTAAAAATATTAAACTCATTAGACCAATATATTAATGGAAAACGACAAATATTTCAATATGCTATGATATTATTAAATGTATAATTATGTATCTACATCACCTATGCGAGTTACTTACTAGTTTCTAATTTTACATTATTCCGTATATAGGAATCTCAGCTTCTTCGAATATTATAATATTATATTTACCTCGTGTGGCGATCACAATTAAATGTAGTTGAGAAGTTTGAAACATATATTATACATGTTATACTCAGCAGTGTTGTAGCCAGAAAAAAAATGTTGGGGGTGGGCAATTAATTTTTTTTCTCTAGCCTTTGAAATGCTAGAATATCTAATTATGACCCCCTTTGTTCATAAAGTGCATCTACTACTCGTTTTATGACTATATTATATTTATGTTAACAAGTATGGTACCTACATTGGCTACATTTTAATATAACAATGTATTAGTATTATTGTAAACCATAGGTTAATGTATTCATCAATATTATTTTCATTATATCAAAATGTGTTGTAAACTAAACATTCCATTTTTGGTTCGAATATTAATAAAATTTACTAACAAAAATACAAGACTATATTAGGACTATTGAAAGCTGGTAGTTTTTTCGTGCATTTAGGTCAATAAGCGGAAAAAAATGTACTTCCAGAAATCCAATTTTAATTTCGAAAAAAACATAACAATTTCTCTGCTTTTTGTGTGTTTTGTTGAAAGTGATTTTTTTTTTTTTTAGTAATTCAAAAGTAAAAGTGAATTTTGAAAAAAAAAAATAAAATTACTCTAGTACTATAATACTAATTAAACAATACTACAGATCATAGATCCATTTCCTACATAATCTAGAAAAGAGATTAAGGAATTTAAATATATGTTTTCAAAATTAAAATAGCCAAAAGGGCTTTTGGTACTGGGTGAATTTGTCTTCCACTTTTTGGGAGTTTTGTGGTACGTGTAAGTTGAACATTTTTTTATCATAAAATATAGTGACGTGACTGCGCGTATGTACTTTACTGGGGTTCAAGAATCTTAGCCTTCATTTATCTTATTTTGCATAAAGCGTTCGGGGAACTCGCACACACTAATGATCCGTCACTACACAGATATAGTACTAACGATGGGTGTACAATATTTCCTAAATCCGACTCCTTCAAAATGGTTCACTTCGACAGCCTTAACTTTTAATTTTTATCAAACATTTAATATAATATAAAACAAGCTAAAAAAAATTTCGGGGGGGACGTGCCCCCAGTGCCCACACCCTGGCTACGGCACTGATACGCAGTATGATTCCTATGAGATGTAACAATGGAAGTCACATGGACATACTTTCTTGAAATACCTTCGACATAGATTTTAATAATTAATATTTCTGTTCATAGTTTTAATCAAAAAAAAGGTGGGTAAGTGGATGTCGCTCTGCTGTACAGTAGGTTAAAGTGGGTCACTGTATAATGGATAGTATTAAATTTGAATTCAATGATATACTATCTCTGTATAAGAAAAACGATTCTGAGCGGAGACAGTTTGTCAGTCTGGGTATTAGACATACCTATTATAGGTATACTTATCTATAGTATTAAAAAAAAATTTATCTATTATAGGTATCAATAAAAAATCCCAAAATAATCATATCACAATATCCATTAGGTAACGCGTTATACATCAACAATAAACCGTGGTACTATCATAGTTATATAATAGTATATTTTAGAAGTTTCAAGTACCCACAAATAATATTACACAATCACAACAAAATAACTAAAATAGTTATTCCAAGTTTTTTAATATGTAATTTCGTCCAAATTCGAACTTAAAATGACTATAAAAATAAACTGTGCTTATGTATTTCTTAGAATTTGTGTGGTAACAGAATTAAATATTTATGTGGAATCTTGTTTAAATTTTCAATGCTTAGATATAAAAGTTGAACATTTTATAAATTTTAACTA
>NC_042493.1:129479319-129482918 GCF_005508785.2 Acyrthosiphon pisum
GTATTTTAATATTTTACAAAATTTACAAAACTTTTCAAAATTTTATCGTATATAGAAAATGCTAATATAAACATTCAGTGAAATTTTCAAATTTCTACAGTCTCTTGTTTTTTAATTACAACAAAATAAGAAAATCGTTACGTAAGAAATCGAGTGAATATCGAATGTTGTAAAAATATGAATTTGAAACGCTCATAAAAATTTAATTTGAGTTTCTTATAGACATTTTTTTTTTGATAAAGGTAGATTATCCTATAAGGAATCTTGTATTACATTTTAAAATCTTAATTCTAAAAAGAAAAATTTTTACGAATTATTAACTCAAAATAATTTGCTAATTTTCGTGATTTTTACATACTGTGTCAATTTTTGAACTTTAAATGCTAATAAAAAAAAAACTATGACTAAGGATTTTTAATATTTTTCATCTGCTTTTGAAACAACATACTAGGAGCCTTTTATTACATTTTCAAGCTTTTTTACTCAACAAATAAAGTTTTATTAACATTCATAGAAAAAAAAACTAATTAAATTGGAAACTGAAATTGTCCGTAAACAGCTCAAAACAAATCAAAATATTTTGAAAATGTTATCGTGTATAGAAAATGGAAATATAAACAACCATTGAAAATTTCATGTATCTACGGTCATTTGTTGTAAAGTTATACCAAAATCCAAATTCAATTTTGTGTAAAAATTCCCGTTTTTCCTTAATTTTTCTTTTGTTTTTCACGGTGCTTTTGAAAATTACTGGGAATTTTAAATTTTGACCTCCTCAATGCACCAGCGATATTCACTTTCCAATCGAACAAGATACTGAAGTTGATAATCGAAGCATTATTTCGACTACTTATCGTGTACACAGACACAAAAAAAAAAATAAAAAAATAAAAAAAAAACTCACATCATTGTAAAATCAATACATTCATCGTTCCACTCAAAATCTAAAAATAAATACTTAACTAATTACTTGGCATACTATACATGTTTGTACAGGTACCTACTCATTAATTATTATTAATTAATAGCTCTTAATTATTAATCCCTTATTATAATATTTTTATTCATTTATAGAACTACGACTGACTTGAATAATATTTGATATTATTAACTATATGTGTTGGTAATTATTAATAATTATATTCTAATAATGAATTTGATAATTATAATTTAGCTGTGGACTATTAGGTAAACAAACACGTCACACAAATAATTTAATTTCTAACAAGGACTGAGCCTTAATATGGAAAAGAGTCTAACTATGTCGTTCACTAGATTTCGGTCTGTTATTCACTTTCAATACTCGATCTATGATTCTTCTCTTGAATCGGTCATGATCGTGAAAGACTGGGGGTATTCTTTACACCCCTACTCTCGATTTTTACACGCACATTGAATCATCATGTTGCAGGGCACTAAAATTATTAGGATTTGTTAAGCGAATAGGTACCGAATTCAAGATGGAATTTTTTCAATAAAAGTACTATATTCCTCCTTAGTTCGATCTATTGTAGAATATGACTCTGTGGTATGGGACTCCAATACAGCTTTTAGCTCCCTCCAATGAGCGTGTCCAAAAATATTTTTTATTATTCAGTGCCTATGTAGCTATTGGCCATGCCCCACACAACTATTTTCCTAACCTAACCTATTCAGCGAATTAAAACTAACTACACTGGCCGATAGAAGAGCAACTGCTAATATGTCATTTTTACATGTTAAGCTTTTGAACTGATGAATTATTAACGCCTCCACTCCTATCTCCGTTCCTATACAACCTCCTCGATACCCAAATCTTCCACAAACTACGGTAGAAATAATCCTATAATATATCGCATAATGCGCATAGCTAATGAACAACTGACATTTCCAAGTTAACCTAAATCTTATTATTATAATTGTTATTTTTCATTTAAATTACATACTCATGAAATGTAATTGGGCTCTGACCGTAATGTTTGATATAAATAAATTACTTTGTTGAATTTCATCAATGATTAAACTATAAAGTATTAATGTACTTTTGAATTAATTATTTTATTATTATCATTATCATTTAAAAAATGACAAGATATTTAAGTGGCTCGCTTCAACAGTACCTACCAACAATTCTTCATAATCAAGAAAAATCTCAAAAAATTTTTAACTTACAATGTTCAATTTTTATAGCTAAGGGATTGAAAATTCTTGGGCTGAAAAAGGTTCCTCATAAATAATTAACTAATGCTGTAAAAAAAAAATCTAAAAATTATATCAAATAAATTTTTATATAATAGCAGTTGAAAACTGTTAAACATACATAGGCACTATTTTTTTTTGTACTTGGGTA
The DNA here is from genome assembly GCF_005508785.2 of Acyrthosiphon pisum. Classification (NCBI taxonomy): domain Eukaryota; kingdom Metazoa; phylum Arthropoda; class Insecta; order Hemiptera; family Aphididae; genus Acyrthosiphon; species Acyrthosiphon pisum. The sequence goes on from NC_042493.1 coordinate 129,481,649, forward strand.
TTTAAAGTTCAAATATTAACGATATTCATTATAATCTCGACTATTTACAAATTATATTTTGAAGTCAGTCATCATAAGTATTAATAATAGCAGTTGAGAAATAATAAATATCGATAAGCACAATATTTGTTTATGAGTAGGTACATAATTAAAATTAAAATTTTAACGAAATGTATCAAATAGTTAAGGATTGAAAATTTAAAACAAGGTTTCTCATAAATTGAAAATGCTGTAACTAAAAATCTAAAAATATATAAACATTGTTTTTTTTACTAAAATTGAAAGTTCAAATTTTGCCAAAATTACATATTAAAACCAAGAACAACGATTTTAGTTGTTTAGTTGTTATTTAAAAATATTATTCATAGGTAGGTATATAACTTAGTGTATATTATTATATTTTGTATACACAATGACCTTTTAAAATTTAATTTTTATGGTAAAAATGAATTTAACCTACCTTTGTACTAATAGCATATAGTTAAATAAAATACTTCAATCAATCACAATAATATTATTAAATAAAGTAATAGTAATATCAATATATCATAGGTGGACAGACTGTCTTCACTCAGAATCGTTATTCGTGTATGTAGGTACAATGATGTAAAATGGAATTCAAATTTAACACCATTTATTACAGTGACGTACTTGTAACTTATTGTAAAGCTGACTGCTTACCACTTACCTGATTATTATTATTGACCCTCTAAGAGATCCTACCAACTAAATCAAATTGCCTACCAGAAACCACCTTTATAATTGGAATTCATAGCATTCATATTGCCCCCAAAGGCAAAAGGTGATGGCAAAAAAAAAAATTTATCATTTTAAAATCAACACATTCATCACTCCTCTAAGAATCTTAAATTAATATGTATTATGTTTAATTATGTATTTAACACTAAATAAGTATAGAAATGGAAATACAGTAGTTATTATTATTACTGACTGCACTAATATATTGTCATCCATTGACCATTGTTAAATTCATTCTTGAAATAATGAAATAATTTATTATATTACAAATTCATATTCATGTATCTAGTGACATTGTGTGACTTCTTCTTATTATCTTTTTTTATTTTTAAAATAGGCACTCTGTTCTGTTTTCCCGATGAATAATATAAATAATTATTTTATTTCCATATTATAATTATATTAGATGCTATAAAAATATATTATTAAATATATTTAATATTCTGAGTGGAACGATGAATGTATTGATTTTACAATGATGTGTGTTTTTTTTTTATTTTTTTTTTTAATT
>NC_042493.1:129482968-129483188 GCF_005508785.2 Acyrthosiphon pisum
GATATAAATAGCAATGATATAATCAATTATACTATGTATGCAATGATTTATCATTGAATATTCAAATTTAACATATCAATTAGGTAAGTACAATGAACCACTCAACACCTACTCTGTAAGTACAGCAGAGTGTTAGGGGCCCACTTGCCCACCTCTTGCGATGTAGGTTTATTAACAAGAAATAACCAGTTACATAATATTTTATGGAAATAATAGGTAG
>NC_042493.1:129485407-129492158 GCF_005508785.2 Acyrthosiphon pisum
AGAAATTAATATGGTTATAATCATTAATGTGAACGTTAAATTTTCCATGTCGCGCGTGGGTCTGAGAGAGATAACATATACTACGATGACATTCTCTTAATGGTTTATCGTTTTTAGTTCATACAGTGGACTATACATATAATGGTTTTCAAAACTGCCGTGAAAATTCTGCCAGCTCAGATGAAGCCATACAATATTGGAGTGAATTATGTAACTTATAAGTAAGAATATTATTGATAGGTTTTTATTTTAAAGCTATTAATTAACATACCCACCTATTCATGTATATCTAATTGTTCCCGGACTTATATTTGTATCGAAATGGCTTAGCCTTTTTATTCAAAATATATTATTAAAAAATAATTAGGTATATGTTACAATCTTAAGATCTCCATAGCTTGCTTTAAAAGTAAAATGGAAACACAGACCTATGTACAAATTCTTCAAGTCCTCCGTCCTACTTATTATATAATATATTCACTATAGACCACTCTATAGAAATTTAATTTCAATAAATTTGATTTTGTCTGCATAGAAAATAAGTAGATACAGATTTGTAAATCAACTTCTTTAAAGTTGTTTGTAATTTTCATCAATCGAATTAAATTTTTTTGCTGTAAATTAATTATTGAGAATTAAGTTCATATAAATTTTATTATTTTGCTCATTAATTAATATTGTTAGTCTAATATTGATAAACAACATTCAATTCATTTTTGATAGCAAATAACACAAAATACACTGTAATAGAACCTCATAAACTTGTATTATTTATGAGGCAATACAACTTATTAATTAATGTTCATGTCATGATTACAATAGAGTAACTTGTATTTTATTTTTGAAATTAAACACCAATAGTCAATATAGTATTTATTATCATATTATTGGCCATATTAACCAAAATGATTGTCTAAGTGTCTTATTTCCAAGTATTAAATATTTAACTTGAAAAATTGGCTGTTTCAAATTTTTGATTTCCATAATTATTTTACATTTTTTCCATTAAAATAGTTTTATAAAAATATTAGTTACTATGTACTATTGTACTTATTAAAAATTGATACTTTTTAAATATAAAGTAAGGAAAGGGAAGAATTAAGAAATACAGGTTATCTCAAAGGTAACCTAACCTACCCAAGTTAAATTGATTAATGATATATGATTATTTACTACTTATCAGTAGATTCTTAACATTCTAAATAGTAGGTACCAATACTTAAAAAGTTTTTATTGGGATTTTTATTGTTTAATTACCAAGTCTGAAATAAGTGACATTTTTAATTTTATATATGGTCCAATCAATTTATACTTCTTAAAAATATACTGAATGGAAGTTTTATTTAATTTGTTTTATTTAATTTAATTTTTTTTCACTAGTTGTTTAAAAAGAATTTAACAAGTATGGCACATAAAATAACAAACATTAATTTTGAGGAATGTTGGACATTAGTACAAGGATCTGTAAAGAAAATCATAACAATGGACAATATATTAAGAGACGCATTGAACAAATGTTTCGATATTTTTGATGATCCACACAGTCAGAAACTTTATAATTCAAAAAAGTTTTTACAAGAGGAACGGGTACTTCAACTATTAAGTATTTTTCCAACCGAAAATATTGCAAATCTGTTGGAAAATTATCATGGAAATTGGCAAAAGTATTCCAAAAGTAGAATAAACCTAACCTAACCACTAAGTATGTTTTTTTAAGATTAGAGATATGGTATGTATGGAAAGCGTAATATGATTTTAGTTTGAAAGACAGTCTGCCCAAATTATTAATTGATGAGATTAACAAACTACAACGTAACATATCAATAACCACAATACCACAACTCCGGATATCATTGTTGCTGTTATTAACACATTTTTAGAAGTACAGGCATCCAACGATTGTCCATTTGAAGTAAGTATTTATATTTATTTGTCATAAAAATTAAAATAAGAAGCATTCACAGTTTTTTTTTTTTAGTCATAACATTTATTTTGAGGAACCCGTGATATTTCCTGAGATGTAAGTTTTCAAAATATTAAATTGTAATGACAAAAATTATAGTTTATATTTTATTTCTTAGTACTCATCCCAAAGTTAGCTTAATATTTTATCATCAAATTGTTATTGATAATTTCAATTTAATACACGGAGCCTTAAAACTATGTTTATGTAATGCAAATTTTATGACATGCCGTCCACTTATGAAATTGTATTCAACGCTAATCATGGATTGGACTTATTAGCCAAAAGTTTTAGAGAATACATTGAAAAAGATGGAGAGAATAGCATGTTTAAGCAATTTTTATCTAAAACGAGTATGAGTTAAATAATTATTTTCAAATATCAAATACAATTTACATAAATCTTTATATGTATCTGCAAGCATTTCATTGCCGAATTATTGCAATTTTATGTAATATACAAAGAATTAATGTTACAAGACATGTTCGAAAATAATTTTGAGTTCAATGAAGCTTTTAATAAAGCATTTTAAGTAATCGTAAACTCTAAACTAATTTAAAATCAATTGTCAAAGGCCCCAAAATATTTATGTTATTGAACAAATCGTATAAAACACATTTTATGATCAAATTGTTAAAAACAATTTATTTTAGTCTATTAAAGTATTTAAGTATGTAGTTAATAAAGATGTTTTCCAGAGCATCTATCAAAGACAGTTGGCCCAACAATTAATACTAAACCGTTCCATAGACCTAGAAGAAGGAATGATAAAGAATTTAAAAGTAAATTAATCAAATGTTTTAAAATTTGTTTGTATTAATTAAAATATTTGTTTTTAGAAAGATTGTGGTTACGAGTTTACAAGTAACTTACATCAAATGTTATTTTATATCAAAGTATTTGATGAACTATATTCACAATTTATTAGTGAACTGCTGTTGATGATTTAAATATCTCTTTTTCTGAGTACGTATTGCAAGCTACAACTTGGCCTTCAGGATTAACAGATATATCATCATTTGTTCTTCCTGAACCACCGAAACTTCTTGCATATAATGTAAATATTTAAAATTTGTACAGTATATTTATAATATTTGTTAACATAACCAGGTTTATTGTTATTAGTTTGAATTGTACTACAAAAAAAGTTTTAAATAGACGGAAGTTAACATGGCTTCATCACGATTTTAGGGTTTGTTTTTGTTTATTTATTATTAAATTCTTATTATTTATTAAAAACTATCTATTTGTTGTATCATTAGGCGAGTTAAAATTGAATTATTAAAAAAAAAAAAACGTATTAATTCAAATGCGATACATTGAAATACTCTGAAATGTCTAATGTACTTCAACTAACCAATGTCCAATTTAAAAAACACATTAATGGATTATTAAAATGTAAATTATCATTGTTTGATAGTGATGTAGCTTACTTCCTTAGCTTGCTTTAAAAGTATAAGTTTGATTATATTGTTATGTCTCATCACTCTAATATTAAAGCTAACAGTACAAAATCGGATTAACTGTACTCACATTTGCATGTTGCTCATAGTTTAAAAAGAGAAAACAAATGGTGCACTGACATATTTTTAACAAAGTTTTCATTTTCAGAAAATACAAATTTGCTGAGGAAGAATCCAATTTTAATTACACAGAGGCCACCAACATATTATTTAAATTGCAAATAAACACATAATTTGTTTGGACTTCAGTATCTTTTCTGAATGGAAAGTCTTACTTTTAAATGGTATCAGATACGATTGAATAATATATTGTAATTGTATTTTCGTTATTTTTTTATATCGATACGGTAAAACTGATAATATAAAATAAAAAATTACTAACATTTTATTATGTAACATTTATATGTAGGTAATGCTATTGTTATTCCATTATGATTATTTTTATTATTACATTTTATTGTTAAAGGTTGATCTTATAATAGCACTGATTACAGTAGACTATCCTTTAAAATTGTAATGGGCATGTATGAGAATGTATAACTGAAGGTATTATAACCGCTTTTACTTATTCGAACCATACTATGCGGTTCTCCTTGTAAAAGCATTTAGCATAACAACCTATGAACACAAGACGGTGGTTTCTTCAGTACGACAACAACAACAACTTTTACGACCACACCCAAGGCACCTGCGAGTTCCGTATACTGACCAGATCAAAGGAGCTGACAGCATATATAAGGGAGACAGGAGCACAGCCTGAGCAGATGTACCTGGACCAGCAAGACCAAAGTCACTTCACGCCACCAGCCATTATACACCGCTACACCGCTACTACCACGAAATCATTCTACATTACTACTATATTTTCATAATTAACTGTTCTAAATTATTAAAACACATTTTATTACTTTGAAATTAGTATTATTATTTCAAACTACATCATCGTTTGGATTCTGAAAGGGCTGCACGTAACAAAATACTAAAAAAAATTACTATCTTCAGTCTAAAATTGAAAATTCACATTATAAAAGATACATAGCCCCTATTTTTCATACGCATTTAAAGTTCACATTTTTACAAAATTTATCAACAATTTGCTAATTATTTTGTAGTTAAAAATGTATAAAATGTTCAATAGTCAAGGGTTAACAGTTTTCTAGGCTTTTTGTTAGTATTTCATACTGTACCTACTTAAAGCTTTTAAAGTATACCAAATGAAATGTTTTTGGTAAAAATTAATTCAATCTACTGTTTTACTAAAAGTAGAAAAAATTGATTTAACAGCAATACCATAAAATATAGGTACATATTATATTGTAATATTATAGGTTGACAGTCTTTGGTTCTTCGCTCAGAATCGTTTTTTTGTATGAAACAATTTTATATCATTAAATTTAATTTAACACTTCCATAGCACTTAGCCACCAGCCACCACCCACAGGACACGTAATATATAGCAAAGCGTTACCCACATGCTCACCTTAATATTATTATTTAAATTTATTAAATACAAGGAATTACATTTAAATTATTAGTTTTCTTTATTTACTGTCATTTTAACAAATCACATACCTAATTGATAAATATGATGATAATATACGGTTATTAATTACATTTGTTTTTAGAAACAAAACCTTAATTATTTGTATAAGTTAATCTAAATTGTTCATTTTATATATAAAATTACATTTATTTATAACTTATATTATCTTTTAGGTGTTCTTTCCATGTGTTGTTGTTTAGTAAATGTGACTTAGACTTAACGGAATATATCCATCTTTAAAAAGGTAGTTCTACTGCTAGTTCAAATTGCCAGACTAAAAAAATTAAAATATAGTGCATAAATATACAAAGCAAAATGAATTATTGTTAATTTTTATAAATAAAATAATATTTCAAACAAGTAAAATTATTTATACTGTGTTAAAGGTCTGGAGGTCTGGAAACTCATTATGATTGGCCAAAATTATTGGTCTAGTTGTGCCCTATGCTCACACTAATGATTATAATATTTATAACTAATGGGTTATAAGTAACACAATGGCATGGTCGACAGCTGAATAAATATGAAGTAGCCTATAAGATGTTCCTTAGAATATGGTAGTCAAAAAGCCCCTTAAACAGGAATGGATCTTCTCAGGAAGAATTGTTCAAAGCTGTATATAAAATTGCCTATATTGCTCCTTTTTCTGCAATTATTTTCATTGTATTATCTTATGTTATTTTTTTTAAACAGAAGTATTATTTATTAGTAAAATTTAAATTAAAACTGTTAGTGTAAATAATAATATGATCATCATTTAAAAAGGTAAAATAATAGAGAAATAATTAATAATCAGTACACATAATGTTTTAAATGTCCGTGCATCTGACGATCATTCTCATAATGTAAAAATACAATTAAATTCTTAATATTATTGTTAAAAATAGGTAATATATTATTATTTTTATTAAGAATTGTGTACTATTAAATGTTAAATGACTATTGTAATATTATTCAATGAATTAAACTGTATAACATTAATTTTACACTTATATAAAAAATAAATACATAATATGGTATTTGATTTATTCTTTCTATAATTCCATATTATTAGGTAATATACCATATTATAGAATCTTGCAGTACCTTAAATTATGACATTTTGAACACAGATTATTAAACTATACTATACTAGCTAATGCCAAGCACTTCGTTGCCTGTTTTATGTGCGAACTTTATATGATAACAACTTTGTTCAATTTGTTATTTAATATACGGTGAATGTTGTTCAAAACTTAAAAATGTCCATAGATCATCTTGAATATCAAAATACTGGAGACACGATTGTGATTATGTGAGCAATATATTTACAGATAGGCTAATAATAATAATAATGATGATAATAATAACCATCTGCAGTTGATTTCAGAACCTTTGAAGAGCATATGTAATTACAAATTTTTTATTAACAAGTTGTTTATGACGTGAATGTGTAGGTTCACAGGACAACGGTCTATTATTATTTTGTATATTTTTTTGCTGAACAGATGGCACATTTTTGATATCCAGATTTCCTACTTTTCCTGTGAATTTTTCTAAAGTTTTCTTTCATATAAAATTCGTCCTGACAATAAAATTATGAACATAACAAAAGAAAAAAAAGGTGGGTAAGTGGATGTCGCTCTGCTGTACAGCAGGTTACAAGTGGGACACTGTATAATGGATAGAATTAAATTTGAATTCAATGATATAATATCACTGTATAAGAAAAACGATTCTGAGCGGAGACGGTATATCAGTCTATGTATTAGACATATATATACTTATCTATGGTATTAAAAA
>NC_042493.1:129493321-129501746 GCF_005508785.2 Acyrthosiphon pisum
TTGTATTATATTTTCATAATCTTAGATTTAAAAAGAAAAATTTTTATGAATTTCTAACTCGAAATAATTTGCAAATTTTCGTGATTTTTCCATATTTTGTCATTTTTTGAACTTTAAATGCTTATAAAAAAAAAACTGTGACTAACGATTTTTAATATTTTTCATCTGCCTTTGAAACAATATACTCGGAGCCTTCTATTAAATTTTCAAGCTTTTTTATCCAACAAATAAAATTTAATTGATATTTTTAGAAAAAAAACTAATTAAATTGGAAACTGAAATTGTCCGTAAACAGCTCAAAACAAATCAAAATATTTTGAAAAATTTATCATGTATAGAAAATGGAAATATAAACAACCAGTGAAAATGTCATGTATCTACAGTCCTTCGTTTTAAAGTTACACCAAAAACCAAAATTAATTTTCTCGAAAACAGATTTTGCGTAAAAATTCCAGTTTTTCCTTAATTTTTCTTTTGTTTTTCACGGCACTTTTGAAAACTATTGGGAAATTTAAATTTTGACCTCCCCAAAGTACCAACTAGATTCACTTTCCAATCATAAAGGTTACTGTTGAAGAAAATCGAAGCAGTTTTACTGTCCTAAAAGGTGATGACAGACACAAAAATAAAAAATAAAATAAAAAAAAAACACACATCATTGTAAAATCAATACATTCATCGTTCCACTCAGAATCTAAAATATATTTAATAATATATTTTTATAGCATGTAATATAATTATAATATGGAAATAAAATAATTATTATTAATTATTTTGAAAACTACTGGGAAATTTAAATTTTGACCTCCCCATTGCACCAACGATATTCACTTTCTGATCGAACAAGATACTGAAGTTGAAAATCGTAGCATTATTTCGACTACTTATCGTGTACACAGACACAAAAAAAAAAATAAAAAAATAAAAAAACACAAATCATTGTAAAATCAATACATTCATCGTTCCACTCAGAATCTAAAATCAGCCAAATCGGTAAATTCGTTCAAAAGTGATTCAACGACAAAGGATTAGTGACCAATTTTATATATTATATAGATTATGATAAATTTTTAAATTGTTTAATAATTTCAGAAAACATTTATAAAACCACAATTACAAAAAACTAATCTCAAACTACTTACGGGTCTTAACAAGTGACTTTGACATGTATATTAATTCGACGGTAGGTACCTCTACTATTTTATGTACAAAACAAAAACTAAAAAGTATAATGTTGAAGTACATACCTACCCTTAACAATCTTACATTTGTGTACCGCGTAATTTATATTATTTTTATTATACAAACTACCGAATACCGGTTATAAATTAAGTATTTTAAATGAAAAAAGTGGATGTCGCTCTGCTGTACAGTAGGTTACAAGTGGGTCACTGTATAATGGATATTATTAAATTTGAATTGAATGATATAATATCACTGTATAAGAAAAAAGATTCTGAGCGGAGACGGCATGTCAGTCTAGGTATAAGACATATTATATACTTATATCTATGGTATTAAAGAAAAATTTACCTATAATATACACAGGAATATCACAATATCCTTTAGATAGGTACTTATAACGTGTTATACATCAACAAAAAACCGTGATACTATCGTAGATATAATATATAAAAGTTTACTTTAGAAGTTTCAAGTACCCACGAGTAATATTATACAATCACAACAAAATAACTAAAATAGTTATTCTAGGTTTTTTAACATGTAATTTCGTCCAAATTCGAACTTAAAATGACTATAAAAATAAACTGTGCTTATGTATTTCTTAGAATTTTTGGTAACAGAATTAGATATTTATGTGGAATCTTGTTTTAAATTTTCAATCCTTAGATATAAAAGTTGAACATTTTATAAATTTTTAACTACAAAATAATTATTCAATTTTAAATTTGATAAATTTTGTCAAAATTTCAACTTCAAATGCTTATAAAAAATAATTGTGCCTATGTATTTTTAATATTTTTCAACTGCTATTGTAACAATTTATCAGGAGCCTTGTATTCATTTTTTACACTTTTTGGTCCAACAGATAAAACTTTATTGATATTTATAGAAAAAAAAACTAAAAAAATTTAAAACTTACAAAGTCCGTAAACAGCTCAAAAAGAGTCAAATTATTTTAAAAAATGCTAATATAGACATTCAGTGAAATTTTCAAATATCTACGGTAATTCGTTTTTTAATTACAATAAAATAAGAATTTTGTCACATGAGAAATCGAGCGAATATCAAATGTTGTAAAAATATGAATTTCAAACGCTCGTTAAAATTTAATTTGAGTTTCTTATAGACATTTTTTTTTTGGTAAAGATAGATTATCCTATAAAGAATCTTGTATTACATTTTAAAATATTAGTTCTAAAAAGAAAAATTTTTACGAATTATAAACTTAAAAGAATTAGCTAATTTTCGTGATTTTTCCATACTTTGTCAATTTTTGAAATTTAAATGCTAATAAAAAAAAACTGTGCTAAGGATTTTTAATATTTTTCAAATGTCATTGTAACCATATAGTAGGATCCTTGTATTAAATTTTCAAGTATTTTTACTCAACAAATAAAGTTTTATTGACATTCATAGAAAAAAAAACTAATTAAATTGGAAACTGAAATTGTCCGTAAACAGCTCAAAACAAATCAAAATATTTTGAAAAATTTATCATGTATAGAAAATGGAAATATAAACAACCAGTGAAAATGTCATGTATCTACAGTCCTTCGTTTTAAAGTTACACCAAAAACCAAAATCAATTTTCTCGAAAACAGATTTTGCGTAAAAATTCCAGTTTTTCCTTAATTTTTCTTTTGTTTTTCACGGCACTTTTGAAATCTATTGGAAAAATTTTACTTTTGACCCCCCTAAGTACCAACTAGATTCACTTTCCTTATCAGAAAAGGTAACTGTTGACAGAAAATCCAAGCACTTATACTGTCCTAAAAGGTGATGACAGACACACAAAAAAAAAAACACACACATCATTGAAAAATCAATACATTCATTGTTCCACTCAGAATCTAAAATAAAATAAAAAGGAGGGTAAGTGGACTTCGCTCCACTGTATAGTAGGTTACAAGTGGGTCACTGCATAATGGACTATCTTAAATTTGAATTCAATGATATCAAATCGTCGTACATGAAAAACGATTCTGAGCGGAGACTAGGAACGGATTGGGCCATAGGGAAATCGGGAAATTCCCGTTGGGCTGCCTACTAAATAGTAAATAGTAGATAGACGTAAGTTTAATCTATCAATTGTTAAATATTACCATTGATCATAGATTATTCATTCAATGATATTACGTAATAATAGTCTATAATATTATAACGTAAAACGTTGTGAATTGTAATAATACAAGTATAGAACGTCTACAACAGAAACTGAATAATAATATTAATAATTATCAATAGGTTATAACAATAATTGTAATCAAAAAATCAACTTCCGTGGACAGCAAAATCAATAAATAATTGGTTATTCGGGTTGTCGTCGATCAGATGGGCCGGCGGGTTGCGGGTAATGACGACGAATTTTGACGATACAAGTCGGATGTGGGTCGTTAATATGAATACCTAATAAGAATATTTTTGTTTGAAATTTATATTATTTATATTTAAATATCAATCGTCATTTTAAAACCTCAATATCATCACTCGGCAGTTCAGCACAATTTGGTTAATTTTACAATTCAATTACTTAGTACTTAGGAATAATTCATAATTTTTTTTTATATTACAATAGTAATAGTTGCGAATAATAAAATAAAATGAAAATGGGTTGATCAGGCTGTGGTAAAAAACGAAAAGGAGGAGCTGAAAAAATTCAAAACAAGAATAAAAAAAATACTACTTTTCGAAGCAAAGGCTTCTAAAAGCATTAAATCATTTTTCTAGTCTCAGAATAGCGAAGTGAGTTTTAGCTGAACTTTTTCATTAATAATAATATTATATTAATAGGTAATTAAAAATATTAAACTGTTACTGTACAAAGTACAATAATCTACAATTTATTTTATTGATAGATAATAAGAGAAACAACATATTTTGCAAAACACTTAATACAATTGGTACCTATTTTATTTTTTTTAATATGAAAATATACATTAAACTATTTTAGTGTGATATTCAACTGATACTTTTAAAAATTATAGATAATATTTATCTATAAGTATAAATAATGATTTATTGATTTAATAACAAGGCTGGTCAAATTAATGTTTTTTTTTTTAAACTCATTTTTTAACTTAACTTATACTTTTTAACTCATTAATACCCATCCTAGTATAGGTAATAATTATAGATTTATTTTTAAAGTAATGATAGCAATATTATAAGCAAGTAATTGTTTTTTTAAGCTGACTAAATTCACTCAAAATCAATAATTTAGTACCTACAAGGATTTATCACATTCACGTATTATATGTCTTACTTTTAAATGGTATCAGATACGATTGAATAATATATTGTAATTGTATTTTCGTTATTTTTTTATATCGATACGGTGAAACTGATAATATAAAATAAAAAATTACTAACATTTTATTATGTAACATTTATATGTAGGTAAAACTATTGTTATTCCATTATAATTATTTATATTATTACATTTTATTGTTAAAGGTTGATCTTATAATAACACTGATTACAGTAGACTACCCTTTAAAATACTAAAAAAAATTATGTAATAATCAATATCTAGACTTAAATAAAAACACGGGATAACTAGTGACGACGGTCCATATGGGGTGTTGGGCTGTTCAATACATATATACATACGATTTACGCATAAATATATAATATTTATTTACATAAACAATATTCAACACCTCTCCGTTCAGATATTTAAGAAAAACAACATAATCAATTATCAGCGGCGCCAGATGACACCGTATATTATAAAACCATAAATGCATTTTTACGTACCTATACACATATATATATTATATTCTACGAGACCCCCTCGATAATTTTCCAATCAAGACGTTCGGTCAAAACAAAACAATAAATTACCAGTGACACCTTTGTCGCACCGCCTAAAATAAGAAAAAAACATCACGTACACCGAAGCCACATTATATAAGGACCCTACAGAATAGACTCGTCAGCCAGTACCTTTCAGAAGAAGACCCATGCACAAGGTCCACGCCATTCAACTTCACGACACTCTCACATTACTGTTCAAGGGGGTGCTTATATGGTTGTGCGTATATGCGTATACAGTATATTATGTATGTTGGATTATCTCAGCATTCATTATGACTGTCTGAACTAGTTGTCTCTCTATCGAGCAAATTCACATTGTTCATTTTCTCCCATTCACCTACCTATTAATTTTTAAAATCATAAAGTTCTGTGACTATCATCATATCATAATTCGTTAAATACATTATTATTACACAATTACACTTTGAACACGAACATAGCAATATTTTTAGAATATAAGTATAGTAGTAAGAGCTCATTTAACTTAAATTACATTCGGGTGGCGATTTGACTATATTATGTACTCTTGTCACGAATGTAGGGATTCTAAGAGCTGTCTTCAAGGTATAAATGTGTAATAATAAATGTTCGTCACTGTAAATTACGTTCGGTTGGCGAATTCACTGTATTATGTACTCTTGCTACGAATGTAGGAATATTTAACACCCATTTTGGTACACAAGTGTTCACCACAACAGAATGCTCATTAACGTAAATTACTGACTTTATGTGCATTTGCTACGGATGTAGGAATCTTGAGAGCACATGGTAATAGTCACAATTATAAAAGAGTGTAAGGTATACGAAATTCTACAAACTATATAAACCAAGATACATGATATATTGTCATCGTGATATCGACTGTCGAACACGACCCCGAAGAATTACTAACTACTCGGGAGAACCACCTGCAGCAATCTACGCGCAAGGTAAGTGCTTGAATATTTGTATAATAAGCGTAGATAATTCAAACATCATTAGGCAGATAGGTATAACACAGTAGTAGGACGATCTTATGTGGAGACTCTTAAACAACATAATTTTACACGACTCCCAGACACGTGCATATACACACACATATACACGTCGGTCTGTCACACCGTATTTAATTTAATAATATACACCTCTCACCCAAAATCTCCACATTTTCCAATATTTGATCTTTTATTTTTTCCTACTACAATTACTATCTTTAGTATTGTACACTTGCCAGTTGCCCCCAATCTTCCAACAAATAGTGGGCCTGTAAAAAAGTATTTTCCCGGGCTGGTCCGAGATTCCATACAAATATTATATTTTATTATAGCCTGTAAGTTGAATTAATATTATAAATTACAAAAAAATAACTAAAATTGTTATTTTTATGTTTATTTGTGTCTACGGTGATAAACAAAGCGTAAGAAATTAAAATCTGATTTTTAGTGGTTTTTTGTAATTTGTCGGTGGTTTTTCCCGTGGCATTAAACAACTATTGAGAAAATCGAAAAATGACACCTTTAAAGTACCATCTTGATCCAATTTTCTAAAATATAAGATAAAAAATGTTCAAATCGAAGCGCACATTCGGGTAGAAATTTATTGTATACAGGATAAATAAAAAAAAATAAATACCATTGTAAAACCACTAGATCCATCGCTTTTCTAATAATCTAAAAACAATTTTAGAACAAATTGATATTTTAAGTCATGCTACCAATCTCAATGTATTTGGTGACTAGAAACAATTTTAATTAAAAATAAGTACCTAATACAGTGGTCGAAGTGGGGGGGGGATACGGGGGGATGGCATCCCTATACTTTTTTGAACTTACATTTTTCATCCCTCTACTTATTTTGTGCAGAATAACACATCCCTCCTAAGACTTGTGTTTTAAAATTAAATACTTACTATCATTTTTATATTTATATATATGAAAGTTTTTTATTTATTCGGTGAAAATAATATTGTTTTGTAATATTGAGGCCCGGCCTTATCGTGTTGTTTAGTATAGGCAATTCGCCTATACTAAAAATGATAAGCGTTGATCACAAATGTTAAGTCATATTATCTGCCCGTATATCACAGAAAAATAACTTAGATCATCTAAGAAAATATCTAAGAAAATAATAATATTGATGATAATAGGTAGGGACGTAGTAACTAGTGATATGCTAAAATATCTAAACGTAATTTCTGACAATATCTTGTTGATAACTAATAAGTAGATGTGCAATATGTGAGTTGATCAATTTCTAAATTTAGCCCATGGATAGAATACTGTTTATGAGTGTTATGACCACAATAAAACATATTGTATACTTTAATAATATAAATATTTGTTACTCGTGATAAAAAGTTACTCCTTGAGTTTTTTTATATATACTTTTATTACTTAATCAAGAAAAAGTGTTTGCTAAATTAAGTAGAAAAAATGTATATTTGAATATTAATAGATGTTGGTTAAATAACATATCGTATTTTTAGTATTAATTACAAATTCAACTATATAATCTTAAATCTCTACAGAAAAATATTAGAAATAAAAATCAGTTTTGACTAAAATTTGAAAAATGTTATTTATTTGTTTAATTTTAAAGATTATTTATTATAAAAAAAAGATTGTAGTGTTTTGATGCATAAACAAAATGTGAACTATAAAAAAAAATACAAAAAAAAATATTATACAAGGTGCGAAAAATGTTATAATGCTATATTGCTATCAGGAAATCTGAATTGTAAGGCATCCCTCCACTTATCATGAGCCATTTCGACCACTGACCTAATATAATTAAAATTCATTGTGAATTATTTCATAAAAATTAAATTAATTGTCTGATAATATTGACTAGGTAGGTAATATATATTTTTTATATAAAATTTGTATTAAAATAATTTTATACCATGTGTTTAATACCTTATATACCAAATATAATTTTACAACACTGTATAATATAGTATATACAAACTTCATTTGTTTTTAAACTGAATTAGTTAATTAATATAAACGAAATAATATTTTATGCAATGGTGACCCACTTGCAACCTACTGTACCTACGGTACTGTAGCATGCGGCTCGCGTCATAGAGTTTTGAGGCTCGCACGTAAATTAGACGTAAATTAACGTAAGAACCAAGATGTAATATAATATATAATAATATGACTTTTTTTTTTACATCTTGGCTCTTCCATTTTAGATTC
Source organism: Acyrthosiphon pisum (assembly GCF_005508785.2). Lineage (NCBI taxonomy): Eukaryota > Metazoa > Arthropoda > Insecta > Hemiptera > Aphididae > Acyrthosiphon > Acyrthosiphon pisum. The sequence continues at coordinate 129,501,502 of NC_042493.1, forward strand.
TGAGTGGAACGATGAATGTATTGATTTTACAATGATGTGTGTTTTTTTTTTAATTTTTTTTTTTATTTTTGTGTCTGTCATCACCTTTTAGGACAGTAAAACTGCTTCGATTTTCTTCAACAGTAACTTTTATGATTGGAAAGTGAATCTAGTTGGTACTTTGGGGAGGTCAAAATTTAAATTTCCCAGTAGTTTTCAAAAGCGACGTGAAAAACAAAAGAAAAATTAAGGAAAACGGGAATTTT
>NC_042493.1:129503833-129514163 GCF_005508785.2 Acyrthosiphon pisum
AATATATTTGGTGTGCTCTTCTCCCTGGCCACTCGCTAGACGGTAACAATATATATGTTACAGGCAATGTGAACCACGATTTTTCTTATTAACCAACTACTATTATTTTTTATTTCAATTTTATATTATAATTTTATTATTATCTATTGGCTAGTTATAATAATTTATAGTATTGTTTTTTATAATTTTATAATTTTTACATATTTATAATATATATTTTTTTTAAAAACATATAACGAATATTTTAAAACAATAATAATAATAATAATTGTTATATAATATTGAGAAAATGAGAAAAAAAACTAACTAATATTATCATTACGTTATTTTTTTGATAAATTAAATACAACGCAATTTTATAATAAACTATGAAATTTTTTAAACACGGTGTATAAACTTATTTTTGTTACCTATAGGTACTACCAGCCATTTAAGAATCATACTTTTCCCATATCGGAATGATACAATTAATAGATGTTTTGATAAAACCAGTCAACAATATATGAACAATAATTGATATTTTCGACTAACCTGCAGTCGAGTTTTTGTAGTGTACGCAACACAATACGTATACTTTGTTACTCTGTACCTGTATCAAAAATGGAATCTATATGCCATGGAATATATTTGCCAATAGGTAATAATAAAATTATAATTTATAATGAAAATAAAATATAATATTAGTTGGTTAATAAAAAAATTCGTGGTTCACATTGCCCGGGCTGGAACACATTGACCGCATTGACCGTACACATTGCCTGGTATTCCACATTATATAATAGAATTGGGAGTAATAAATGATTACAAAAGTTTGGTTAAAGAATTCGTTAATAGACACGTAGGCTAGAAAAGATCGCACAGGTATAAAACTCCTGACCGAAATATCGTAATAGTAATCATGATAATAATAATAATAATATTAATTGTGGGCCGGAGAAAGCTCGTGGTGGCATATAACTCCGGACCGATATATCGGAATAATGATAATGATATAATTATATTATAAAAAAAAAGTGTTCAGTAGTTAAATATAATTTGATTTGTTTTCATTTTTCACTATCATATTAAAAAAAAAAAGTGTTCAGTAGTTAAATACAATTTGATTTGTTTTCATTTTTCCCGGTAAAGACTGTGAGACTCCTTTATGACTGTAGTTGGATACACGATTAAATTTTAAAAAAATGGATAAAATTTAAAAAAAAAACATTCTGGCAGCAGTCGGCTGTTCCGTTATTTTATTTGTAATTATTGTGTTTTATTGGCCGGTAGGTTTAACATCGATTATGGTGGTTCTGCAATCGGTACGACAATTGATGACGTCGGAGGAGGTAGTGGGAGTGTGGGGCTGACGACTTTAGGCGTACATTGTACATGACGAAAATATTTTCATTAGTAGTAAAATACGTTTGTGTTTGTATACGGGGCGATCCATTTAACGTAAGACATCCATAACTTCAAAAAATACTAATATCTGGTATAATTTCAAGTCGTTACAAAACAACATTTTTGGAAAAAATAATAATTTTTATCGTTGTCAATTTCATATTAATTATTCTTTTCATTGAAGACATACATTTTTAATTGCATATTCCTAAGTAGAATATTATTAGGAGTATCTTGATCTATAAAATTAAATTTGTTAACAAATAGATTATTATATTTAAACGTCCTTAAAGTTTAGATGAGTGGAGTAGTAACACTCCGCTTCGTCGTCTAAATGTTAAACAGTTATGTCTAATAAGTAATAAGTAATAACTTATAAACTATAAAAGTCTAAAATTTGATTTTTATACATCGAAGTACTTAAAATAAAAAATATTGAGCTTTGGAATATTAAAATAAAAATACGTGTTGTCTTATTAAAGTTCTAATTGAAAAACAATAACGATAATAAAATACTGTATACATTCTTAGAAAAATGTAATACTTAATTTTTTAATACTTAAAATTATACAAAACGAATATCTTAATAATAGTTTTTGAATCAATGAATGTGTTTCATTCGATGAATCACTCGGTATAATAATATAGTTGTTCGGTCACAATAATATGTGATATCTTTTTCGTCGCACGTTACAATCATCGTTTTTTAATAACTATTATTATCGTTACACATAAAACAAGTCACAAACACTCAATACTTATATTATAATATAAAAACATTTAACTGCCCGCAATTCAGTCCGTTCTCCGTGCTGAAATGCTGGACCTGACTAATGACTATTATAGATCACACCGTCACCTCCGCCGCTCAACAGCGTTCAGGGTGCGGCACGAAGTCACCGGCGGCTGGGTGGACGGACCTGTTGCCTCAAATATTGCAGTTGCCGCTGGCTTAACATCTCCTGCAGTTCGATTTGTCGCACCACGTATGGCAGTTCGATGTGGTGATAAAAGTATACCGTGGAATGCTGCCGAAAAAAAGTTTAGACGAATATAACTAAAAATGTGTGGGTACAGCCGAGATAAAGCGCCACAGACGATACACGGAATCCATTTATAGTTAAAATAATAATATGTATGTACCTAAACCACGAGTAGAATTGAAACAGGTAATATAATCAAAACTACAGCAATATGCTCCAAAAAATTAAAAAATGTGGCGAAAATGCGTTTTAATTTTGTGTAAAGATATTAGATAGGCTAATAACAAGGCGGTAACGCGCTGCAGTCATTATAATATAACTATATGTACTCATTGTGGGGCCCAGATGTTGATGACTTATGCACCATTCTTTGGAACATCATAGACGATGATTTCCAAGCTTAAAATATGTTTCAATAACACACGAATTTAAATAACTACATTTTTATTCTCTTTAATTCTTTTTGCGCTTTTTAGATTTTAGTTATTCTTTTGTGACATTAAGGTAAATCTTGAAGATTTAGATATTAGCGCATTTTTTTTTTTAACATTTGAGTGAAACATTACGTGTTGGTTCTTTGTCATTAATGCATTGTAATATTATCCAAACTATATATACGGATATGAATATTATCATTAAACTTAATTTAGTTTTACAATAAAAAAAAAAGCCATTTAGTATTACCAGTATAAAAGACCATGGACAGGAAGACTCAAGGATCTGTCTGGCCGTTGAACCGATAGTCGTAAGCATAGAACATAAACAGGTACAGATAGAAAAATCTGGAACAGAAAAAATAAAAATTTACAAAATATGCTATGTACTTACACATTGTACCTATACAAATACGTGCCTATAAATACGATACACAAATATTATATCGATATACATAATATGACCTGTACTGTCTCTCCGTGTTTGCACTATCTAACAAATAGGCACATAACCATTTTAATATTATATAATTTTATATATACTTAATGGAAATAAATAAAAATAAAAAATTTAATGACATTTTTAAGTGCAGTACCTACTTAAGTTTAAAAGAAATATATCGTTTTTACGTTTTTGGATATTTAAACGTTATACAATTGTAATGTTTATAGTTACCTATTGTACTTTTAAACATTATTTGATTTTTTTCCATTTATTGTTAATATATTTTAGATTCTAATCGGACCGATGAATATATTGATTTTAAAATGATGTGTGTTTTTTTTTTTATTTTTTTTTTTTGTGTCTGTCATCACCTTTTAGGACAGTAAAAGTGCTTGGATTTTCTTCAACAGTACCTTTTCTGATAGGAAAGTGAATCTAGTTGGTACTTTGGGGGGGTCAAAAGTAAAATTTTTCCAATAGTTTTCAAAAGCGCCGTGAAAAACAAAAGAAAAATTAAGGAAAAACTGGAATTTTTACGCAAAATCGATTGTTCACAAAATTGAATTTGGTTTTTGATGTAACTTTAAAACAAATGACCGTAGATACATGAAATTTTCAATGGTTGTTTATATTTCTATTTTCTATACACGATAATATTTTCAAAATACTTTGATTTGTTTTGAGCTGTTTACGGACAATTTCAGTTTCCAATGTAATTAGTTTTTTTTTCTATGAATGTCAATAAAACTTTATTTGTTGAGTAAAAATACTTGAAAATTTAATAGAAGGCTCCTACTATATTGTTACAATGACATTTTAAAAATATTAAAAATCCTTAGTCACATTTTTTTTTATTAGCATTTAAAGTTCAAAAATTGACAAAATTTGTAAAAATCACGAAAATTAGCAAATTATTTTGAGTTAATAATTCGTAAAAATTTTTTCTTTTAGAACTAAGATTTTAAAATGTAATATAATATTTAAAAAACCTGGAATAACTATTTTAGTTATTTTGTTGTGATTGTATAATATTATTTGTGGGTACTTGAAACTTCTAAAGTATACGATTATATATCTATGATAGTACCACGGTTTGTTGTTGATGTATAACGCGTTACCTAATGGATATTATGATATGATTAATTTGAAAATTATTAATAATACTATAGATAATAGTATACCTAAATATGTATGTCTAATATCTAGACTGACATACCGTCTCCGCTCAGAATTGTTTTTCTTATACAGTGGTATTATATCATTGAATTCAAATTTAATACTATCCATTATACAGCGACCCACTTGTAACCTACTGTACAGCAGAGTGACATCCACTTTTTTTATTTGTATTTTCGTGTCTGTAACCACCGTTTAGGGCAGTAAAACTGCTTCGATTTTCTTCAACAGTATATCTTGTTCGATGGAAAAGTGAATCTAGTTGGTGCATTCGGGAGGTCAAACTTTATAAAAAAAAAAAATGTCTACGTGCAAATCAAATTAAAATTTCTATGAGTGTTTGAAGTTCATATTTTTACAAGATTGAATATTAATTCAATTTCTCATGTAGTGAGTTTGTTGTTGTCTTGTAATTCAAAAACGAATAAAATAAGTGTAAATAAATGAACATTTCACTGAATGTTTATATTTTCATTTTATATACACCTTAACATTTTAAAAATATTTTGACTCTTTTCGAGCTGTTTACGGATATTGACAGTTTTCAATATATTTGGTTTTTTTTTTTATAAATATCAATAATAATTTTGTTTGTTGGGTAAAATAGCGTTAAAATTTAATAGAAGACTCCTGATATATTGATATAATAGCAGTTTAAAAATATTAAAAATACATAGGCACAATTTTCTTTACAAGTATTTTTTTTTTTTATATAAATTATATTGGTATTTTTGGTATAGATAAGGTAATTAGGTATAACCACACTTTGATGTAATAACTTATAGTAAGTAGCTATAACTGGCCAGTTAGTTTAAGTGTCAAATATTGCTCAAATATTATGGCATGAATGAAAGATAAAATATTAGATTTTATTAAAAAATATACAGTGTGTAATAGAAAAAAAAATTAGTAGCTTAAATAGGTGGTTGTCATTTAAAAAAAAAAAGTTGTATTGCGCATGCGCAAGTATAATTAAGTTAAAAAAATTCGTAGGCCATCAAAAAGTGTATTTTTATGTCATAACAACCAAATAGAAAACAGAATTCAAATTGCATTGCCCTACTCAAAGATATTGAGTGTTCTCAATTAGCGATTACACACTGTATGTATAACTATAATACAACTTGAAATGGCATAATAATGTTATAATGTTAAATAAAAGTATTTAGTAGGTAACCAAACGTTCGCAGTTCTGTATTTTATTTAAATTTAAATAACAGAAATAAACTAATATTCTATTAAATTTAATATTTATAAATCAAAAGGCGATAAAGTATTTCAAAAATATAAATTTCTGTTAACATAGGTTTGCCAATTTTGAATTGTTCATATTTTCGTTTTTCGTTTATTGATTTTGTTTATTTTGTTTTCATTAATTTCCGTTAAAACGTTTTGAAGCCACGTAATTTTCACAACAAAATTATTTGCAAATGTTGGTTATTTTAACGAATTCATTAAAAATTGACCTTTAGATGCTTAAAAAAAAATAATTCTGCCTAAGTATCTTTAATGTTGTTGAGCTGCTATTATTAAAACTTATTAGGAACCTAGGACACATTTTCAAACTTTTAGACCCAACGAATATTATTGTAATTTATTGAAAATAAAAATCGAAAAAATAGAATACTTCACGTCATGTCCATAATTAATAACTCAAAAAGATTCAAAATGTTTTTAAAACGCAAGACGTAGATAAAAGTGTAAAATTATCATTATAAATAAAATTATATTATTTTTATTTATTATAGGTACATTCATAAAATTAATATTTGGTGTAAATTCCAAGTATCAACGGTTATTTGTTCTTAAATTACCTACAACAAAATAAAAACATCGTTCTATGAGAAGTCGTTTATTTACGGGTGAATATTCAATACCATCAAAATTTTAACTTGAAATGTTTAAAAAAATTGAATTTGATTTTTTCAGTTTCTGGTACCTAAACTTTTATTTTAATCGTAGAAAAACATACATGGAACCTAACACGGGTTGATCGAGGTAAATTATATATATGAATCATTTTGCCGACCACGTTCATGAGCAATAATATTATTATTTTTTTCTTGAAATTCTAGAGAACGTGATGGAATCTGTGATTTTAATATTAAAAATCTAAAAATTATTAGTACAGTATTTTTTTTATATACATCTTAAGTTCAGATAAGGACAGCATTATATATTTAAAACGAATAATTACGATTTTAGTTATTCTGTTTTGATTTAAAAATATTATTCGTGGTACTTGGTGTTTTTAAAGTATGTAGTTTTAATATTTTATATAACATATTATAATTATGTTTCTTTTCCAGTGTCTATAATAAACTGCAGTTCTAGCGTACTCCCACCCAGTGGCATTCTCTTCACTATTAGTGACAGTCAAATAAAACATTTCTTGACACAAACGTTACAGAACACGAACTGCTGACGGCTGATGGTAACCAACAAAATAATTAAACACCCAATGAAGTATTTTTTATAAGATTTTCGGATTTCAGTTTGGTTATAGTGTTGATTGTGTATATTTGTGAATGATACTGATCAGCGTTTTAACATTCAAATTCATTAACGACTTTAACAATGTGTTTTGTGTTGAGAAAGCCTGGTACTTAATTGTTTTGCGGGGTCCAGACTCCAGAACCATGTTTGAAATGTTGTGGAATACTTTTATTTATATACCTATGTCCTATATATTTAACTTTAGTGAGAGTCCATAAAATGTGCTTAACATTAATAAATAATAATATATGATAAGTTTTTAAAACCTGGAACTTACGACTTGTGAGGGCGAAGCATATCTTATGGGTTAGTGTGAATGTGTTATAGATATTATTATACATAATTTTAGCAACCCCTAAAATTGGCGCCTAGCCTACCCTCCTTTTATCTCCCACCAAATTGACCCAGAAACCCCTAAACATATAAATATATAATTCACGATGAAAATAATAATAGCTTTTAAATATTATAGGTATAATAATAGGCAGGTACTCACTTTGGCCAATGTTTTCTCGTGGTCTCATTATGGTTGAATACTGCGTAATAAATTTCAGCCGTTACGACGATCAACATTATATAAAACAATGCATCGACATCTTTGAAATATAACCATATTAATAATGATAAGCCTGTCAGGATCATAAATAATATATGTTAAAATAACTCTAAACAAACGCATATCGTCAGCAAAGACAAGAAAAAACCCTTTTATACGCGACCAGCCACTTTCTTTCGTCGACTTTTATTATTATAGGCACTAGAGCATAACGTTATCTATTATCAAGTTGACTAAGTCCTTAATTTGTTAGCGCATAAAATTATATTTTTCTCGGGATGGATGTCGTGGCGTCAGTGAACTCCAGTGACGTGCAGTACAACGTTTGGCAAAGTTACAATAATAACAATATTAGGTTGCGACGAAAGATCATACGAACGGTCGAACGGATTAATGTTGTAATTTACTTCACTCACCCAAAAAACCCAAAAAACTCACACAACATTATTATAATAATTTTATTTATTACCATTAAAATCGTTTAGACGGTTTAGTAACTAATTGAAGGCAACGACTAGTTGATAATTCAAGTGCCTCATGTACAATGAAGTCACTAACGTCTGAAAGAAAAAAAAATACAAAGGATTCTACTTAGTTAAATTCAAATAAAAGTACTTATTAAAATAAACAGGAAAAGCAAAAAAGTCATGGAAAAATCGACATTTTTAAATCAGAATCGTTTTTCTTATACAATGATATTATATTATTGAATTCAAATTTAATACCATCCATTATACAGTGACCCACTTGTAACCTACTGTACAGCAGAGCGAAATCCACTTACCCACCTTTTTGATATTCCGTTCTAAGGCCCTAAGCAACGAAGTTTACTTATTTAAGTGCTAGAATAAGTGAATTACTGAGGTTGAGAATGGAAATGCTTGAAAGAGGATGTAGTAATATCGCAATGAGAAAATAATTAAAGATACATAACCACGATTTTTCAAATTTTGATCAATTTTGAAAAATTAATTTTATAATAACATACTGCACGATACCTATTTAAGAGGGTTTATATTGTACATAATTTCAACTAAACGACTTCACAGGGAAAATTCTTAGGCCGTGTATAGAATTGTGGAGAATTGATGACTACCTATACTTTGATCGAGGTAAAGAATATTATATATTATGAATCATTTTGCCAATCACGTTCACAAGCATAATATTATTATTTATTTTTTTTTAAATTCTAGATAACGTGATGTAATCTGCGATTTTATATTTTAGAAATCGACAGACGGACGTGTGTGTGCATACATTATTTTTACATTTTACATTTTGTTTTTTCCCATACCAATATCGCTCTCTATCGCGGCGAACGTTTGATATTCGCGCTATACTGTATATATTAGAGTAGATATTATATACCTACGTACATAGTATTATAACAGTGGCGTAGCCAGGGGGGCTGAGGGGGCTGCAGCCGCCCCCCCCCCCTCCCACGAAATGTTAAGAAAATTTTAAAATTATTTTAATGGTCTATGATAGTCGCTCAAAAAGTCTTAAAGTGAATTTAAAATATCTAAAAATGTACTACCCATACAGTGGCGTGCCCAGGAATTTTAAACTGGGGGGACACCACTTTTTTTTAAAAATAAACAAAAGAAAGCGGATACTTGGATGTCACTCTGCTGCACTGTAGGCTACAAGTGGATGACTGTAAATTTAAATTCAATGATATATATTATCATGTGTGCAAAAAACGGTTCTGAGCAGAGACGGTTTGGCAGCCTAGGATACTATATATTATATTTATATTGTTGTTATTAATATTTATAGTAGTATGTTTTGGTATGTTCTGTCACCACATCCCCACATCCCACATCCCACATCCCCACATCCCACATCCCCACATCCCACATCCCACATCCCACATCCCCACATCCCCACATCCCACATCCCACATCCCACATCCCACATCCCACCTCCACCGCCGTTTCCACCTCCGCCGCCCGATCGCCCGATATATTCTGCTGACCAACACATATTATCGTATGCATACCATATTACCGTACATATTATCGTACACACAACATATTATTGTACACACAACACACCTTCGGGGCATATCCACCACCCCACCATTATATATCACCGGACATACTGAGAGGGTTAGTCTACCCGACACAATCATCGTTCGCTCGCGCCGTGGCACTTCTCTTTAGTCCGTCTACTGTCTTAAACTGGTGTACACGTATACGCTCCGTCTTTATACATTTTAGTGAGTTACAAAGTGTTTAATATATTTTAAACCAGTGTACACATATACGCGCTGACTTTAAAAATTTTAGTGAGTTTTAATATCAAAAATAATTATTAACATGGCTGGTTCAATTGGAAACATGGCTGCAGTGTACAAGAAGCAATATAAATACGTTCCACCTACGCCACCTGCCGAACTTATCGAATCTACATCTTACTCACTCGACTTTGCAGCCCGCAAGTTTGTGCATATCGGTATTGATCCGAGCGAAAAATTCCAGGTCGTTATCCATTTTATAACTTCAGCGCGGTATGTCAAAATAACACCGGTTTTTCTAAAACGTATATATTCTCTGATGGGTAATTTGCTGTCCTTCGTATTGAACCAACCCGAAAAACGTACGTTATTTTTGGAAACGGAATTTTATAAACTATCGAGTATGGTATACAATAGAGAAAACGTGCTTGTCATAGAGTCAAAAACTCAGGACGGGTGCAGAATACTATTGAATCGAGCGGACCTTATTCAACTTCAATATCTGGAATGGTGCATATTTGAAACGGTTTCACGAAAATCAACCATAACACAACCAGCTGTCTTAAAGCAATTTGATACGGTTTTAAACTATATCGACCAAGAATTCACCAAAAA
>NC_042493.1:129516316-129518495 GCF_005508785.2 Acyrthosiphon pisum
TCACAGAATGAGCCGGTGATTAAGTTACACTCTACTTTTATACAGTTTATTTTCATTATGTTGACAATATTTTCAGATTCATGAGTAGCATCAGTAGTGTATAGTACATTTCTAAACCTAGCAATTTCGCTATGCTATCTCAACTCCTAAATCAACATCATGACTGCACGATATCATACACTTTAATGATCTGCTGTTTGCTTTTAATTCAAACATCTGATATAGTCGGGCATCATTTTTTGAATAATAGACTCTAACTGATCCAACTCATACGTCCCCGTAGGTATGATTACGTACTCATTGTTATTGATCAAATTACGGAAGGCAATGGTATTACAACCAGGTTCTATGTTTGGTATAGAATTATTTGTCTGTAAGCTCAAAAGACATATCTGTGCAGTATTTTCTACTTCCAACGGAGGAAAGATCTCGCATGACAACTCACTAGAGTTTCCGTTTAACGTTAATGTGAACATGATAAAAATTTTAAACACAAGTGCCCACAGTTTGTAGTATTATATTTCTGCTCTCTGCTGTAATTGAAATGTATGTTGCATCCTTGAAAATATTTTTGTACTTCTAATGGTGGTGGTAAATTCCCAAAACTATCATAATATTGAACTTGATATCCGATTTTTTTATACGCTACCCAGTGAGTGCCAAGACCGTTTTCCGTGTCCAAGTTAATAATCGCTGATTCTTGTCGTTTAGGACGTGTAGATAACCTATCTCTGGTAAACACTCCGATGAAATGAGGTATTTTCATCATGCGAGCATATTTTATAAGTTCGTAATCGTACAACGCTCTACTGGGTAACGTGGCTATTAGTTTTTTGACTTTCTATATTTTCTCGCTTTTACACCCCCACCACTTTTATGCGGTGTTTCTATTTTATACGAGTTTCCTTTATACGGTGTGAGATATAAACCTTTACCCAAATGGGATGGAGTGTTTCTATTAAATTCATTAGCAATCTTCACAACGTTGGCTACGCCACCAGTCAGGGCTCCTAGAGCTGACAACCCGGCGAAAATCGGTATGAGTGGTAGCACACCGCCTTTTTTCGGAATATTTATCGTTCGTGGAACTTTAGTCTTCTTAATTTTGAATGTTTTTCGCGCGACGGCTACACATTTTTTAGTCAATTTCAACAAGTTTTTTTCTCCGACATTTTTCTTGATAACATTTTTAGTGGCTTTAAGTGCCGCTTTAAAACCACAACCACCACCGATTTTTCGTTTTACTTTCATGGCTGTAGTCACACCCCAAGCCACAGCTTTTTCTTTTAAGCCAGAATCTTTTGACTTGAACCTATCCCAGGCTCGCTGCTCTAATATATAATCGGCTTTGTTACGATCTGCGATAGAGTTACTCTGGTCGTACGCAATATCGTGGTCTCTGCAAGCAGAGTCCAGAGGGTTTATACCTTTATCACCGCGTGCTAATCGTTTTCCTAAATTTGTACCAGGCCCGCAGTATTGATAACCTAATATATAAAATGATTATTGTATATAATATTATCATGTTTATATATATATATATATATATATTACCAGGTACGTGAAGCTCGATTGGTAATTTGTTTATAAGCGTGTTGATAAGACCAGCGCCTTTATTCTTGTTGCTTCTTCGAGCGAGTGACATCGTGTACTGATTACATTCTCATCGTTGCTCAGTTATTTATAATGAAGTTCATCAAACAAAAAATAAAACTATCAGTTGAAAACGTGGACCCGCCTACATCGTTTATGAAACAAAGACATGGTGCGCTTCTGCCTAATACGATACGTGCGCTTATCGTGGGCCCTTCTGGCTGTGGAAAAACAAATTTAATTTTCACTTTATTAACTAATATAAACGGAATACGATTCCATAACGTATACATATATTCAAAAACATTGGATCAACCTAAATATAAAATGCTAAGTGATATATTATCAGATATTGATGGTATAAAATTATTCACGTTCTATGAAAATGAGCAAGTTATTGAACCTGAGAAAGCTTTACCAAACTCTGTATTTATTTTCGACGATATTATTACTGAAAACCAAAATATCGTAAGAACTTACTTTTCCAGAGGTAGGCATAATTTAATAGACGTTTGCTACCTGGCTCAGAGTTATTCAAAAGTACCAAAACAACTTTTGCGTGATAACGCTAATTTTATTGTATTAT
>NC_042493.1:129518545-129519311 GCF_005508785.2 Acyrthosiphon pisum
GAGATTTATATGAAATAAAATATTCAATAAATAATAAATTTGATACATTTTATTATTTTACATGGGTTGGATTATATGGAATGGTTCTTTTAAACTTGAATATAACTAAGCTACACGTATACTATGTAGTACCTAATATATTACAGTTTTTAGGTGAGGTAATGTATAGGTAATGTTGGTAAATATACATTTGATGTAGGATTCAAATACTGCCGCAGATACCATATAATACAATATTAATAAACTAATATTACATATACTACAAATATATCAGTAAAGTCTGGTAGTTAAAGTGTATAATGATATGATGTTTGATGTAACTTATGTAGGTAGATTTATGGAGTGTATTACAATATATTATTATTAATATATACTATAGGTAGGTTTAATCATGAACAATAAATTGACAATTGATAAATAATAATATTTAATTGACATCCACAGCTATTGCTTTAAGAATATGCTTTATTGAGCAATGAACCTCAATCGTTAGACATAGGCTCGAATGTGTGGTTAACAATTAAATATTTCACATACCATGTAGTAGGTACTTGGTATATATTTCAGTTTTTATGTGAGTCATTTATATAAATTTAGTGTAGCATACAAATACTGCTACAGATTCTAAATAGTACAATATTAATAAACAAAATAGAACTTTATGTATTGTGTATTTATGTATTATGTTATGTCAGTTACATACATACCAATATACATACTATAACTATATAATACATAATAACTAATATTGTTTTTTTACTATCAC
>NC_042493.1:129519411-129520241 GCF_005508785.2 Acyrthosiphon pisum
ACTATAAACAATTTTTAAACTATGCTTTAGATAAAATAATTTTAAAGTTGAAACAATCATGTCTGCAGACATCAATAAAATTCAATTTAAATGTAGAAAGTGTGTACGAACGAATAATTACACAAGAAGTGCAGAACATGGTATTTAAAACTTCTAATATACTTGCATAGTAGTATATATTTGTATGTTCACAGGCAGCTTTTCCACGGTAATCCCCCTTGGAGACTTTTATTTTACCGTGTAACACATTTCACACTGATTGTCTACCAAATTCCACCTCATAAAAATATTTACAGTATTTCATTTCTACTCATGTTGGTTACACTGTTTTTATTAATCTAAATTTGATAAACAAATTTAAAATTATTTTTTTTAATTTTCAAAGTTGATTATTTTTTTTATTATATCCAGTCATGACAAAATGTATTTTATCATGTATTCAATTACTAACGATTAAGTGTTTGAGCAGGTTATGTCTCGTTCACTAATTTTCTTGTCATCTCATCAAATTGTTTTTTTCTAAGTTATTCTTTAATTTTTTTTAAAAAATGAATTTCCAAAGATGTTCAAACGATATCCAGTCATTGGTCGACCAAATACGATTCAATTCAACGCCAGCCTATCCAGAATTCTCTACATTTGTATCTAGGTTACGAACTTTTAAGTCGTTTCCATCGAACACCGGTCAAAATAAGTACAAATTAGCCGAATGCGGATTTTACTATACCAATCTCAACGATGCAGTTCAATGTCATTGGTGTGGAATAATTCTGCATAGTTTTGAAATCGATGATATTGTTTCATAGAGCATACTCGCTTCTCACCAAATG
>NC_042493.1:129522816-129524097 GCF_005508785.2 Acyrthosiphon pisum
TACCTTAGAAACCTGTTGGATCATGTTCATATACAATAGCAAATTATATGAATTTTAAATACATTAGAATGTATACATTCATTCCCAAAAAACCAATTACATTATATGAATTTAAATTGTTGTTAACATGACCAGCCAAATGTTATTACATTAATTAAATGTCAATGCCATTATAATATGAAAACAGGATATGAAATAAATTAAAATGCTTAACTCCATCTTTAAGAAAAAATTTCTAATGAGAGAAGAGAGGGTTATTTTCGGGTATAAAACACAGAATTTGTTAGCTTATCGTTATCAGTTCCGGGACCAGCAGTTCTGTTACGTACCTACGTATAAATTAATTATGTATAAACTATGTACAGCGTATCGCACGTTCTTAGCAATATCTAACGAATATAACTAATAAGACAATTAGTATATTATAACACGCGGAGGTCGTTGCAAAAGCATAGTATGAAACAATCAAACCATAAAAGCGTCGTCACACGTATCTCCTCGGGAAAGTCAACACTCATACGAAGGATACGAGTCGTCCAGCATACCAAGTTCGAGACCCGGACTCTGTCTCATGACCGGATTTAGCCACTACAACGACCACCCACTCCAAAGGACCCGATCATATATATACGAGCCCATGACAAGAGCTCGTCAGACGGTTATACAGTATGGGTTGAACTAATCGTCAGACGGTTTAGGGACACATAAGACACTTAGAGGCAGGTTGTAACACCACTCACTGTCATATATTTATAATATTGTAATTTTGTACTTGTTAATAAACACTCAAATATAACATAATACATCAAGTGTTCATCTTTGCGTTGGTGTATGTATCGACGTCAGTTGGGACGTAACAGCAGAACAGTCTTCTCTACCAAACAACAGCCAACCATCAAATTATCAAACTTCTTCAACAAATAGCAACCACTCAAAAGATTGTCAAAACAACTCTAACAAATAGAGACCAGCCATCATACTTCAATACTTTCAATACTTTAATTTCCACAAGCCATGTAAGTACTATTTTTGTTATTGCTATTTATTAAATATAACATGAATACTTCTTTTTTTTTAAAAAACAAAAAATGAAATAGAATAAGAATTTATCGTTGTAATGATGATATTATAGTTTTATAATATTACTATGAACGTTATATCTTGTAGGGTACGACTTTGGATAGAAATTCTATGTAAAGCCGTGCTTACAGACTTAAAGGATATTTTTTTTTTGGATTACATAAAATAAAAAAAAACATTAAAATAGGAATGACATTAAAA
>NC_042493.1:129524197-129526348 GCF_005508785.2 Acyrthosiphon pisum
GAGAAATTAATATGGTTATAATCATTATTGTGAACGTAAATTTTCCATGTCGCGCGTGGGTGAGAGAGAGATAACAATTACTACGCTAACATCCTCTTAAGTAACTTTTTGTTTTGGCAAACATTTAAAATAGGAGACTTGAGTAATATACTTACATAAGTGTGAGTGAATTAGACATTAATATAAGTTTCCAAGGCTTTTCTGGGTGAATTAAAATCATCAACTGTAAGGTCTCCAAATTCTTTATTGGTCTGTTTGTTTTCTTCTAACTCATCGGTGAAGAAATATAAATTTCTGAAAATGTCAAGTTGTTAAAAATATTTATATACCTACCTAATTCATGAATTATATAAAACGATTTTACCTCTTAGATGATTTACTAGCCGTGCTCAGTGTATTACCAGTGTTGATGTAAATTATTAATATTTATTTTATATTGTTTACTTTACTTCTCTATTCCAGACAAGTGTTTTGGATTATGTTTAAGACAGCCTCTGGACATAATATCTACTTATTTATTGATCTTTGTTTATAATCACTGATTGTGAAATGATGATCTCAGATTCTATGCCAGGTAGAAATTGGGTAATCATATAATTTGAAGATTTTTAGCCAATACTTCCTTCTATTTTCATTTTTTTGGTAATCTATATTTGTGAACAAATTAGCAAATATTAGACCGACCCCATATTATTAAGAAATATAATCAGTAGTGTTACGTCCCAACTGACGTCGATACATACACCAACGCAGAGATGAACACTTGATGTATTATGTTATATTTGAGTGTTTATTAACAAGTACAAAATTACAGTATTATAAATATATGACAGTGAGTGGTGTTACAACCTGCCTCTAAGTGTCTTGTGTGTCCCTAAACCGTCTGACGATTAGTTCAACCCATACTGTATAACCGTCTAACAAGCTCTTGTCATGGGCTCGTATATATAATGATTGGGTCCTTTGGAGTGGGTGGTCGTTGTAGTGGCCAAATTCGGTCATGAGACAGAGTCTGGGTCTCGAACTTGGTATGCTGGACGACTCGTATCCTTCGTATGAGTGTTGACTTTCCCGAGGAGATACGTGTGACGACACTTTTATGGTTTGATTGTTTTATACTATGCTTTTGCAATGACCTCCGCGTGTTATAATATACTAATTAACTTATTAGTTACATCGTTAAATATTGCTAAAAACGTGCCATACGCTGTACATAGTTTATACATAATTAATTTATACGTAGGTACGTAACAGTAGCTACAACTAGAAAATAATACTTACGAATGAAAATTAAGGTAATGTGGCGAGGCGATAGTTTCGACGTTTTACTAAAAAGAATACACTATTATGAGTGGTCATTTTTTATTAAAACGTATGAATGGAACTCTGTACGAATGTAGTCTGTAATCGAACTTCAAATACCGCAATCGAATGATTCAAAAGTCAGTGAACAATAAAATAATATTATTATGTTGTTATTTATTTGATAACAATTATTGCCTAATATCTTAGTTCGTGGTACATCGTGATAAGCGATAATAGTTGTCGATTGGAGGTAGGTGCTCCTGTGGCCGATGTGGCGGGCATTACATTTTACCGAAGTAGGTACGAAACATCGGCACCGCTGCCTCTATGGCCACGATTTAAGAGGACATTTTTTGGTTTTTGGTGTAAACGGTGTAACTATAAAAAAAAATTACTTGTGTCCTGTAGATTGTATCTAAATGCGTGGAATTTTTAAAATATTTTGTTTCATGTTGAGATATTTATATTATAGACATAATATGACATTTCTGATTATTATAGTTTTTTCTTAATATTATGTCGCTAAAAAATGTTTAAAGTTATTTCAACAAATATTATTATTCATATTCCTGACAGGCCTTTCGTCATTAATATGGTTATATTTCAAAGATCTCGATGCATTGTTTTATATCTTGTTGATCGTCGTAACGGCTGAAATGTACTACGCAGCATTTACTCGTAGTGAGACCACGAAAAAACATTGGTCAAAGTGAGTACCTGTTTTTTATTATGCCTATAATTTAAAAGCCATTATTTTCCATCGTGTGTCATATTATATTTAGATGTATAGGGGAACACGGGGCAAAACCGACTGAAAAAATTAATATTTTCATAATAATTCAGGAT
>NC_042493.1:129528887-129529609 GCF_005508785.2 Acyrthosiphon pisum
AAATACCTACTTGTATCATTTAAACATTAAAATATTTAAAAAATTTGAGTACCATTTTAAATGTATAATACCAAAGGTTAGGTATACATACAGATACAGGTACCATACAGTTATGAAGGTAATTTATGACAATTATAAGTAAATATTAAACTTATATAAAAATAAAACAAAATTTATTAAAATACTGAAATATTTCACCAAATATTTCATTTTTTTTAATTTCATGAAATTTTCAAACACTACTTATTATTATATAATAGGTATATTATACCAGGTATAGCTGGTATATTTTGACCATTGTAAAATCAATACATTCATCGCTCCGCTCAGAATTTAAAATTTTCCTTATTATTTATTACTGAACTCAAAAGATTTAAAAATATATTAGTACAATTTTTTTATAGACATTTGAAGTTTAAATAAAAATTGCATTTCACTTGCTTCTTTAAACACGAATACAAATGTTCTGATTTTGTTTAATTTTAGTTGCAATATGCAAAAACCGTTGGAATAATTTGAGAGACATGTATAGAAAAGCATTAAAACGGAATAAAACAACTTCAGGTCAAGCAACAAAAATTATTAAAAAATATAAATATGAAGACCAATTAAATTTTTTGAAAGAGTTTTTGCAAGAAAGAGACACTATAACTAATGTATCGTGTAATATTAGTTCAAGTTCTGAAGGCGAAGAAACTATACAAGGTACTCAAGTGAACATT
>NC_042493.1:129529709-129532701 GCF_005508785.2 Acyrthosiphon pisum
ATCATTTGTAGTTCCTGGCAACGCTTCTTTTGGTGGTACATTCAGTTTATTTTGATCAAGAGCTTTCCCTAATTTTGAATGAGCCATGATGCCTCCATCACTATTTTTACCAAAACTTTCCATATCTACAGCTATAAAATTATAATGAGCATCAACTAATGCTAATAAGACTATAGAAAATGTTTTTTTATAACAAAAATATTGTGATCCACTATTAGGAGGAGCTTGGATTGTAACATGTTTGCCATCGATAGCACCGAAACAATTGGGGAAGTCCCAGCAAGTCCAAAACTCTGATGCGATTTCTTTCCACTTTTGTTCCGTTGGAACAGGCATAACTTCTAGCATAACAATTTCAATAATTGCATAACATACTTCTATGATGATTTGGTATACAGTAGAAAGACCTAAACGATAGCTGAACGAAATAGTTTTCATTGAATCTCCGGTTGCTAAGTATCTGTTATTAAAAAAATAATAAATATAATATATAATATAATATTAAAAACAATAGAGATAGTGTATGAATAATAATATATTATACTAATGCCATTTTAAAAGTTTTTTTTTTATATTTCACAAAAACGTGAAACATTGAAATTTTTTTTAACACAAATAAAAACACTATTTTTTTATTATTTTAACACAATGTTCAGTGTTCTAAATTCTAATGTCAGAATTCAGTAGGTATACAATATACATGTATAATATTAAATACCTACTTGTATCATTTAAACATTAAAATATCTAAAAAATTTGAGTACCATTTTAAATGTATAATGCCAAAGGTTAGGTATACATACAGATACAGGTACCATACAGTTATGAAGGTAATTTATGACAATTATATGTTAATATTAAGCTTATATAAAAATAAAACAAAATTTATTAAAATACTGAAATATTTCACACATTTTGAAATATTTCACCAAATATTTCATTTTTTTTTAATTTCATGACATTTTCAAACACTACTTATTATTATATAATATGTATATTATACCAGGTATAGCTGGTATATTTTGACCATTGTAAAATCAATACATTTATTGCTCCGCTCAGAATTTAAAATTTTCCTTATTATTTATTACTGAACTCAAAAGATTTAAAAATATATTAGTACAATTTTTTTTATAGACATTTGAAGTTTAAATAAAAATTGCATTTCACTTGCTTCTTTAAACACGAATACAAATGTTCTGATTTTGTTTAATTTTAGTTGCAACATGCAAAAACCGTTGGAATAATTTGAGAAACATGTATAGAAAAGCATTAAAACGGAATAAAACAACTTCATGTCAAGCAACAAAAATTATTAAAAAATATAAATATGAAGACCAATTAAATTTTTTGAAAGAGTTTTTGCAAGAAAGAGACACTATAACTAATGTATCGTGTAATATTAGTTCAAGTTCTGAAGGCGAAGAAACTATACAAGGTACTCAAGTGAACATTGAAGACATAGAAATGAATAAAGAAAAGCATGAACCAATTTGGAAAAGACCTAAAAGAACTAAAAACCACCAAGAAAAATATGGTGAAACAGAAACAGCGTCATCAACCATAATGAAATACTTGTTAGAAAAAAAAGAAATGGAAGCTAAAACAGAAAATTTTGTTCATCCAGTAGATTCATTTCTTTCAGCTATTGGTGCCACATTAAAAACATTAGACCCCTATAACTTAAATTTGGCAAAATCTAGAATTTTTAACATTGTACAAGAAATTGAATTGAACCAAATCTTATATAAGCAAACTGCAGATACTATTTATAACAATGCACCAACTTCGTCAAGCGCAGGAAATCCATGCATAAGTACACATACCTAACTTGTACAACAAGCAATCTACATCATTTTCAGTGGACTCACCATACACAGGACATTCGAATTCACTATCTCCCCAAATGCAAGGTGAAATGCCATTACATACATTCACATCAACTTCAAACTAGAATCAATATGAAAATTAATATTTTTTTTTCTTTAATAATTTGTTCACGTAATACCTATAATTTTAAGTTTATAAAACTTTTAAGTAAAAAATTTTTTTTTCTCTGATTAGTTTTGTGATTTATAACACAATAGATACATCATACATATTTTAGTTTTCTATACATAGCTAACAATAAATAATTTGTTAAGTAAAATTAAATTTTGTAAGTCACTTACCTTAAGCAGACAGCTAATCTTTCTCTAGGAGAAATGGGTTTTCTCCAATGAGTTTCCTGCTTTTTTATGTTGGTTTCTATTTTTCCAAGTAGAATATGAAATGAGTACTGAGTCATTCGGAAATATTCATAAAATTTTTGTTCATCATCCACGAGTCCATTATATAAATTTAAAAATTCACCTTCTTGTTCTCTTTTTTTCCATAAATCATGTACCCATAAAGTACGTTTCCTTTTTCTTTTTTTCGAATTTATTTCTTCCTCTTCGTCAAGAATTAATGCAATCATAATTGATTCTTCTTCGCTAAATTTACTCATTTTACTTGTCTTTACAGACTTGTGCTTAACATAAACTTGAAGTTTTAAAACTCAATCACATCTGTTCCCCACGGTTTCAGAGTGAGTACTGATTGCTACTGAAATTATATACTGATAAACAGTGAAACAACGAATCGGATCGGATCGAATCGTATGTATGTGAATACAACACTCGGAACATTAAAAATCGGAACGGACCCGGATCGGACTTATGTGAAAGGACCTTAACCAGTGCTGCCAACACGACAAAACACAATACCCGACGACTCCGCCTTCCCGCCGCAGGCTGGATCAAAAAACCCAGCCCGAGGCGAAACGACAAAGATGCACCACCGCCCACACGGTCTTTCCGCCGAAGGCGGGATGACAAACGCCGGAATCTAGTAGATGATAATAAATAATGATTGTCAACTGATAATACATTTGATATTGATAAGTGGTAATTAAAGGCATAGAATCATAACAATTAACAGCTGATATGTAGGTACAGTAAAGAATAAAGAT
>NC_042493.1:129532801-129537238 GCF_005508785.2 Acyrthosiphon pisum
TATGTATAGGTACCATGTATTCGTGATAACAGAGATCATGTCTTTATCATTTAGTACCCTAAGCCAAGGACCTCCATCAGGGTGTCTCCTCTGGCTTTTCCGTGTTTATTATAAATTTATACATCTTGAATTATAATTGATGCATTGAATAAAAAAAATTGACAGACTTATTGTTCTTTTATCACAGAAATTAATTTTATACATCGATAATTTTATATTACTTATTAAAAAAAAAATATGTCGATGATTTTATCATGTATATAGTTCAATTATTTGAACAGCAGATATATCATCATAAATATTAAACTTAATAATAAGTTAATACCTATTATTATTGAATAACTTATCATTAAGTTTAATATCTATGTATATCATTGATTTTACCTAAGTCACCAACACTACGATAATATTTCATACTTTCTGAAGAGGACATTAATTGTTGTCTCCGTCTTACAAGTGTTTTACAATGCAAATTGTACGCTCAACAAATCACGTTTAGCTCAATTAGCTTAAAAATTATTTTGTATATACTTACATATCCGTCATACATATCCTAGTTTTTTTTCATATTGCTTGGTACATGAGAAATACTTCTCAGTGCATTTGTTTCAAAATAAGAGCGCCCGAGAGCTAAAACAATGCATAGTATTAGCATAGATTGCTTTTGATAAAAATCATAAATTGCTCACTACAAAAATGTTGCTGCTCAATGTTAAAAAGGAACTTATTAGAAAATATGTATAGAGTATCCCGACATATGGATGTGAAATAATTAATGATGCCGAAAAGAAAAAACCTAGAACCCTTTGAGATGTGGAACTTAGAACTTAAATTTTCTCAACAATCGAATATAAAATAACTATAAAAAAAAAAACTGTTTTTATAATGTTTTTCAGATTTTTTGGTTACAGCATAACCTATTTACGTGGAACTTTGTTGTAAGTTTTCAACCCTTAGTTAGAAAAGTTGAACATTTTATAAGTTTTTAACTACAAAATATTTTTTTAATTTTGAATTTTATAAATGTAGCCAAAAATTGAACTTTAAATGCTAATAAAAAAAAAACTGTGCCTATGTATTTTTAACGTTTTTCAATTGCTATTTATATACAATATATCAGGGTCCTTGTATTCAATTTTGACGTTTTTTTGGTCCTACAATTAAAACTTCATTGACATAAATATGAAATTGTCCCTAAACATCTCAAAACAAGTCAAAATATTTTGTAAGATGTATCAAGTATTAGAATTAATAAAATTGATATATGACATAAATCTCAAACATCTACGGTTATTTGTTTTTTAATTACAACAATATAAGAAAATCGTTAAATAAGAAATCGAGTGAATATCTAATGCTGTAAAAATTTGACTTCAAACGCTCATAAAAATTTAACGAATTCGTTTTTTAGCGAACGTTCCGAACATTGTGTTATACCTATTACACATATTATTACAACTGTCATTTCCTATAGTATTTTATCATTATATGATCACGAAAAAATATAAGGTTTGACAAATTGCATTAAAGCTTGAACCTATATACCTTTCGCTAATAAAAACATAGTGACTATGCCCTGTATATTTTTAATATTTATTAATTATGTGGTGAAACCATAATATAATATGCCAAATTAAAAAAAAAAAAATTATTACCTAGCTTTTTGTGGCCTCTCACTGAAGGTTGATACCTACTTATATTACATGAAAATAATTAATAACGTATTCCAAAAAACTTCAAAAATGGTTTTGGATTACAATACAAAGTAATAATTAAGTACCCGGTAACGCTAAACGTCAAGTATAGTCATTGTATATTATATATTTACATAATTACATAAAGGTTTAACAACTATATTGTACAATAGTATAGGTATTGACTGTCAAGTACACCTTGTTATTGAGTAACTCTCTACAGTTATTCAGTTTTGAGTTATAACAAAAAAACGAAAATTTATTTTGTCGAAAACTGATATGGCGTAAAAATTTTACGTTTATCCCTATTTTTTTATATTTTTATTTTTCCTGATGATTTTTAAAAGTACTGAGAATTTTAAATTTTGGCCTGTGTTTTTTTTTTAGTTCAGGCTTTGCCATTTGTGTAGTCTTTAGCCTTAATTTTTTTTTATTAATCGGTTATTACCTGTGGTAGGGTATGGTTTATAACACGTGAATATATTGGCGAAGATTTGTTACTAAAAACCCGGGTGGTCACCCATTCAGGAGTTGGCGATGACACGGGCCGGTACACACATTGTTGTATAATCGATACATTGATCACTCCAATAAAAATTAAAAATACTAAAAATAAAACCACAAATTTTTCTAAAAGATAATCTAACCATGCAGAGAATCCATCGAGGTAAAAAAAAAGTCGTTGGTGTTCCAAATACTTTAAGAATGGTTTTTTTTTGTCTTTTAAATCCCACAAAAAATTGGCTTGACAATGATTAAATAGTGTTGAATGTATCACTCCGTATACATTATACACAGTGCCGGATCTAGGAAATTTGACGCCCGGGGCTAATAAAAATGATGCGCCCTTACGTAGGTGGTGTGCCGGGTGTCAACACAAAAAATAGTTCTTAAAGTTATATCTTATTAACCTTAATTTCATTGTCAGTACTTACATGTAATATATGGTTCTGTATTATTGATATGGATATATCATATATTTTGATTAATATATTTGATGTAGTTTACTAGTTTTTAATAATTTGATGAATAAATGAATGATAGTTAAAGATATGCGTATTAAATGAAAAAGAGTTATGATGAGTTTAGAAATGTTTTTTATTAACGCCGTTTTTTAACTTATAATAAGTACAGCAAAATGTTTAATATTAATAGAAATTATACAAATGACAAATGTTTTTGTTTGTTTATGGGCGTCTACTATGTTGATATGTAACCAATAATTCGTGATATGATATTATATTTTATGCTTTAGCCATACATTGTAAGTCTGGACGTTAGTGTTCGATAAAAACAATAAAATGTTCACTATTTACATGATGATATTGTAAAAGTGTTTAGCATAGATTTTTACAAAAACCATTATAAGGTGTAACATGTAGTCGTACCTAATAATAATAAAAATATTATACAAAGACTTGTTAGTTTAAAGTGTGTAAGTAGAGTAGACATTCTGGCACACCTAATTTCACATCAGTAAAAGACCACAAAGAAAAAAATGTGTAATAATATCTCAAAATTAGTATAGCATTTCTATTGACATATCCCGATCACCAAGATATCACAAAATTGAATTTATCATAATAAGAACACAAAATAAATATAACATTTGAAACTGTGCAGTTTTTTCGTTAACTGTCTGCTCCGTGAAAAAATAACGTGTCTGAGGCCAACCAGTGCCACTCAACTTTTCCTAAACGAATGAATAAATTAAGAATAAATATTTAGTGCTAACATTTATTTTTTATTTATTTTATACTTTCAATATTTTCTAATCTTAAATTAATATGTTCTACGTTTATGATGCAATCTGTAATTTTTTGTTCTACCGGATCTATTGGTGGTCTTTTCAAATCTTATATCTATATATTAAACATACGAGCATCACGCAATACCCAACAACAACGACTGACAAGGTAGTGATATATAGGCCGTGCCACCACGTCCAAAAACACATTACATTCCGCTTCGACCAGTCGCACTATTATTCGCCGTGTATTAGACTCCACCGAGGAGCCTACTCTCCAGTTCTAATATCCTTCTCCACCAGTGGCGTGGTGAGGGGGTTTTCCAGGGGCCGCGGCCCCACCGGGTTATTGGGTGGGTGGGTGGGTAGGTACTGGGTGTCATTAAAAATTGGGGTAAAATATTTAATAAATAAAATGTAGGTAGGTTTAGTTATGCGCATTACACATTAGGATTGTCATTTGTCGCCAATATGACAAGTACAACACGCAAGATGTTACAAGTTACAACATAATTCAAAATATTAAACTTAAAAAGTTATTAATCAGTATCAACAATATTCGAATATTATTGCTAATTGCATTGTCATGATAAAATAGATTAGTCCGTGGTAGACGTAAACAAAATGTCAAATGTCAATACGTTACTACTTACAAGTGCACCACCACCCACCCCCTCCTCGATACGTGGTGATAAGGTACCAGCAGTGTATATTAGGTATTTATTTTTAGAAATGCGTTTCTCTGAAGCTAACCAGTGAGCGGCGGAGACCTTATCCATTGGCTTCACGATAATTATTACGAATTGCGATTTACGACGTATATAACCTGAAATCGACATTTTCCACTAAATATTTTAAACTTTAGTGAATTTGTTATTTTTCATATTTTATTTTGTTTGAGCTACGTACGTCGAGTTATGCTGCATTAAGTATTCTACATTGGTTAACTTGTAATTTATTCAGTTCAGTTTTATTTTTTGTTAATTAATATAATAA
>NC_042493.1:129537288-129546661 GCF_005508785.2 Acyrthosiphon pisum
TCGATGAACTGAGCATCCAAAAAAATAGAAAACAGGATTTTGTATTATAACTATTTTTTTTTTTATAAACACGGGATTGTCGTTAGTATGAATTTATAATAAATGCTATTAGGTACTATAAAATTTGTGTTAATTCTTATTTCACCTTGATTCACACTAAACTCAACAAGTTAGAAGATTTTAAAAATGTATATTATATTCGTATTTATTGAGTGTACCTATTATTATATATTTCATCCCCCCCCCCCCTATCAAAATTCCTAAATACGCCACTGACATAGATACATACATACATACATACATACATACATACATACATACATACATACATACATACATACATACATACATACATACATACATACATACATACATACATACATACATACATACATACATACATACGAACAAACATAGATACCTACTCATATAATATAAGATACAACATCATACATAATATCTAAAACTATTATACCTACAATTTTCAGATTATAATCACATTCGGAAAAATGACTAGCTAAAGTCTACGTTATATATCGGAATGTATCACACACACACACACACACACACACACACACACACACACATGTTTCAATGGTACGGTATTGCATATGACCAGTGTTTATTTCACTAAACACTATTATCTTTTAGAATATTGTGTATGAATACGGTATGTATTGTCACATTGTGATACACAAAAATACAAAGTTCACACAGTAAAATAAGTCAAGGAAAGTATCACGTCTGCATCATAGTTATTCAATTATACCTATTTAATAAATAGTAATGATGAATTTTACATATTATATTATCACGTATATTACGACGCTACGTATTCAATAAACTTTATTATACTTTATATTATTACTATATATAAATAAATTTAGATAAATTAAATATAAGTATTTATTTATATAGTTTTGATTATTAGACTGAGGTATTGTGTGTATTCGGATGTAAATCGCTGCTTGATACAGAGTACAGAATCTAAAATAATTAAGGACGCCAAAAAATTGTCAAACATGCAAAGTCTAACCTTGTATACCTACTGAATTTTACCATTTCACAAAACAAATTTATATCTTATATTTAAAATAATCTACGACCATCACACACAATATTAATATGCAACTGCAAAATGTTCCAAACACTAGAGTTATATAAAATATAGAGTTGAACTTGGTTAACTTGAAGTTGAAGGGACCGACAAAAAAGGTCGACTTCTCCAAGAATTCGAGTGGGTAATCCAAAAAACCAAAAATAAAAAATTATAGGTTAGACTTTTTTTTTTTTAAAAATGAAATTTTTTTATTATGGATTATAACATATAATCCATAATAAAACTTAATTTATAACTTATGGATTAAATGTATGTACAAAAATATTTACATTCTACATTCTACATTTTATAAATTTTATAAATAATAAGAATCCGGTTGTCTATTTGGACTTCACCGTTTGACATTGGCTGAAAAGAGAAGGATACATTTTGGCCGAAAACGGTGACGCCCATATAGACAACCGGGTTCTTATTATTTTGGAAATTTATAAAATGTAGAATGTAGAATGAATATATTCTGTGATAATAGTTTATTCGTATTATACTTATATTAAAAGTTAATATGTCTTAATAGCTGATTCTCTATTTTTGTTCGTCTGTTATGCATCTATTAGTGAGTTTCATTACTTATACTAGCTTTACTACATAGTTCTTATACTAACATCTCTTGCTGCATGTATTAATTTAAGCAATATTTTATCTTAAATTTTAAGTCTATAAAATAACTAAGTTATGTTATGCTTTATATGACCCATATCACTAATAATTTTTAAGTATAATTTAAATTAATAATTCATAATATAATTTTCTCATCTGTTATAACTGACCAATTGCACACTTATGTCCAAATAGTGACTTGCTCATTTGCTTATACATGATAATTTCATTATTTTGTTATGCTTTGATTTTTTAACTTAGGTTAAAAACTTGGTTGCAGTCGAGTATGGCACAAGATCGCTTAGTTGGATTGGCTTTACTAAATATTCATAGACACAGGAAAATTCAAATAGATGAGGTAATTTATATATGTTTGCTGCCACGAAAAAAAGAAATATAAGTAACCTTATACTATAATTTTTTTGACTACCTATGACTATAGACTATATTTTATTCAAATTTGAATGCGAAATGAATGCGACAGACGTGTTCGAGTTTTCTGGCCATCCATATGGTTGGTTGTATAAAACTTTGGGACATGGATCAATAAACAGATTATATACAAGACAATCACCATCTGAAAAAATGAAAAGAAACAGTAAAACAGTATAAGCAATATAAAAAAATAGAGTAAAATATAATAATATTAAAATGTATAAGTTTATAAGTTATAACCAATTATGCAATACTCACTAGTGCACATGCGATAGTTGTTGACTTTTTCGGCGTTCACTGCACTTACAGCAAGCATTAATCCTGCTACATTTAACACGAAAATCGCCATTGTGTCACGGAATTAGTAACGTACACTAAATACTGGCAGGAGAAAATTTTTATGCCAGTGCGTGTGGCTAATGGTACCTAAAATTTATCATACTGCAACAACCTGCGGTGAGGTTCTCGTTTATATATAGAGCACACATTTTTTTTATGTCAAAGTGGGGATTTATCCAATTCATTGAATGTATCTAATGGGCTAGCCACCTTTGCAAAGAGCAGGACGCATACCGCCGGTTCCGAGATTCTTGCCGATTTACAAGAATGGAAACGCTTAAATGAAATGCGCTGGAAGCAATTCCCGAGTACAGTGGCGTGGTGAGGGGGTTTTCCAGGGGCCGCGGCCCCACCGGGTTATTGGGTGGGTGGGTGGGTGGGTAGGTACTGGGTGTCATTAAAAATTGGGGTAAAATATTTAATAAATAAAATGTAGGTAGGTACTAGGTTTAGTTATGCGCATTACACATTAGGATTGTCATTTGTCGCCAATATGACAAGTACAACACGCAAGATGTTACAAGTTACAACATAATTCAAAATATTAAACTTAAAAAGTTATTAATCAGTATCAACAATATTCGAATATTATTGCTAATTGCATTGTCATGATAAAATAGATTAGTCCGTGGTAGACGTAAACAAAATGTCAAATGTCAATACGTTACTACTTACAAGTGCACCACCACCCACCCCCTCCTCGATACGTGGTGATAAGGTACCAGCAGTGTATATTAGGTATTTATTTTTAGAAATGCGTTTCTCTGAAGCTAACCAGTGAGCGGCGGAGACCTTATCCATTGGCTTCACGATAATTATTACGAATTGCGATTTACGACGTATATAACCTGAAATCGACATTTTCCACTAAATATTTTAAACTTTAGTGAATTTGTTATTTTTCATATTTTATTTTGTTTGAGCTACGTACGTCGAGTTATGCTGCATTAAGTATTCTACATTGGTTAACTTGTAATTTATTCAGTTCAGTTTTATTTTTTGTTAATTAATATAATAATATTAACTTTTAGTTAATTATACTGATTACTGGAAATATTTGTTGTTTTTAAATAAGTGCTGGAAACCAGATCTAATCGGGAGGTAAGTCTCGTTATTTTTTAAATACTTATAATTATGGCTAACTTAGTATACTTATACCTAGCTATTTAGATAAGTACCTAGTTGTTACATTTTAAGTTAATAAAATTGATCCATGTATGATGCATCTTGTAACATACTTAGTATCAATTAGTTAATTTCTATAACATAATTAAAAACTAAATAATAAACTTAACTATAGGAAATTAATTTAACTTTCAACATGCCAAAAAAATCATATTTTATAAAAAATTAGTTTTTTCAGACTTGCAATATGTCGTTAGTTGAAGAAGTTTGTGTTTGTGGTAAAATGAAAGCAAAAATGAATAGTACAAATTGGCTAAGACATACTATAGCATGCAAAAAACGAAAATCAGTAGAAAGTACTGCAAAGCTCAGTACATTTTTTAAGTCGTCTAGAAATGTTTCTGACAAAGGTAAGTATAATACCTAGGTATTTTATGTTTATTATTATTTTGTTGTAAACTAGTACAATTGAGTCGCAATAACTCAAACTTCAAAGTTAAAGTTGAATAAAAATTCGCTTTGAGATATCTTACTAATTTATATAGGGGAATAGTAAATTATATAGGAATAATAAAAAAATAAAATTGAGTTGTCAAGATTTTCGAGTTATTGAGGTTTGAATTATTGCGATTCAACTATTATATTATAATACACTTCTTTTATGTATCTAATTTTAATGCTGACGACTATATTCAATCTTACATAATTTGAAATGTAGCCATGTAGGTACCAACACTGTTTTTATAAATATTTATTTGTTCAGTTCACAGTTTTAATTTAAATACTGTAGTCTGTAAGTAGTATTTTAAAATAAAGTCAATGTGATGATTTTATTTATTTAAATTTGTTGACTGGAGATCAACCCAAATCTTACATTTTTACTGATGAACAATGAACCACATTTACTATTAATGAACAATGTGGTAAATTATTTTTGGTTGATACTCAATGTATAATATTACTACTTATCTTACTATTTTTTATTTTATTTATCTTCTCAGACTCGCAATGTTGTAAATAAATGTATACCTATATGAAATACTAAATTACTAATATATGATTCTTTAATCTTAAGATTATAGTATAATAAACAATATTTTACATTACTACTTACTAGTATGGCTCAACATTTAATTTTCTAAAAAACTATTTCATATAGGTACAATTTATCTACATACGTTGATGGCTTGATGCATTAACAATTTATGAAAATTAATTAAAACATACTCTTAAAATGCAAATAATATATAGACTTGTGTTAAAAATAAACAAAATTATTAAAAACAATTTATTGTAGATTTAAGTTTTTTTAAGTTAGTTTTTTTTTCAGTTGAAACACTGGTTATAGAAACTATTGATAGTGTTGTATGTGAACAACGTAATTCTGACAGTCAGAATTATTCCGAATCAATACCCAATGATGATGTTATTGATTCTAATTTGTTGACTGAAATTCAATCCACGTCTTACACTAATTCTGTCGAACCAAAAGGTAATAATTAAATAATCTATTTAAAAAAATTTTAATTAGCTAGTTTTATTTTTAATTTCCAAATGAAATTTGTGTTTTTTTAATTGAAACATCTATTTTAGATAATACTGATAGTGTTGTACGTGAACAATGCGTATTTGACTCAATACCCAATTATGATGTTATTGATTCTAATTTGTTGACTGAAATTCAAGCCACGTCTTACACTAATTCTGTTGAACCAAAAGGTAATAATTAAATAATCTATTTAAAACAATTTTAATTGGCTAGTTTTATTTTTAATTTCCAAATGAAATTTGTATTTTTTTAATTGAAACATCTATTTTAGATAATACTGATAGTGAACAATGTATATTTGACTCAATACCCGATGATGATGTTATTAATTCTAATTTGTTGACTGAAATTCAAGCCACGTCTTACACTAATTCTGTTGAACCAAAAGGTAATAATTAAATAATCTATTTAAAACAATTTAAATTGGCTAGTTTTATTTTTAATTTCCAAATGAAATTTGTATTTTTTTAATTGAAACATCTATTTTAGATAATACTGATAGTGAACAATGTATATTTGACTCAATACCCGATGATGATGTTATTGATTCTAATTTGGTGAATGAAAATCTGGACAAGTTGTGCACTACTTGTGTTGTATCTAAAGGTATTTAACTAATCAAATATTTTATTTTATATTCATTTTACTTAATCAAGGTTTTTATTATAGATATAATTGAAGTTTCCAGTGTTAGCTCTACAACTGAAAATATAAGTGGTTCAAACGTAGAGAGTTATCTTAATACTATTTCTACTATATTTGAAAGTTATCCAAATGATCCAGCTTTAATTCCTACATCAAATATTTCTGATGAACAGTTTTCATTTATTAATTCACTTGGGCCTTGTCAACCTTTACAATCAAGTTTACCAGGAAAACAATTCCCAAAAAGAATGCAAGGAGAAAGACTGAGATCATTTCATGATGAGCACTACTTCAAGAAACTTCAAGATGGATCACTGGTTAAACGTATGTGGATGTCATATTCTCCATCCGTTGATAAAGTGTATTGTATTGCATGTAAACTATTTGGAACATCAACAGCTAAGAAAAATCCTTTAGCTAAAGATGGAATAAATGATTGGAAACATATTTCTAGAAGAATTTTATGCCATGAAACGTCATCTGATCATTTACAAGCGGTTTTAAGAAAATCTATGTATAATTCAAATCAACGGGTAGACGTTGGACTGATTTTAGAATCATCTAACGCTTATGTTGCCGAAAACAGAGAAGTTGTTAAAATTATATTTGAAACTATAATTTATCTTGCTCGGCAAAATATATCATTTCGAGGGCATGATGAGAGTTTAACTTCTTTAAATAAGGGAAATTTTCTAGAGATGTTAAAACTATTGTCAAAACACCATGCGTTGCTCTCATGTCATCTTAGAAAAATTGAAGATTCAAAAAACCACAATCGTCTGACATTTTTATCGAATGTAAGTCAAAATACAATGATTTGTATTCTTGGTGAGCTGATTCGTTCAAAAATTTTAAAAAGTGTTAAAAGTGCTCAAGTATTTTCTATTATGATAGATACAACCACGGATATATCCAACTTGGAACAATTTTCATTAGTATTGCGTTTTGTTAATGATCAAGGGATGGTAGAAGAGAGGTTAGTTGCTTTAAAAATAGCAACTGACTCAACCGGAAAAGGAATGTTTAACTTATTTTGTGATATTTGTGAAAAATATGGCTTGGACTGGAAAAATCAATTATGTGCTCAATCGTACGATGGTGCTGCTGTTATGCAAGGGCAATACTCAGGACTTAGAACATTAATTCAAGAGCACAATCCTCGAGCAGTATATATATGGTGCTTTGCTCATACTCTGAATTTAACAATTGTTGACACATGTGATTCTTGTACAGAAACTAGAAACTTTTTTGGTTATATTCAATCATTAAAAGAGTTTATGGCAGCACGTAAAAGAACAGCATTATTTATGGAACACCAAAAAACATTATACCCACATGAGCGTGCTCGTCGAATGAAAAACTTTTCTACCACTCGATGGACATCACATCATAGGGTAATAGAAGTGGTTTTTGAAAAGTACAAAGCCATTTTGAATACATTAGAAGACCTCTCAAATATAAGCGACCGATCAACAGGCTCATTAGCAACCACTTTATTCAAAAATATTACATCTTTCTCATTTGTGTCGATAATGTTTTTAACGAAAACAATTTTTGAGATTACAACACCATTATCTAAATACCTCCAATCTCCAGCGATTGATTTTATGCAAGCCTTAGTCATGGTCGATTCTGTAAAACAGCAACTAACCAACTTACGAACAACTGAAGGAGCACATGAAGTATTACAAAATGCTAAACAATTTGCAATCGATAATGAACTTGACGAAACACAACTTCCTGAAATAAGGCTTAGAAAACGAAAAAGAATGTTTGATGAAATCTCTGAAGATGAAATAATTTCAAATCCAGTAGATAATTTCAAATCTAAAGTATATTTTCTAGTCATTGATAAAATAATAATGTCAATAACAACACGATTTGAAAAATCAAACGATATTCTTAAAGACTTGTCTTTTTTAACACATGATAGATTAATGAATGCCAATCAAGGAAAACCATGTCCTGACGATATGTTTAATTCTTTGAAAATATGGATTCCTCAGATTAATCAAGATGCACTACGCATTGAATATACTGTATTTTCTAAAAGTTTTTTAGAATTGCAATCTCAAATTAACCCAGATAAAGTTCACAATTACACTGACGACATTAATTTTATCAACAATAATGAATATGAAGATGATTCTGATGAAAATCATGAAAATGAAAGTCAAGACACCAACATAAACCAATCTAAGAAAACAACACCACTCCAATTGCTCCAACTACTTAATTCATTTGACTTAATTACAGCTTTCCCGAATTTATACCTTCTATATAAACATTTGTGTACCATTCCAACAACTTCCGTTTCTTGTGAACGGTCATTTTCAAAACTCAAACTTATTAAAACTAGACTCCGGTCAACAATGGCACAAAGTAGGTTAGAAAGTCTTATTTTGATATCATGTGAAAAAGATTTGACCAATTCTATTAACATTGATGAAGCAATAGATAAGTTAGCATTAACAAGTGATTTAATGAAGAAGTCATTACTTTTTAAATAATTAAATATTATTTGTCAAACATTTTATGTATGGATAAATGTAATATATTATATTAAATTTTAAACATTACTGTTATATTTTAATACTGTACATGACGTATAAAAATGTTTTTTTTATATATAATATAAAATCACCCTTGGCATTCGAATTTAGGTGTAAATATTAATTTGAGGTGGGTGGGTGGGTGGGTTGGTATTCTGTATTTGGCCCCTGGTCAAAAAGTAGTTCGCCACGCCACTGGCCCCCTAAACCTAACTCAACGCCCCCAAAATTCCTTCGGGCATCCTACCGTCCCCTTGAAGACCACCAACGCCCGCTAGGGGGCGCTATCGCCCACTTTGAGGATGACTGGTATACACTCTTGATTGAAAATATTACCACAGTCCTATAGTCACCAGAGCGCGCTTCCTGTCCTATGTTAAGAACCCCTGGCTATATTAGTTAGTATATATATATAATAGTGTATAAGATAGTATTGTACGACGGCGACTGTCTGAAATTGCTGCGACAGCAATTCCAGGCAAGCGCTGGCTACAGGCACGGCTCGTATAGCATCGAGTGGAGTGGCATTTCAGAGCAGTAGACGGAACCTTGTGATTCGCGCCAGAGCATTATTATTGTCAGACCATTTTATTTCATTAAATGTATTGTAAGTTTTTCTTTTCAAGTAATATAGAAAGTAACCTATAGTTCGAAAGTGTTCGTTGTTTTATTTGTGCACGGACCTCCAAGGAGATTCGTAACATTTTTGGTGGCAGCGGTGGGATTCCGACAAATATCAGTATCCCGTTACCACGAGCAATAGCCGAACTAGACTTTCAACAATATATTAGAAGAAAAGGAAACGAACAAAAGCGTATCCATCCGAAACAGAACATTGTACACAAAGTTGCGTAAGGTACATTAATAGTATAGATATTATTATTTTATAATATTTTATACATTTTATATACATCTATATGGTGTGTATATATACATGCAAACGGTTGCGTGTTGAACGTGTCTCTATAAACGCGCGATCAGCAAATTCCCGGCGTGGTGTATTACGTACAT
>NC_042493.1:129546711-129553416 GCF_005508785.2 Acyrthosiphon pisum
CAACTACTTAATTCATTTGACTTAATTACAGCTTTCCCGAATTTATACCTTCTATATAAACATTTGTGTACCATTCCAACAACTTCCGTTTCTTGTGAACGGTCATTTTCAAAACTCAAACTTATTAAAACTAGACTCCG
The DNA here is from genome assembly GCF_005508785.2 of Acyrthosiphon pisum. Classification (NCBI taxonomy): domain Eukaryota; kingdom Metazoa; phylum Arthropoda; class Insecta; order Hemiptera; family Aphididae; genus Acyrthosiphon; species Acyrthosiphon pisum. Next base: position 129,546,852 of record NC_042493.1, read on the forward strand.
GTCAACAATGGCACAAAGTAGGTTAGAAAGTCTTATTTTGATATCATGTGAAAAAGATTTGACCAATTCTATTAACATTGATGAAGCAATAGATAAGTTAGCATTAACAAGTGATTTAATGAAGAAGTCATTACTTTTTAAATAATTAAATATTATTTGTCAAACATTTTATGTATGGATAAATGTAATATATTATATTAAATTTTAAACATTACTGTTATATTTTAATACTGTACATGACGTATAAAAATGTTTTTTTTATATATAATATAAAATCACCCTTGGCATTCGAATTTAGGTGTAAATATTAATTTGAGGTGGGTGGGTGGGTGGGTTGGTATTCTGTATTTGGCCCCTGGTCAAAAAGTAGTTCGCCACGCCACTGTTCTCCACACTCACTCTGTGGGCAGTGATACGGCACAGACCGTATTGCACAAGCCGTCACCGCGATACCTATACGGTCGGAATGCTGTACGGGTTATTCCAGTCCCGTCGCGTATTGCCAGATTTGTATTGACAATCGTTGATTGTACACTACACCGTTGGCCACTTTGGGTGATAGTAATACGGCACCATCGTATTTGAAGTAGCTGTCAACGCATCGCAACGTCGTTGTAGCTGTATTGGTCGGAAGTGTCATTGCGGGTTCGCGGCGAGTACGTTGGACCATTATACCTGGGTTACCCCATATTGCTGCCGTCGTAATCGCTATACTATCACCGACGCCGTGGTCATTGTGGTATTGCCGCCGCAGGAAACGTTGTATGCTGCCGCCGCTGCAAGTGAAATCGTTGCTTTGCGTTGGAGATAGCAATCGTCGTCTGCAGGGACGTCGAGCCACCACCGACAACTGCATTCGCTGCTGATACCGACGGGGATTTGTATCCATTGTTTCATTACCCCACGGGAAATCGACGTGAGTTTTGTTTGTAAAAATATTCTAATAACCATATCTGTAGCGCATAATAATATGTACGAAAAGAATATATTGTAAACTTTAAATGATTAATTCGTGTAAAGTGAGAATAAAAACGCAAATTCAATATTACAAAAATATCTTGTGTTTTGTGTCCTCGCGGGTGTCTGGTCACGCCGATACTCGTGCGGCTCAACTACGATGCTTCTCTCCGTTTGGCCGGGGTTCCGCCCGCTGTCGGCTGGAATCGTAGGCGTCGTCATCCTTCAGCTGGCTGGATGGTTTCCGTATCGGCACCGGCGGTGCGGCTGTGATTTACGGCACGCCATTCGATCTGTTCTGTGTGATCGGTTCTGCTAGGCGAGCTCCCCACATCAGGCTTTGATAGTCGTATGTTCTAGAAATCTTCAAGTCTCCGTTATAGTTGACTTGTGTACGGTGAAAGACGAAACAGCACTGATGATATGGTTTGACTTTGATTTAATTGTTTTCGCACTGTGTTTCAAGTTATCGCTTCTGCCAGTGAGACTGATTTACGGAATGAATTGTATGTGGATTGTGCTCCCGGGCTTACGAACGTTGGGTCAGAAGTTGATTGGACGTTTTATGAAATTTTGGGTGGTTTTTCTTCTTTACGGATACCCGTTACGAAAGAAGGAGGCTAGAACGCATTTACAGATTTCTGCAAAGCTAATTGCAATCTGTTGTACTGTCACTTCCGTTTTTTTAATAAATATATCTACGATTATGCCATAATAGTACATTAAATCATTGCTATTTGATGTTATTACTCATTATATAGGTGAAACACACACCCTACAAATGTTGACTTAGAGACTCCTAGTCATGAATATATATTATTTAATTTGATTAGTAAAGATGAATGTGCCATTTTGAAAAATAATTTAATACATCTCGAGTACTTGAAAATAAATCTTTCTTAGAAACCAAGTTATCTAAATTAATATTATTTAACATTTTTAAATAATTTAAATTTATATTTATTTTTAGATTCTGAGCGGAGCGAGGAAACTATTGTTTTTATATTGGTGTTTATTTTTTTTTTTATTCTTTTTATATCCTGTATACAAAATTTTTTCCAGAAGGAGTGTTTCGATTTCAACATATAGTACCTTATCTTTTAGCAAATTGGATCAAGATGGTACTTTAGAGAGGTCATTTTTCGATTTTCTTAATAGTTATTTAATGCCACGGGAAAAACCACCGGAAAATTACAAAAAAACGCTAAAAATGGGATTTTAATTTGTAACGCTTTGTTTATCACCATAGAAACGAATAAAAAGTTATCATATTTTAATATTAATTCAACTTACGTGACAAAATAAATAATAACAAAATATAAAATATCCAGACTGACAAACCGTCTCCACTCAGAATCGTTTTTCTTATACAATGATATTATATCATTGAATTCAAATCTATTACAACCATTATACAATGACCCACTTGTAATCTACTTTACAGCAGAGCGACGTCCACTTACCTGCTTTTTTAATTATTATTTTGTATTTTGTTATATTTGTTATCTTGGTAACGTATATATTTTTTTTACTTATTTCTTTTGTAATATGTACTTATAAGTCTATTTTTTCCACCTCAGTGACTTTTTTTTATATATAATATTAGCGTGAGACTATACGGGAGGATACCTTGTGATATTCACTAAATAGGTCCGACTCGGCATAAAATAGTAAAATAAACATAATATATTTTATATGTTTTGTGCAATAAGATATTAGTATATTAAATGTGTATATTAAAGTCTATACAATATATAGATATACATTATACGTGTTTGGTATATTCTGCATGTACCCAGGTATACTGAAGCAGGCAACCACACGACAGCGGGGACGACTGTGCGTATTGTCGAGTTCACCGCACACGCTAACAAGCTCTTGTCAAAACATTTAGAGCCTCGTCAAAACGGACGAGGTATAATAATATAATAGTATACCTAGGTACAACACACACACATACCGCTGTTTGCGACACGCGTCATCTCCGTGACAGTATGTACATAATATATGTTATAATGTAGTACAACGTCAATTATTATTATATATTCACATGCCCGTGCCCCGTTCAGCGTTGTATGCGAAACGTTTGACGGTCGACTATATAATATTATTATTATTATTATAATTTCCAAAGTTGGTGAGTGTGCAGTCGAGTGCATGTGTCCGTAGTTTAGTGATCATTGGTGTGGTGTGGTGTGTGTGTGTGTGTGTGTGTGTGTGTGTGTGTGACCATGGTGACTGTAATGTAAAACGGGAGGCGGGGCACTTTCGCACATACCTACAGTGTAGGTCCTACACGCACACCAGTTTGTGATTGACAAAAAATGTTTTTCACCAACAATCACGTCAATCGTACAGGTATACTATAACTACTGAGAAAACTAGTATAAAGCGATGAGAGATCTTTGAACAGTCATCGTCAAGGGTTTGCATGAGATCGATCATCTCCCCACACCGTTTGATTATTGTTTTCCATAAAGCTAAACATTCCATTTTCCCATCTAAAAGGAAAATATTGATCAACATTTGGAAAATCATGGAGCGATCGATTTCATGTACCCCTAAACTCAAGAGCAAGTTCAAAATATATATGTTTACATAATGTTCTTATCATCACATAATTTATGTTATGGGTAGCACGAATAAAATATAAGCATGTTATCAATAGTAATTAGCCGATCAGAACCAAACCCCCTTAATATTTTGAAGGATAATAATACTTGGTATCATAATTATAATATGATATGTACGCTCAGCAAAACACGTGTAGCTCTGTCAATTAAAAAATTAGAGTGAATTGGCCTCTGATAAGATCTAAAGGTAAGATTATGATCTATGCAACCTTATAGGCTTTTTATTATGCTTTAACTTTAGACCATTCATAGTATTCATGGTTAGGTACTCATACCTAGTATTTAAAGATGTACAAACAATTTACAATTTTAAAATACTCGTAACTCATTTTAAATTTAAAATATAATAAAAAAAAACCCATGAGGTTGCCTAAATATCAATCTTACCTTTAGATTTTATAAGAGTTTATAAGTTCGCTCTAATTTTTAAACTAACGGAGATAAACGTGATCTGCTGAGCGTAAAATTTGTCATGTTGCGTACTTGTAAGACGGAGACAACGCGTGCGGGTATCACGTCCTCTTAACGAGCACTCAGATTTACTCTCGGTCGTTAACGTAAAAAAAAACGTAAAACGACAATCCCATTAAATAGTCATACTGTAATCAAAAATCCTAAACAAGTATATAAAAATGAATATTTTTACAGACATATTAAATTGAAATTTGGACGGAATTACATACTTATATTAAGTCCAATTAATACGTTTTTTAGTCATTTTGTTGTAACTTAAAAAGTTGGGGCCTACTTTTAGAGTACCTACATGGCTACATTATTATATCGTACACAGTATACACTGAACACTCAATGACCTTTTCAAATGCATTATTTTTAGCAAATATTAATATATAACTTATTGTAGTACGCTAGTACTAATGCCTAAAAGTAAAAAAAAAATACTTTAATCATAATAACATCATACTATTCAAGTTCAGCAACCATATTTAAGATCATTAACCATTTACCCTGTAAACGCAATGTTCTACGTAAGCAGTCCATACAGTGACCAAAAAATATATCACAGTTTTTTTCAAATTTGGACAAAATTAGATATTTAAACGAAGAGTAACGATTTTACTTTTGTGTTGCAATTTAAAAATATTGTTCATGGGTACTTGAAACTTCTAAAGTAAGTATATTGTTATATACTTGTAAATGTGATAATACAAAAAAAAAATTCTGTAAGACGCGGATTTGCTTTTTCCGCCTTAACAGAGATCCCGACTTGACGGGGCTCACTTTTATTACGTTGTATTTGAATCGAGTCTTTAGAAATTGTCCGTGTTACCAGGGTTTATGTCTTGCCGAAGTCATACTGCTTATAGAAATATTATTAATTCAACTCGCCGGATACCGTATTAATAATTTTAAAAAAAGGTATAAATATAATCTATATATATATAAGAATCCAACTTGATTTTGAAGACGAAGAAAAGTGGTTTGTTTGTTTGTTTATTTACCTGTTATTGTTATTATTATTAATTATTTATTTAATTGTTTGCAATTGCATTTTTCCATTTGAAATATACATTATTCATTGAACAAATAATTTATTGTTACATTTTTTTCTACCTTATCTGTATTCTATAATAAAAAGAATAAAATTTACCACTCAAGAGGTTGAATTCAAAATGTAAGATATATAATTTTCAAAAATTAGCTATAACAATAACTACAATATGTAATTAATTATTATATTATTTTTATAGCAAAAAAATGTTAATATGTTTTTAAATTAAATTATGAAAAAATAATTTCTTCCGGCAGCTAGTAATGTATATTATAAAACAACGTAAGTACAGTAGATAATCGTATTGTAATATTTAAAAACTTAAATTGTGTATAAATATGCAGCCATGTATATTATATTATAAAATATTATTTTATTGCTAATTTTGTGCGTAAGGATAAATTAGTAAAAAGGATTATTTATTAATATCAAGCGCATTAAACATATATGTACCGGCCTAGTTTTAATGATATTCTGGTTAATGTGCTATATTGGGCTATATGTAAGATAAGTTGTGCTGGTATAAAATAATATCTTATGCAGATAAACCGTCTTCGCTTTTCGTACATAAAATGACTATATGACTATACCTATTATTATTAAATATAGTGACAGTGATTATTTAATAATATTATGTAAACAAAATTGTTTGTATTTAAATATGTTGTATTGTCTTATTATTTTATTATTATTGTATTATTGTTGCGTTATTATTGTATTTTAACGTTCAGTTGTGAACTATATTATTTTAAATTATTATAATTGGATCGTTTGGTCCATTGAAATACAGTAGAGTCCCGCTAATCCGGTCATCGCTAATCCGGACATCCGGATAATCCGGACAATTTATGTTTCGTATTTAGTACTCATGTATAATATATATATTCGGGAATACCCATAATTAAGATATGGTTTAAACATATCGTTTCGATTAGGTACATATGTATTGTGATATTATTTCATGTATAATATATATATTCGGGAATACCCATAATTAATGAGTAAGTTAAAAAAAAAACGTCATTTCGTTTAATCCGGATTTTCGATAATCCGGAGAGAGTCCGGTCCCATCTAGTCCGGATTAGCGGGACTCTACTGTAAATAAATAAATAAATAAATATGACTGGTTTCAAATTTAACACAGTGACCCACTACATATGTTTTATACATTTTTAAGTAATTTTATTATAAAATGTTTGGTAAAGCTAAGCACTAGACACTAAATAACGGTTTTGAACTCAAAATTATTCTGAACGACTAAATAAATAAACGACGCTGCGTCGCCCACGTAGGGTTCCAGCTGGATCAATATAATTATATATTATATTGTGTTTATTGCCGGACGTCAGTTGCGCAACCAGGGGGACACAAAATTCTGCACAAAATATCTGTTATTAGCAAACAAAAATAATAATTTTGTAATAGTTCCGCATTAAGAGGACGCTACACTCGCATGTGTTGTCTC
>NC_042493.1:129553664-129560210 GCF_005508785.2 Acyrthosiphon pisum
AGAAAAGTTGTCCCGCGCAAAACAGTTTTTGCCATGTCGTACATTTGTAAGACGGAGACAACGTATGCGAGTGTAGCGTCCTCTTAAGATAACAGAGTTAATGATAGTGACATGGTTAGTGTACCGTTGTCCCGACAAAAATTATGCATTTTGTACAATTTTCTTTTTTTTTATGTCACGTATTTTTCCCGTTTTTCCCCTTTCTGTCAAGAGGACGCAACACCCGCATGTGTTATCTCCGTCTTACAAACGCGTAATACACCAAATATACACTCAGAAATTCAAGTTTTATGCCGTTAGCTTAAAAATTTGAGTGAATCGACCTATTATGAAACTTGATCGTAAGAACACTTATCTCTGTTCGTCTGTTGGCTTTTTACGGTAGTTCAGTTTTTAAGTAAGTTATGAGCATTTTTAATTTACATTAATTATACACATTACACGCTATAACTCACTTAAAAACCGAATTATCGTAAAAAAAACTTTTGAGTTTTATTTTTTAATAAAATCGTTTTGTTTTCAATATTTTTGTATGACGTTATTCAATATAATATCATATAGAATCTACATATTGTACTTTTCAGTGGTAATTTTTTTAGATTTTTGTTTTGACCATTTTAGCGGGTATCAAATATAAAATTAATGTCACATTATTATTGTCTGCGACGTAAAACGTAGGTGACTATACTGAGTTATGGCTTATAATATAAAATTTTTCTATTATAGTTATTTTATAAAATTATTATTATTTTACAGTACAAACCCACCGGGAACCGACCAGTTCGTTGTCAAATGTTTGCGTGTTGCGAAATATTAAAATCTCTTTATATTTTATAATATAGAAGATTGCCTACTAACTACTACTACCTCATGTCATATATTATTCATAATACTCACCTGCCTATTACGTCTATGTAAAACATTTAAAATGTTATTTGTCATTATTATTTCTACACGATAGATATTCAGTCTGCAGACTACGAGTACAAAATGTACTGTGTTGGAAGTAGTTGGTAGTCCATCGGCTCAGTACAAGTGGAGTGATAAACAGTAGGTACAATTACCAGGTATTGTCTACTACTATAGTACTACCAATGAATGTTAAAACAATTTATTATTTTGTTTTTTTTTTTTCAAGTGTATCATATTTTTATTTTATTCCTCTGACCACTATAATAGCTGCTATTAATATTCAATTTTACGTCAGGGGGTATAACATCTGACTTATAAATACGTCACACAGCTAATTAGAAACGCCGTTTGGATTTTATATTATGAATTATTTTATTTTATTTTGAAATTACAAAAATATTAAAATATTATTAAACATTGATTTATTTTTTCATGAAAAATGTCTTTTATGTATATAGCTTATAGGTATCAGATTTTTTTCTATATAATATGTTCCAACAAGTATAGACCCCCCCCCCCCTTTTTGAAAAAATTCTGGTTGCGCCACTGCCGGGCGTAGTAGTTAATTAGGGTGTTCTTCGGTGTAGGCGTTGTACAGACTCGACAACCCTTCGTTTATACCACCCCATCTGTTTTTGGGGCGGTGGCACATGCGTCGTGCCACCCTCGAACCGATGGTTAGGGATGATTTCGGCAACGCCGCCACGTTGCGAATTGCTTTTTTGTTCGACGACAACTCCGCGACGACGAGAAACACAGATGAAAACCTTCCCCCAGACGACCCTACCTCTATTCACCCTGTCTGCTTACTGACTGCACTTGTATATAGGTATATATAATTCATTAGGTACATATATGCCCACAAACTGGCATCCTGGCACTACTATTCACTTATCGCACTTATATTGTAATACACCCACGCACAATAAATGGAGTTAAGATCGTAGTGAAAATATATTATTAAAAAACATACATAAATCATTTTCATGGGCTATCGTTGGGCAGGGACTATGGGCCACGTTTCCTGTAGCGATAAATTTTTAATGATTTAGAAAGGTGGTCAATTTTAAAGTTTTTTAGGGACGGAAAATTAGTAGTTTGTACGTTACTGGCTACGGAGTACAGACTAACGTCAATCATAATATTTTTCAAGAAAGTGTGTACCCCTCTACCTCCTCCACAACCTGTGTTGTGCGTTATCTAGATAAGTGTCTTGATAATTTAAAATGTTTAATATTATACAGGAAGACCAGATAAATTAAAAAAACTTATGTTGATTTGTTCCAATCATTATATTTTAATTTAATTTTTTTATGTAGTTTACAGATTCTTGCTCTACACGCACCTGTAGCACAACATTTTTTATAAAAATAATTTTTTTTTACGTATTTAATCTGATGAATAAATTCAAAATAGCCAATTTGTTAAACTTGTTTTTATAAAAGTTAGTTTGTAAACACATTCACTTAAGTTAGGTAGTTTATTTTTACAATTTCCGTCCAGTCATAATAAACGTTTTAAATTCAGAAAGTATAAACTTGTTTTATAATATATTTCATGAGAATTTTTAAATAGTTATATCTAAGTGTTAAAATCTAAAGATTTTTTTAAAAATTATTACTTTTCAAATTCTTACTTAAAATAAAATAAACCACTTGACTAAGATAAATGATTTTACAATCAAACATTTCTAAGAACCAAATTTACAAGTTGGTTTTTTTTTTAAATTTTCAAAAAATAATTTTAATAATATTTTAATATAATATATAATATGTAATTAATTACAGAAGCAAACTACAATTCTATTACATTTAATATTTATAAATCTCAAATAAATAATAAATAATAGTAATATTTATTTAGCAAACAAAACAAAACAATAGTTTTAAACAAAAAATTATATCAGGTTTGCAAGCTCGCCCAATAAGCATAGATATGCTTGTAAATGGATGAGCTGGGTTCATGTTATGAGTATTACAAAAGTATACAAAAAAAAAGTTAAACATTAAGAGAACTTAAAAAATTATTATTGAACTAAACAGTGGACATTTACGACCAGGATAAAATAGTGATAATATATTTTTTATACTTATCAAAATTATCAAAATTAGTTAAATTAATATTATATTTACGAAGTAACAGAATTCCTTTAATCATTGGACTCTGTATTCCAAAATCACGTGGTACAATTAATTTACAGTGGTTTTTTATTCTAGTATTATAACAATAGAAAGGCTGAAATGGACCTATATTTACTTTAAATATACATATATACAATTAATGAATGGTTATTGTGCAATTTACCCTAAATCAAATTCTTTTTATATTATAAGCTAAGTAAAAAAAATTTAATCTATATATGTTTTATTTATGTTTGTTTGATTATAATATTTTGTTTATAGTTTTCCTTTTATCATGTACAATTTATATATATAAAAAAAAAAAAAAAAAAAAACATTGTTATTTGTTAATGTAGTTTTATATGGATTTAAAATTTTAATTTAGTATAATTTCTTTTATTAATAATTGTATTACATAATTTAATAACTCTCTATCTCCAACACAAGCTTTGCTTAAAGGAGATAGATAATCGAAAATGTTATCTATAAAAATAATTTATGTATATTCTTTCTTTCGATCAATAAAAAAAAAAAAAAAAAAAAAATACATAAACTTGAATAATAGTTGTAACTTTCAACTCTGAGTAAATTGAACAAGTTGGATACGATTTCGGTTTTCCAAGTATAGTTTTTATCATTAAATTAATAGTAGTAGATAAAACATTAATATGTTTGGAGTATGTACATCCCCATATTGAAATACCGTACGAGAAAACTGATTGCACAAGAGCCAAATAGATAACTCTAAGAGTTTTAATATCCAACATATTTTTGAGCAATTAGAACTTATATAATAACTTTCTAAGAAGACTATTTGCATGATACATATTATGTTCAATACTTTTTGACTTTAGTCTATGGTCAAATTTTACCCCAAGATATCTAATACAATAAAATCTATCCAAAGTTAATCACTCACAAAGATTATCTAAATATTTACATTTATAAGAGTGCACACACAATGAAAAATCAGTATTTTTAATATGTGAATTATTCATAATATTAAAGAAAATATATTTAGATTTACATAAATTTAGCTGTAAATTATTATTATCACATCAGTATTTTTCTACAGATAAACAGTAATTGGTTGTTTTATATAAAATTTGAAAATGTAATGCAAGATTTCTCATAAATTTGTCTAATTTTATCGAAAAAAAAATGTCTAGAAGCAAGTCAAATTACATTTTTATGAGCGTTTGAAATTCAAATTTTTTTAACATCGGATATTCACTCGATTTTTCATGCAGTGATTTTCTTATTTTGTTGTAATTCAAAAACGAATAACTGTAGATACATGAAAATTTCACTGAATGTTTATATCAGCATTTTTTAAATATGATACAATTTTAAAAATAATTTGACTCTTCTTAAACTTTTTACAGACAATATGGTCAGTTTTCAATTTTATAGTTTTTTTTTTTCTATAAATATCAATAAAATTTTATCTATTGGGCCAAAAAGTGTAAAAAATTAATACAAGGCTTGTAGATAGATAAGTAGCTACCATAGATAAGTATATAATATGTCTTGTACCTAGACTGACATACCGTCTCCGATCAGAATCGTTTTTTCTTATACACAATGATATTATATCATTGAGTTTAAATTTAATACCATCCATTATACAGTGAACCACTTGTAACCTACTGTACAGCAGAGTGACATCCACTTACCCACCTTTTTTTATCCTGTGGGTATTGAATACATAAAAATTAAGAATTTATGAAAGAAAGTGTAAACGCAAACGACTTCTTCTCTATATCGAATAAAGTAGGAACGCTTGAATGTGAGTTCGATTTAAATATAATAAGAAAAATAAATTTAATTAATTATAATATTGTTACACTGTGGGTGAATACATTATAATAATTTATAGGTAATTCGTAAGTATAATGTATACATATATAATAATAGTTACATAAATATATATAACTATATACAAGAGCATGTTTTGAGTTGTACCTCCAATGAGATAGCCCCCTTAAGGAAAAATAACAATTTTATTGTAATAACCTATATTGTTGTAATTTTAAAATGTCTTTCATTGTTAATTAAAACTTTTAATCTATATTATTTTCGAATTCAATGTTTGTTGTAAGATTTAATTCAACCTATAGACTGTATTCATACTACCTAGTAAGAATAAATTACTTTAAAAACAATGATATCAGAAGATATACCACTAACTACGAGTTGTGATTCCTAAAAATATTCGTGGGTATACGTCTTCGTGACGCGGTTAGATCTTAGGTGTCAATAATATAACCTAAACATTAAATCAAAAAAAAAAAATGTTTCTACCTTCGCTCAAATACACTTACAACCCTTATTATAACTACCTATAAAATTACAACTATTCAAGTATTTTTCGACAAATAACTCAATGAAAAACATAAAAACAATGAAACCACACAATGATTTTAGATTCTAAGTGAAACGATAAATGTATTGATTTTACAATGATGTGTGTTTTTTTTTTGTGTCTGTCATCACCTTTTAGGATAGTAAAAATGCTTAGATTTTCTTCAACAGTATCTTTTCTGATAGGAAAGTGAATCTTGTTGGTACTTTGGGGAGGTCAAAAGTAATTTAAGTAAATTTCCCAGTAGCTTTCAAAAGCGCCGTGAAAAACAAAACAAAAATTAAAGAAAAAATTTTTACGCAAAATCTATTTTCGAGGAAATTGATTTTGGTTTTTGGTGCAGCTCTTAAACAAATGGCCGTAGGTACATGAAATTTTGATTGAATGTTTATATTAGCATTTACTATATACCATACAATTTTCCAAAAGTTTTCATTTTTTTTTGTTTTTTTTTCTATAAAATTCAATATAATATTATTTGTTGGATAAAAAAAAATTGAAAATTTAATAGAAGGCTCCTAGTATATTGTTTCAATGGTAGATGAAAAAATTTAATAATCCATAGTCACGATTTTTTTTTATAAGCACCTAAAGTTCAAATATTGATAAAATACGTAAAAATGACGAAAATTTGCAAATTATTTTGAGTTAAGGATTCATAAAAATTTTTTTTTTAAATCTAAGATTTTGAAATGTAATACAAGATTCCTCATAAGTTTATCTATCTTTATCAAAAAAAAAATGTCTGCAAGAAAGTCAAATTAAATTTTTATGAGCGTTTGAAATTCATATTTTTACAATATTTGATATTCACTCGATTTCTCATGTAACGATTTCCTTATTTTTTTTTGTAATTAAAAAACAAATTACTGTAGATATTTGAAAATTTCACTGCATGTGTATATTAGAATTTTCTTTATACGATAAAATTTGAAAATAATTTGACTCTTTTTGAGATGTTTACGGATATTGTCAGTTTTCAATTTTTTTAGTTTTTTTTTCTATAAATATCAATAAAGTTTTATCTGTTGGGCCAAAAATTGTAAAAATGTAATACAATACTCTTAATATATTATTACAATAGCAGTTGAAAAATATTAAAAATACATAGGCACAATTTTTTTTTATAAGCATTTAAAGATCGAATTT
>NC_042493.1:129560260-129569125 GCF_005508785.2 Acyrthosiphon pisum
AAGATTCCATGTAAGTAGTTAATTCTGTACCAAAAAATCTAAAAAATATATAAGCACAGTTTATTTTTATAGTCATTTTGAGTTCAAATTTGGACTAAATTACATATTAAAAAACCTGGAATAACTATTTTAGTTGTTTTGTTGTGATTGTATAATATTATTCGTGGTACTTGAAATTTCTAAAGTATACTATATAATCTATGATAGTTCCATGGTTTGTTGTTGATGTATAACGCGTTACCTAATGAATATTTTGATATGAATAATTTGGAATTTATTATAGATAGGTACCTATTATGGGTCAATTTTTATTTTAATACCATAGATAAGTATATATATATGTCTTGTACCTAGACTGACATACCGTCTCCGATCAGAATCGTTTTTTCTTATACACAATGATATTATATCATTGAATTCAAATTTAATATTATCCATTATACAGTTACCCACTTGTAACCTACTGCACAGCAGAGCGATATCCACTTACCCACTTTTTTTTTTTATGATTCGAGTAATAATAACGTACGAGGGAACTTGTATTCAATTTTATCAAAGGATAGATATTTTTCAATATTAATAAATGTCATAAGTTTCAAATGACTATAAATTATGGTGCAATGAAAATCTAAATATTTTGAAAAATATATTCAGTAGGTATAATGATCATATAATTATATTTATCAACGAGAATTTATATTTAAATTACAACAAAATCGATATGTCAAAATCTACTTATACGAAAAATTTCAGTTTTTCCTTAATTATTTCTCCCTATAATTAAAAAAAGTATAGGTCATTTTCAATGTTGAAACCACCCTCAATGTTGAAATTCTAAGGATTTTACTACTCCGAAAAGTGATAACAAAATTAAATTAAAAATAACACAAATCATTGTAATAACAATACATTCATAGCTTCACTCAGTTTCTAATTTACTTTAAATTGTCTTAAAATGTATTACAATGCATTATTTTCTATTGAATTCCGGTGAACATACGCATTGGTAATCATTTTTTATTTTTTATTTTTAATTGTTGTCCATCCTTATAAGTTATGCCATCATAAATACATTCATGAATGGTAGCATTAACATCTCCAGCTGAAAAAATATTTGATGTTATAAATTTATTGCATATTGTACATAATATTATGTTAATTTTCAATCACAATACCCCCTTTTTTATTTTAAATATAGTCTTAAAATAAAATATATCATTATGGCCTTCTAAACCAAAATAGTCAAAATATGCACTAAAAATTTGATCCCAAATGTTGTGAGTTATATTTTGTTACTCACATATGACAAAATTAACCATACCTATAAAATATGTAAACGCATGAAATGCCTTGCCCTACACACAATATTTCAGAGTTTCTAACAATCAATTACTAATACATAAAATATTTACTAAAACCAAATAATAATAAATTTGTAAAAAGTTTTCTTTATTAATAACAATAAAATTATCCAAAACATATATATATATATAATACATATTATAATAATTTCAATAATTATTATAATAATCTAAAGTATTTTCCACAAATCTTTTTTTTCCTCTCTTGTTTTTCTTTTCATCACTGAAAATTCTAATAGGTATACGGGGCTATACGCGGCGTATCGTCGTTAATTTAGAGAGTATACGCTAAAAAAAAATATAGAGAACTAAGTACTTGGTACACGTCGTATACCCCCAATACATCACTGCAACTACCTATGTAATATCACAACTGTTTTTCATATACAATATAATAATTGTATATAATTTAGCACATTGCGATTACAATGATAAATTTACAATGACACCTACAATTTACTGTAACTACAGCTGAATGGAAGCGTGAGGAATTCGATATATTATGGAAGTATAAATTGATTTAACACAAGTTGTTAGCACCTATTATATTTATTTTATTATTTTAAGTATATTACATATCGATTATTATTATACCTACATATTTGGTCTCACGTATTTCATAAGGTTTTATATAAAATCATGACCATAATCATTTTATTGATTAGTACATAAATATGACAAGTCAAAACATACATAACACAAGATTCTTTAATTATTATTAACATATAATGTAAGTAGGTAGTGTCATATAATATGACATATTATATGACTTATATGTTGTAATTCTTAAAAAAAATGCAGGAGTAACATTAAACTCTTTTATTTTTATGTCCAAACTTTGTATTTTTTTAAGGAAATATGGAGGGCCTAAACGTGGATATTGAATACGTTGTATACAAAATAAAATTATATTATTCAATGTCGGTATTTTTGCTGTTCAATTAAATTATTTTTTCTGGAACATTTATATTTTTTTTGTAGGTACATACATAATATCTATACCACTACTTGTAAAAAACATAATGTTTTGAACTACTTTTAGTTCAATACGTCCGTATCGGAACATGTAATAATTAAATTCGTAATTTTATAATAATATTATTCTTATTTATTAATAACTATTTTTTTAACGTCTTCTGTAATAACAAATACTGTTATAATATAAATACAAATAATATTGTCAAAATATTCCAGCCCGTATAATTAATTTAAATAAAAATAAAATAAAAATTACATAACTACTCTTGAATCGTGAACCATATTGGGGTATGATTACAATGTGTTAAAAATTATATACAACCACCTGTGGGAGTTACCCGTTTCCGCCAAAAGTGTACCTTTCCCTATTCACCCAATTCACTTTTCCGCCAAATGAAAAAAGGTTAGACTAGTATTTAAATAATATTATATAATATACAATATGCATGTCAGTCAAATTATAATATATTATAAATTATTTTGTAAATTAAATACAGGATTCGTAAAAATAGTTTTTCTTACTACTATTAAAAAGTTTGTACTATGATGAATAATGATATATGTATATAACGTACCACAAATGACCAAGTTAGTAAACATTCAGACTACTTAGTTGACCGAAAATTGCGATTATCCTCCAATATTTTGGGCATCAGCAAGTTCAAGACGAACCACCAACAATTATGAGTCGTCCCATTCGAATTTTAATCGACATTTTAATAAGGAATCACCATCTATCAATACTTTGGTAACCGTTTTGATTAATGAAGAACAAACTGACGTTTATGTTAAACTTAGAAGTACACATCTACCAAATGTGGCACAAGATCGTCGAGTTCGAGACGGACAAAATCGAAATGAACAATTTACAACTAAGTATACAAATGGATTTCTTGACAGGTAGTGTGACTAACTATTTTAATTTAATGTCAATATTTATATTTTTATATTCTGAGTGAAACGATGAATGTATTGATTTTACAATGATGTGTGTTTTTTTTAAACTTTTTTTTTTGTGTCTGTAATCGCCTTTTAGGACAGTAAAAGTAATTGGATTTTCTTCAACAGTATCTTTTCTGATAGGAAAGTGAATCTAGTTGGTACTTTAGGGGGTCAAAAGTAAAAATGTTCCAATAGTCTTCAAAAGCGCCGTGAAAAACAAAAGAAAAATTAAGGAAAAACGGGAATTTTTATACAAAATCTGTTTTCGAGAAAATCGATTTTGGTTTTCGGTGTAAGTCTAAAACAAATGACCGTAGATACGTGAAATTTTGACTGAATGTTCATGTCAGCCTTTTCTATAAACCATGCCTTTTTAAAATATTTTGACTTATTTTGAGCTGTTTAGGAACATTTTCAGTTTCCAATTTTTTTAGTTTTTTATTCTATAAATATCAATAAAACTTTATTTGTTGGGTACAAAAGTTTGAAAAGGGAGGAGGAGTACGGTAACTAACATTGTGACACGAGAATTTTATATATTAGATAATACGATGTAAGTGGAAATCTTGTAGGTGCACGTGCAAACACACACACACACACATAAAAGTACATCACACATATATTATATACAACTAGAAAAAAAACATATTTCATAGTTAGCCTGAAAAAAAGAAGAAAATAAGTAAACAAGTTGCTCTTAGAAATATGCGATGGTTAGGCCGGCAAAGTCCTGCTTTAGCAACCGATAGCTATATACATGCGTATTTAATTGGTTCGACATTTTGTGTTTTTCTTTTCTTATTACCTAATGTATAACACTAAATTCTTTTACAAATAATAATAAAAAAGTGGGTAAGTGGATGTCGCTCTGCTGTACAGTAGGTTACGAGTACAAAAAATAGGGGGGAACATTATTTTAGAGCACTCAGTTGGAAAATCGGAAAATTTTGAAATTAATGAAAAAGTGTATGTAAAAAACCCACACGCAAAAGGTCAAAGTTGGTTACCAAGTAAAATTATGAAAGTACTGAGTGGATGTAGGTATTTAGTGATGATGAATGGAAGTGTGAAAATGGCGCATATAAATAAATTAAAATCTAGTATGCTGAGCGAAGGAATACATCAGAGTGAATAAAAAAAAAAAAATATAATGTATTAGTTATTACTGTTGTGTTTATTATTATTATTTATTGTATTATTATGTAATTATTATGTGTACCTACATTTATAATATGTTGTTTCAGTATTATAAAAATGTGAAAGCAAAAGTAATTGAATTATAAAATGTTATTAGATTATTATTATTATTTTTAAGGAGGAATAATGTTATGTATGCTACCTAATTAATATTTATACTATTATGTAATCGGTATCGACGATAACGCTGTACTGCGATAGCCGTTTCATATTATATAATAAACAGTCTTAATTAGATCGCACTCGCTGTAAGTTGTTTTGTTGTCCGCGAGTATGTCTCAACTGGCGCAAATATAACAGTTACCACTGTCTTTCTAATACAATATTATGACGCACTTGCTATATAATATTAACAAGTAGTATTATTGTATTGTATTAATAATGACTAATAATTTATTTCATTTTTATTTATTACCTACTACAATTTGCCACTGGGCCATCGTGCCCATGTATATGTATACGATAATTTTTTTAATGGTACCTATATGATAAACAACTTATGAGGAACCTTGCATTAAACTTTCAAACTTTTATCGACATTTAAAGAAAAATTGAAAATATCAAATGTCTGAGAGAAACAACTTTATTAAAGCGACTGCCCGTCGATGTGGTTGCCTATATGATGCAGTGTAAACGTTCAAACACGGAGGTCGCATAGAGGTTAGGTTAAGTGAATGGAGATAATAAATTAGAATAACATAATATATACAGGGTGTAACAGATAAAACTGACTTTTGGAATAACTTTTGTTTAAATCAATATTTTAAAACTTTTTTTTTATATAATTTATAGTCACTTGCGCTACACGTGTAATAAAAACAATACATTTTAATACCAAAAATAAAAAATTTAAATTTGATTTAAATTGTTTTGAATAACTTTAAAATAGTCAATTGGTGAATCTAATTATAAGAGTGATTTGGATGGTAAACAAATTTATCTAAAGCAAGTAGTTTATTTTTTCGAATTTTTTAAAATATCAATATTTTTTCGATTAAATTAATCTGGAACGCAATAACTTTTTTAAAAATATTATTTTTGGAAATTTGCTAACATGGGTATATTTCTTAAACTATTTACTTATCATATAATTTTAACAATTTTTGTCATACGTTTAAGTAGCATAATTTTGTACACCTTGTACTTATGATATTATGAAGTAGTCTTGAAATACAAAGATAAGTAAATAAACATGAAGCTATTTTTTTAGTTTAATAATAAAAGGAATATGCTAAGGGTCAAATATTTTGAAAATGTATTCAAAAAAATTAAAAGAGATGATACTTTTGAAATGAAAAAATTATGACTTAGCTCACCAAATTGTATATGGACTTTCTGTTAAAAAAGTTCATAAAAGATGAATTAAACTAAAATATTCTAGTTCTAGTTTTAGTGGTACATTAATAATAACTATGTGGGGGGTCGGAGTGTATTCTTATATTTCTGAGATATTTCCGGAACAGAATATCCTACTTACGTGGAAAATTGTTTTAAATTCTGAATAAATTATTGAAACAAAATAAGTTGACTTAAATTCAATATATTTAGCATTTATTCATGATATCACATCTTTACAGTGCTTAAAGATATATTTTTTTTATTTAGCCATTTTTACACGTAGTTTACGAAGGGTTTTTGTTGTGATAGCATTAATTTTTATCGTTACTAAATATTGAGTATTTACACGATAACCTATAAGAGTGGTAATATTGTTGGTAATATGATAGGCAACGCTAATGTGACGATGGCGGCTACAGTGATTCTGAATTTAATATAAATGTCCATTAAAAAGTTTGCACCTTTTCATTTATAATTTAATTTCTAGACGTACGATTTTGATTATTTTTACAAAAGCACGCTCTACACAATATTTCCGATGTTTTGGAACTTACTAGGAGTTAATTTATGCATTAGAAATTTATTTATGTCGTATAGAAAATTTACATATATTTTACACAGTTTAAATAAGCAACTCCCGCTTCGATATACTATACACACACAGTCGTGCAGTAATTATTTTTTTTTTTTTACTAATGAGCTGGAGAAATTATATATAACTAATAAATAAATATATATTTAAAAATATACTTAATAAAATATAGACTGATCTTTCTCAGCTCGGTATCTTTTTTTTTTATCGTCATGATTTATCATTGAATTCAAATTTAACATATCCATTTGGGGTTCCTAGTAAAAATACTCAGATTTTATGTTTAGGAAAATAAGAGACGTATTTTCTGATAGAAAAGTGAATCTAGATGATGCATTCGGGTGGTAAAAATTTAAATTCCCTGTACTGTTCGTAAGAATCGGGAAAATCAAAAAAAAAAAAATTCAGAAAAAATGAGAATTTTGATGCAATACCAACTGATTATTGGCAAATTTGATTTCGTTATTTTTGGTGTAACTAAAAAACGGATTATCGTAGATACTTTAAATTTCCCTCGGATGTCAATATGACTATTTCCTATACTTGATAATATTTTGAAAACAAATTGAAACTTTTAAAAATATTTACAGCGGTGAGACATAATCGATTTTCGATAGTTTTTGTTCAATTATTGTCGATAAATAATTTTTCTACTATACCTATAACTTATAAGCAGGGCTCGGAAGTTGTAGCAAATGCATATTTTTCTTGGTTCGTCCTGGAACATCCAAAGTAAAACACAAATGTCATACACGAAATTTTATTTTGCTATTTTTTGCATATTTACTGTTTTTATTGCTATTTTGATAATTTAGGATTTATAGTACCATTTTTAGGCATATTTTCTTAATATACATAATATATACCTACATATTATACAAAATATAGGAAATTATCACATTATGTTGAAAATAATGATTAATTTGGTTAGGAAATAGGAAATAAATACCTAGTTCTTATAAGTACACTTTTACAAACATATTAAGTAATTTAATATATATTTTGTTAACGGTTTATAATTCAACTAGTCCAGATAGTCCCTGATGTCTATGAGCCCAACAATTTTATAAAATTGTATAGTTACATTTAACTTTAAAATAAATTTAATTTTTTCAATTTAAATCAGGGCTTAAAACCGTTTACCGGTAAACCGTTAAAAACCGTAAATTTTGAGAACCCTGAACTGTTATCTAATTTATCTGCAGTTTGGAAAGCGGATACCGGTAACCGATTAACAAAAGTTTATAAATTCATATCCCAAAAACCAATTATCGACATTTCTGAAAATCGTTATTTTAGCGATACCCGGTAACCAGTACAATGACGAAAAAAAAAACTTTGTTCTCATTACCAATTATTTATTTTTATTTCAGCTTATAGTTTTTATACTTTATTCAATAGAAAAATATTCTCTTTATCAGTAATATTGAAATAATGAATTTATGATAAAATTGTACAGAAAATAGTAAATACGTACATGGCATACCTACGGGTAATGCCGTAATGGAAATCGTTTATGCGTATTATAAAATAATATATAGGTATATTATATTTTATATTTTAAATTAAAAATTATATATTCATATCTGTATTATGTACTGATTATTTAATATTACCGGAGTTCCTTATGGCCGTTTCCCGTACATGGAGGTTATATTTTATGACCTACAAAGTACTTATTGTATATAATAATATATATATATATATATATCATATGATTTAGTATTTACTAACTACTTATCGTAGTATTACACTATTGTCTATTACCTGCTATTAATAATATTATTATTATTATTATTATTATTTCCTATTCAGTGATTCGTTTATTCGAAGTAACACTAACACAATCATTTCACTTTCAGTATTTTTGTATAGTACCCGTCACTAATTACTATATAGCCAACAGAACGGCGTCTTGTTGTACAGTTTACCTATGTTATTCGCGTATGTGATGAAAAATAAAATACAAATTTTAAACGTCTTTCAAATTTTCTGAGGGGGGGGGGCGCACATTTTGAGGACATTTAATTATACTGGTTTTCCGATTTTTCGGAGTTAAACCATTTAATTCCATTGAAGTTAAAATTGTATAATGATAATAATAAATAAATATTCTTTGAATACTACATAATAACTATAAATGTATTACCAATTTATAATTTCCGAGCTCTGTTAAGTTCATCTTAACTACATTTCTATTTTATAAGTTGTTTAATGTTTTGTATTAAGAGGACGCCACACCCGCATTTGTTGTCTCCGTCTTACAAACGTGTAACATAGCAAATTTACGCTCAGCAGTTCACGTTTTATGCCGTTAGCTTAACAATTAGAGTGAATCGACCTATTATGAAACTTGATGGTAAGAACATTATCTGTGTTTTGTTGGAAGTTTTTTTTACAATTATTCAGTTATTAAATGAGTTATGAGCATTTATATAATTTACATTTCTTATACAC
>NC_042493.1:129570467-129583966 GCF_005508785.2 Acyrthosiphon pisum
CCCCCCCTGGGATCCGCCACTGGTCTTGATAACATACTTAGTATCAGTGTATCACCATTTTATATTCGATTACAAACAATATCAATAAAGTGTTATCAGTAATTCTATGATGCATCTAACCAGTATGTTTCTAACATGATGGAACCGCCGTTTGGTTCGCTAGGTTGTGATGAATTAAAAAACGCTACCTATCACAAGCAGCGTAGTTTTGCGCTGAATTAAAAAATGACAATTTAAAGTTGCTGACCAAGCATTACAGCAGCGCTGAATTATCGAAGGCACGGTAACTCATTTAATGACTCAATGAAAAGTGTAAACACATCATTATAAATAATTCATAGTTGATAACAAAAATGAAAAAATGTGATGTGAAAAGCGGTATTTAAACCGCTTAAAATTGGTAAGCGGTTATTTAAATATTTTGGAAACCGTTAAAAATAGGTAACTGGTAATCACTTTTTTTATTCTGGTGTAAGGTAACCGGTAAACGGCACTTCTCAGAACAAGATAACTGGTAACCGGTTCTTAAAAAAATTTCGGCTCCTCACGGAGCCGATTACCTATAATTTTCGAAACGGTTTTCAGCCCTGATTTAAATGCTTTTTTTTTAATGTTTTGTGCTATTTATAGCGCATATTTTGGAGCTTTTAAGTGCATATTTAAGAGCTGAAAAGTAAAATTTTTAGTGCTACAACTTCCGAGCCCTGCTTATAAGTTACAAGGTAGGTTGGATACATTTTTAAAATGTCATTGTGTAGCCCGTGTGTAAGGTACAGCAGGCTGACACCAACTTGTCCACCTACTTTTTATGAATGTCAATAAAATGTAATTTGTTTGGTAAAAAAGGTTGAAAATGTAGGTAATATTACAAGACCCCAATATATTGTTACAATGACTTTAAAAAAATATTAAAAATCTAAAAAGTTGTGGTTCATATAGGTACCATTAAAAAAAATACCGTAAATACATGGGCACGATGGCCCAGTGGTCGATTGTGGTAGGTAATAAATATAAATTAAATAAATTATTAGTTATTATTAATACAATACAATAATACTACTTGTTAATATTATACAGCAAGTGCGTCATAATATTGTATTAGAATGACAGCGATAACTATGGCTTTTCACTTATTAACCTATACTTGTTTGAAGTATGAAATATTACACAAAAACGTATATACATTTAAATTTTATTTTAACACAAATAAAAACACGATTTATTTATTTTTCAGTGTTCAGTGTTTTAATTCTAACGTATAAATACAGTAGGTATATATTATACAATATACATGTATAATGATGTATACCTACTTGTATCATTTAAACATCAAAATATTTAAAAATTTAATACCATTTTAAATGTATAATTCCAAAGGTTAGGTATACATACAGGTACCACACAGTTATGAAGGTAATTTATGACAATAATATGTAAATATAAAACTTATTTAAAAATAAAACAAAATTTATTAAAATACTGAAATATTTCAATATTTTGAATAATTTCACGAAATTTTAAATTTTATGAAATTTTATAAAATTATTATAACCATTGTAAAAAATCTATGTTACATATTTCATTATTTTGCTTTAATTCTTTAAACCCTACCACGAACAAAGATAAACTTATATAGTTTAACTTATAGCTTAGCCTAGTTCATGATACGTACCTAATAAGTAATGACTAAGAAATAATTTCGTACAATATCTAATATTCAAAATATTTATATATTTTGTTTAATTCTTTCTGATCATATAGGTACAGCTAACATTCTGTGTTCATATCTATAAAGTAAAAACTACGACTAGTTCTCACCACAATCTTCATCATAAAGGTAACAAAATACTCACTTATCTCTTTCATTTTTCCTAAAGTAATATCATATTCCAAAGAAGCTTATTCTCACGAGAACTTTCATGACACCCTCGTACCACTCAGTAATTATACTGCTTGCTGTGTATTCATATATATTTTATAGATATTCCCAATATTGCAGATTATTCGAAAAAAAAATGTTGACAAAATATATATTGTTATTTCATATTTGTATAGAAATTTATTTGCAAAACATATTACAACACAGATACGATTTACAATTTCCCAAACAATAAATGTTTTGGAAGAATCTTTTCCGGTATTTAATGAAGCTCACGATCGACAAGACTTTTCTACAAGGCGGTAATCGCAGAGTTGCCGGTGGTAAGGTTCGTTTATCATTCCCCGATGTGGACGACATGAATAATAAAGTGAATAAAAGTACTGCCGTCGCCCTACAACGCGATTTGGACAAGCAACCATCTCCGAGCGTAAATGAAAAGGACTACCAGCGACTGCAGATCTATCAAGTGGCAGGTCCGTCTACAGGTGGTTACCGTCGTTATCGGTCATCCTCCCGAATCCGGGGCTTGGAGAGCTGTTGGATACGGAGCGACGGCTTGTAAATAAGCGACAATGGCTTCACCATGAAGCACTTCTTTTCGTCGTCCACTTTCGCCTTTGGACGTGGCTTGGCCAATCGTTTAATGTGCTCCGATGCCTCGTACTTCAGAGCAGCACGTGACACCCCTGTTTTGTTCGTTGTTGGTAATGGAGGTAGTTGACTCCACGCTACTTGAGTCTTTTCATTGGGAACGTTTGGGCCCTTTTTGCACCACGGAAACTGGTGGTCAACTCCTGTAAAATATTAGGCAACTACAATATAATCGTACTGTGACGTGAACGATTTTATATAATATTATTGTATAAACATCGTGTCGTAGTTATTATAAAGATACTATACGATCTCAAATGCAAATGTTTCACGTGAAAATAAAACCAAAAATAATTAGAGCAGGAACGTGCCGATAACCAGAACGGGGTGGAGATACGGAGCTGTTGATAAATAGTTTTTCTTTTCAGTTGAATAATATTTAATTTAAATTTGTAATATTTTAGTTTTATCTGGAAAGAGCACCGTGGTCATACATGTGGAATAACAATGTAAATAGCTAAACTTTAAGCGAAACAAAACTTTTAGCAGTTATTATTTTATTTCCCATTATAAACAGTTTCAGAAATAATATTATAAATCAATAGATTATATTATTGAAAAAAGCCCTCTTGGTATATCATTTGGAATCTAAATACAATTTGATAGTTTTCAAACTAATTACATCTATCAAATTATTCAAACTATTTTGGGTTTTCGATTTTTTTTTTTTTTTTGCTTAAAATGGGTCAATTAACCAAGTCATTAGTATAAAAGTGTTTAAGTTACATTTTATTATAATTAAATTTAATAGTACCTACCTATTAAATAAGACACACCGTCTTTAACTTCTTAAGAAAATAGGTAGGCAGGTCCTATACTTGTTTCAAATGTAGTCGTAGTATCAATTTTTTTTCTATAGTATTATATATTTTTCTATTGAACGCACAAATTATTATTAGTAACGTGATTAAATTACTTCTACATCGTGTCAGGTTCACGGCACCTATGCATATACCTATAATGAGCGCCGCTAATAAAACACGTTTGGTAGCCACATTATAATATATGGTCTTGATCAACTGAAATTATTCTGTGTACCCATGTGTTTTTCTTTTAACCGACGTAATAAGACGTAAAAATATCTAACTCGTTCTACGCGTTATATTATTATTATTTCCATAGTTCACAATATTATTTTAGTTGCGATAGCGTCCAGTTACCCCGGAAAACGGTACTCAGCCGAATATTCGGTTTTCGCAACCGAGCCACCGGCTTGGCCAGGCTTTCGATCCTCGAGGATGACTGATATCGACGGGAACCACCTGTAGACGGACCTGCCACTCGATAGATCTGCAGTCGCTGGTAGTCCTTTGCATTTACGCTCGGAGATGGTGGCTTGTCCAAATCGCGTTGTAGTGCGACGGCAGTACTTTTATTGACTTTCTTATTCATGTCGTCCACATCGGGGGACGAGACACGAACCTTACCACCTGCGGCTCTGCGATTATCGTCTTTTAGAAAAGTCTTGTCGTCCATGAACTTCCTTATCGACGGAATCATATTGTATTAATAATTAAAAATTTGCCGGAAAGTTAAAACAACCAATATTATGCTAATCGGTATAATATATTTTATATATTATTTGTTTTATAGTTCCTCTGGTTGCTCGGCATTGTAGCTATATGGTACAGTTATTTTAGTGTTATAAAAGAAAGAATCTCTGCCCTAGAAAATAAAATTATGTGCTTTGAACAAACAGACTTTTGTAGACAATTATCTGACAGAGATCGCAGGAAGAATAATATTATTATTTTCAATGCCCCAGAATCTACCTATAACAGTGCCTCTGATGAGTTAAGTCTAGTTAATTCAGATTTTTCTTCTTTGGACCTACCCATCAATGCCTTAAATGCTAAACGTCTCGGTAATAATAGTAACAAGCGTCGTCCGCTTAGAGTAATTCTACCTGATATTAACTGTGTCAGCAGATTCTTAAAGAAAAGCCTAAACTCCGTAATATCGAAACGCTGAAACATCTAAACTAAATTAATATATTTTCTTTTTAAATATTTTTTCTATTTAAATATAATATTGTATACTAACTAATTCAACCAGAGTGCAAATCTATTTACTTAATATTATTGTATTTATAGTTAGACAATTATTTTATGCATATTTTTTTTTTTATCAAACTTGTAAATATCTAATAATTCTGCACTAAATGCCTTCGGGCGTGTATTTCAAATAAATAAAATAAAAAATAATAAAAAATAATTAACATCTAACGTCGTGGAAGATATTTTTGTTATCACAACCGATTAACTCGCTATAATTCTGTGGTTTTCTTCATATAGGTTTGGTATTTTATGATTTTAATCTTCACTACTGATACCTACACTAATATAGTTCAGTGGTGGTATTTGCTCATCATTACCACCAACTACTGGCTACATATTGTACGTCAATACAATTGATATGATATGTAGGTACTACTGTGCATATCAGTACAACATCTAAATTACAAAAACTGGGAAATTATTTTGTTGTTAAAAATGTATAACGTGTTCAATATGATATTATATAATGTATATACGTATATTTTAGATTCTGAGCGGAGTGAAACTTGCTTCAAAGTATCAAGTGTAGCATATTTTTTGAAAGATAATATTCTTGATCTGGTACTTTAAAGAGGTCATTTTTCGATTTTCGAAACGCTACTCGAAATAAAAGCGGTTAAAGGAGAAAAACGTACGATTTCACGATTATATAATATTAAATAATTACGGACGACGTTTTCTACCAGAAATATTGCTTAGAATGAAAAATTACAAGAGACTTTTTTTGTTTCATTTTGGCTTTTGTTTCTTACGGTTTCAAGTTCGGAACATTTTAGCCATTTTTGAGCTATTTATAGAAATTTTAATTTTGGGAGTTTATTTTATTGTAATTTGGTTCAAATAATCGTAAAAACTTTTAATTTGGGCTATTTATTTATATTAGCCTTACCTAAACATGGTAAAATTTTAAAAACATTAGAGCGACTTTTGAGCTTTTTATTTTATTTTTTTTCATTTTTATGATATTTTCTAATTATAAATTACCTATTTATATAAATCGTTCTTAAGCTATTCTTATAACGCTTTGTTTATCACCATAGAAACGAATAAAATTAAATAAAAAAGATTCCCCCGTCCGCTCAGAATCGGTTTTTATCGAATGCAATCATTTTATTCAAATCGAATACAATAAAATTACACTATCCTGTCCGAAGACCGAAGGAACGATGGACAAACATCTACCACCGAACGTACAGCAGTATACAGTGACCCACTTGTAACCTACTGTACAGCAGGGCGATATTCACTTACCCACTTTTTTATTATTATTTGTAAAAGAATTTAGTGTTATACATTAGGTAATAAGAAAAGAAAAACACAAAATGTCGAACCAATTAAATACGCATGTATATAGCTATAGGTTGCTAAGGCAGGACTTTGCGGCCAAACCATCGCATATTTCTAAGAGCAACTTGTTTACTTATTTTCTTCTTTTTTTCAGGCTAACCATGAAATATGTTTTTTTTCTAGTTGTACATAATATATGTGTGATGTACATTTATGTGTGTACTGTATGTGTGTGTGCACGTGCACCTACACGATTTCCACTTACATCGTATTATCGTAATATATATTTCCAATTGGAATAGATGAAATACAACGATTTACCTATTTTCTGAAAGTAAACATGCATTTAGTTTATCATGCAGTGTCCTATCCACCCCGATAATTTATTTTTGTTTGTTTAACTTCGGCACGCGATACAAATTGGTTCACCTCTCGAACGGCGTGCCTCAAAGCTCGAGAAAAAATCCCAGAGCGCAATAAATTATTGTATTTTTCCAATTTATTCACTATATTATACTATACAGATCCTACTACTGCACTGCAGTAGGCATAGATATATTACGCGTGTACGCGGCCAGGTCGTATCGTATCGGATGACAAATACAAATATAAAATAATCATAGTTTTTGAATATTTTTTTATTTAAGATGATTTATCGGGTTGTTCGTCGCAGCTGCGGTTTTTCGGTTGAGTAGTCCAATAAAAGTACCTAACGGTTTACGCTCATTAAAATTATATTCTTAAAAATTATACTCTTAGTGTGCAGGTTATGGTATCGAGAGTAATGAATAAAAATAAATTGAGTTGAGCGTAGCTGAAACGGTACCTACTCATCTAAATAAATGCATATGGATAAGTACCTCTATTCTATGTACAATGTACAATCTAATTGCCTAATGCCCTAATATTTATTTTATCACGACAAATAAATTGAGGTCCATTATCTGACAACTATGATTATTACTAATTATCTTTCATTTCGATTAATTTACCATCGCTTTTCTTTTGCAAAATGCAATTATTTGCGTAGTAAAATATATAAGATGCTTTCTAAAAATAAATATTATTGTTTTTAGTTCTTTTACGTATGATAGCTGTGAATAATATATAACGCACTTTATATTATATAGTATGTACCTATATACAAATTATTATTAAAAGGACGTCCTACTAACGCACATGGCATATTTTACGAATAATCCATTTCACTAGGTTGGTATGTAATAATATTTTAAGTTACCTATTCTTAAATATTTAAGAATAGGTTATATAGAAATATAACAATATAATATAGGGTGTCATATACCTATCCAATACAGAGAAAAAAAGGCACGGTCAAGACATTAATATGATTTGCATTAGTTTTCTCGACCAACACTAATATGCACGTCCGAAGACACTATAATATATGTACAATATAAAATATACCGTACGAGACCAGTTCACACACACAAACACGATAAATGCACTAGCTGGCGCGTGTGAGGAAAAGGATAATTTTTTTTCTCCGTCCGGTTCGTCGCCGCGGTTGCCACATCCAGCGGCGGCGCTTTTCAGGGGATATGCACTTCGCTGTATCGATTCGCCGGCCGGTGTAGCTGTGGGGAGCTCGGAAAAGCGTTTCCTCGTCTGTGCCGCCACCGCTGCGAGGATACGACCGCGGACGGGATGGGTGGCGAAGGAAGAACGCTGGTGACCTAAAACGGTTTTCGATGCATATTGATCGAAACTGCAGTAAACTATTTCGCCTACCAGCTCGCGAAACACGTCAACACCGTCGTCTCCCGTATTTCGTTCAAACGGTGTCGCGTATTATTATTATTATATTATATATGGGTAGCATATCGCGGCGCGTTGCAAAACTACTTTAAAGTGGACCGAAACGCGCAGAGCTTATAAATAATAATAGTATGTCAAATCGAAAAATTTCTTTTGAAAATAAATTGTATTTATAAAATACTAGCTGAACCCGTGCACTTCGTTGCCCGTAAAAAATAGCAACTCTTAAAAAAATTATGATTGTTCAACTTTTTTCGTGTGTAATTTGCTGCAGTAAGTGCAACTCAGCCACCATGGTAGGCGATGTTCAATAATTTGATTTGATGCAAGCATTTGCCTGATCCACCCGAATAACCAATAATAAATAAATACTTATTTCTACTGTAAACTTTAACTAATGGCAACTATTAATAAATAAAAATAAAATTTCCAATTTCCATCGTCAGCCTCCCTTGAGCACCTCTTTAAAATGCGAATTTCAGCAAATCGTTTCTTACTGCACGGTGAAAATATGAGAAGAACCTCTATTCCAAATTTCAAGTTCGTACGTTGCGTATACTTTTTGAGTTACAGCGGTCGGTGACTAAGTGGTATTTAGATTTTAATGACGTACGTAAATATTACCGCGCACGCATCACCGTGATATATTATACGCGAGATTGTTGGCCGAAATAATATAAATAATTGTAGTGTACGACAGTGGCGTGGCGAACTTCATTAGCTTATGGGGCACAATATTTTTTATAAGTAATACATTATGAATAGTTATTTAAGTAATTATGTATTTACGTAAATTGTAACTGAGAACGATTGGCTTAGTCTTAGTACACATTCAATAAATTATCATAATATGAGAAATGCCTCTAGTCTCCAGGACGCCCACCACCCTTTAAACTGAGGCACGTGCCTCAAATAAGGTCTTTCGACACGCCACTGGTGTACGAAAAGTCATTTATGTACAATATCATTATAATTATGTGTCATTTCCGGTTGCTGCGTTTCCGACTGATGCTCGTGAAATGTATATCGTAAAAATTTCACGATGAAAATGCGTATTATATTATTTTTTAAATCACTGCAGCGACCGTCAAAACATTACCCACGTTAAACGATCGATCGACTTTATAGTTGTCTAAAACAGCTATATACCTTCTATGTAACTATAGTATATTATAGTACCTAAATGGCTAAATCACATACCAAAATGTACGTATATCATTGAATTAATAATGTGATAATGTGAATTGGTAAGGTAAATCCAAATGTATTTTTAAGTTTCAACAAAGCATATTATCGATAATATCGGTTCCTTTACTTTTGATAATACTAGTTTGTATCTAAATGCAAGTGCTTAATGTTAGTATTAAAAGTTCAATGCTAATTCAACGTGAATCGTGATGGAATTTACAACAATGTTAAGCCAGAATGGCAAACAATTAACAGTGTTAAACAAACAATTGAATATTAAATTCAAATTTAAATATGAATCAAAAATAAGTGGTAATAAGAATGGGAATGCGCTAATAAAACAGGCAAGGCCAAATTGGTCTTCAACAAGGAAAAAAATTAATACAAGAAAAATCAGTTTTGGATCATAGTCATGAACCTACAAAATGTTCTCTACTTTAAAATAAAAAAAAAATTAACTAAATCCGACTATTATACAGGGCGTGAGAGTTTTTCCTGTAAGACATGTATTTGTACCAAAAAATGCACCGGCTCCGACTGCCTTAAGGAAAAAAAAATTTTGTAGTTGTAATATAAAGTACCACATATTTTACTATAAAACACTTCAGATATTATATGTAACCATTCATCCATTTTTGGTACAACTAATTCCTTTGGTTGGAGAGTTATCCATAACACTTTACATGTTTCTCGTACAATTTTTGCAATGTTTGACATGTTTATTAAAATATCGAAGTGGAGAGCAAAAAAGTTAGTCCCATTTGCCAAATATCTGAATAATTTAATATATTATATTGTATGAAATAAGTATTAAATGTATACCTACTAGAATATTTAAATAATGTAATTATAATTGTATGTATATTAAACACATTATAAAACAAAGACACATAGTGATGTTAACTAATACTTGTAGTTATCTCCACTATAAGCTTAGTGACAATTACTAAAAATAAGTAAGTATTTACTATTAAAAACAGTTTACAGTCAATATTCCAGATGTCTTCAGTGTTTGGACAATACACCATATTATTTGAGATTTTCATAATGTACACGATATTTATTTAAGATTCTGTGCAGAGTATTTATATTGATTTTTGTGTCTCTTAGGAAAGTGGACCTAGTTAACGATTAGGGGGTAAAGTAAAAAAGGTAAGACAAACTGCAAAACCATTTTTTTGAATAAATCGATTTTATTTTATGACTTACTCTAAAAAAAAAATAAAGCAGATATGTGCATGGATATTGATATTAGCGATTTGAATATGCCATACAATATTTTCAAAATTTTTTGATTCGTTTTGAGCTGTATTAGATATAGCTGATATATGCATAAGAAAATTTCGACGTTGATTATTTTTTTTTCTATCATTATCGATAAAAATATAAGTTCGCTTGGTCAAAAAACTTAAAAATTATTTTGAATTAGAATTTCTTAAGAAATGTCCTATGTGTATCTAAGATTTTAAAATATAATTCATGATTCCCCATAACACTTTATAAATTTTACAAAAAAAAAAAATTTGTGGAAAGTCAAATATATTTTTTATGATTGTACGTTGGATATTCACCAGTCAATTGACAATTAATTCTCATAGAACAATTTAGTTATTTTGTTGTAATTTAAAAATATTATTCGTGGGTAGGTACTTAAAACTTTTGAAGCATATTTTATATTCTGAGCGGAGCGATGAATGTATTGAATTTACAATTATGTAAGTTTTTTTTGTGTGTGCCTGTCAATAAAACTGCTTTGATTTTCTTCAACAATATGTTGTTATTCCTAAGTTACATAAAAATTAAGGAAAAGCAGGAATATTTACGCAAAATCAGTTTTTTGACAAAATCGATTTTGGTTTTTGGCGTAACTCTAAAACATAATATTACCGTAGATACATTAAATGTTAAATGAACATTTAGATTAGTATTTGCTATACTCCATAAAATATTCAAAATATTTTGACTTGGTTTAGCTGTTTACGAACATTACCAATTTAAAATATGTTTAGTTTGTTTTTCTATAAATATCAATAAAAAAATTTTTGTTGGGCCAAAAAGCGCGAAAAATGAATATAAGACTCAATAAAGTTCGATTTTTGACAACTTTTAAATTTAAAATTTAAAAATGATTTTGTAGTTAAAAATTTTTAAAATGTTCAACTTTTGGAGCTAAGAATAGAAAACGTACAACAAAGTTGCACGTAAATAGGTTATTCTGTAACCGAAAATCTCAAAAATGTAAATCATGGTGGTTTTTTATTACATATTAAATAACCAAGATTCAAGAATAATGGTTTTAGTTATTATGTTATTAAATTTAATAACATCCATTATACAGGATCCACTTAAAAACTACTGTACAGCAGAGCGATATCCACTTACCCACTTTTTATATTTTATACCTACACACGACTAGGTATAATATCGTCCTATTGAAAATGGTTATGACTACCAAGACTTTTTATAATACGGTTTCTTACCAGTTACCGAACCTAATATTGATAACATTGATAATGATTTATTCTGATTACTCACCTATTCAGCTAGATAGATATTTGTATGTTCCACGTGACTATGACAAACTTTTTCTCAAAGACTTTAATACCAGATTGAATATAGGTACCTATAGACTTATAATATATAGACCGCGCATTAGTGACATATATTTAAGCCAACATATGTGCAAGAGAGACAGACTCTGACACTACTATTTCTTGGAGATTATAAGCAATTTTATAATAAATTTATATATTTATAATGTAATGTACAAATTGTCTATAAACTCCTTGAAATTGTAATGTCAGAGTCTGTCTCTCTCACTGAACAATAACAGTTCAGTGGTCTCTCTCGCACATATGTTGGCTTAAAGTGTTACACACAAAACGAGCGTAATGCGCGGTCTATATATTATAAGTCTATGTAGGTACCTACCTATAGGTACCGGTATTGTCAGTAATTATTTATTCGATCTATGGTTTAGAAATAATTATGCTCTATATATTCTGAACATCGTATTATTTTATTTTAATTTATTCATTCATTCTATAACTGTATAATATTATATGCAGTTTTTTTGCACATCAATATCTATAACAATATCAATATCTCTGACAGATTTTCGAAAGACCGATTTTCATAATGCTAATATTATTATTACCATGATTACCATCCCCCCCCCCCCTAAAATATATTTATGATTCATAGATTTTTCTTGTAGAGCAAAAATATCAATTTATTATGATTTATTATAGAATTTATATTGTATATATTTTAAAATCGTAGTTCTACATTTTAAAACTTTTTTTGATTTTTTATAGACGATAGGAAGGTAATTTTTTGGTAGGTTTGTCTGGTTTGGGAAACCTAATTATAGTTTATAATTTAAGTTTTCTACTAAAAGGGAAAGTAAGATTCGATGATATTATATAGAGTTTATAATATGTGTTGATAGCTTTATGACATTATTTGGCAGCTTATATGTGACTTCCACCGTAGTTAAATCCAATATCTATAGGAGTTAGGATTTTAAAATGTTAAAACCTTTGGAGAAAAAATATGAGGGAGGCAGCCAGTAAGATACAAATTAATTGTAGATATGTTGGAAAACTGATAATTTCTATTGGAATATGGTTGGATAACATTTGCTAAGCGTGCTCGAAATAATTCAGACTTTCCTGCATTTAAAGTGCATCAGGAGTTGTTAATGGTTTTCAAAGAGATGTTTTATTTTTAAGACATTTCTTGGCTGATCTAGAAATTGTGACATACTTAGTTGTCATCGACGAAGTCCAAGAGTCAGATATATATCCAGAACTTATAACACACAATAACAAAAACATTATAGTAATT
Organism: Acyrthosiphon pisum; assembly: GCF_005508785.2. NCBI lineage: Eukaryota > Metazoa > Arthropoda > Insecta > Hemiptera > Aphididae > Acyrthosiphon > Acyrthosiphon pisum. Next base: position 129,583,161 of record NC_042493.1, read on the forward strand.
AATAATATAATATAGGTATGCAATGATTTCGTTAACAATTAATCAAAGTTGAACACTTTGTATTTTTAATAGCATCATACATTATTTATATTAATATAAATAAAATATGAAATATCCTTAGAAATAGAGGCTGACTAAGAGTCAAAATAACTTTTTATATTCAATGATTTATTATCACTGGATTCAAATTTAACACACTCATATTATATCATTAGTCATTACATTGACCTACAACTAATCAATGACGAAGAACACTCGAAATCTACTATTAAGCATACCGAGTTTCCTGGCTTTTTTTGTTGTTGTTATTTAATCTTTTAAATGTTTGAAACTGATGATTATTTACATAATTGGCATAACGTGGTATATAATATATTTATATATTATATCTTATCACTGGTATTAAAGATTGCTTCAAAAAATATTCGCCAAAACTTGCATTATTTTACTGCAAACATAAACTTTATTCTACTAGATTTTATTATTTTGACGATAATTCTTCATTCAATATTCTGTTAAGCCATATGTATTGATATAGTAATAATAATTATTGTTGGAAGATTATAATTTATTATAAAGTTTTTAGTGCTAAATTTTTGTTTTATCTATTGTTCTACAATCATGTGCTTTACATAATATATTATAACATTATAACATTATTTATTGATTTTAAAAGATAGAATACTTATGAGTTATCGAACATTTTAAGGTTTATTTACTTTTAAATTGTTTTTCAATAAAAGTAAATTTTTATTTTATTTCATATTCAGATGCAGTATATTGCCTGTAAATGTTGTCTCGTATAA
>NC_042493.1:129585668-129596082 GCF_005508785.2 Acyrthosiphon pisum
CAATTTGCACTATTAATTTTTATTTATTAACATTTAACTATATAACATAATTATCAATTATAATTTATTAGTATTTTTTATTTTTTATGTATAAATATCAAATTTTTTAATTTTTAAAATATATTAGGAATATACAATGTACTCAATAATAATTTATTAGTATTTTTTATTTTTTATGTATAAATATCAAATTTTTTAATTTTTAAAATATATTAGGAATATACAATGTACTTATAATTATTAACAATACACTAAATTTTATTTTTAAGAATAAGTATCACCTATATATATATATATCTGTGTGTGTGCATAATTTACCTATCTCAACATAAAATTACTTAATCGGCCATTTAATATGTCGGCCTAATGCGTGTCGGCCTATAAATTTGTCGGCCATTTAGTATGTCGGCCTATTGCGTGTCGGCCAAATGTCTGTCGACCAAATGTCTGTCGGCCGATTGTACCACAACCCTCGTATAAATATCGAATAATCTAAACATTATAATAATCATTTGGTATATATTTTATTGATGTTAAGCAGAATATATTTTTTAATTAGTTTACACTATGTCCTATTACTATACTATTACTATTAATATTGTATAGTCTCTCACTATCATTTAGGAAATTTATAAAAATTTAATTCGTTCAATTTAAACCAAATGTCTGATTAAAAACAAACAAAAATGTATTAAAAGTTAAAACTGTTTTTCTTTTAAAAGATCATTATAGTTGTAAAAATAAGTAGTAGTTAGTACCTAGTATTTCTAGTTAATAGTTAGCTAATAATATGCTTTAGGTACAAAGTACCTACGTAATGTAAACTTGATGACGATTGGTTGCTCATTTTTCACGTCACGCATTTTTGTACGTGACGACACTTTAAAAAGTTGGAGAGCACAAAATATAACACCGATCACTATCAACCTTGGCAGACTTGCGTATCACCTCGTGAACTTTAAGTCAACAAATTTTCAAGGTATCAGTGTTACCACTATAGAAGCTAGCAACAAATTCTCGTTATTTAATTGCCATACATTGTATAGAGACGCATATGCAGCAGTATATATAAAATAAATTACCGCAGTTTGTATAATGTACCTTATCGGTTTTGTCGCAGATTGTATATTGTAATTATTTTTTGCTGCAGTTTACCATCTCCCATTATAATGATTCAACATTATCATCACCCGATTACTGTAATTATTTTTTAGTAAAATATAATTTAATACTAATTTATGAGGCTCGTCAATATGTGCATTGTATATAACTAATATAAATATATAATATTATGAAATATATATATTATTCGGATTTATTTCATATCAATCTGACATACACCGGTCTTTATACCTTTAAGTTTTAAGGGAGTCTGAGCCAGTGCATTTTTTTGTACAAAAACATGTCTTATACGAAAAACTCTCACGCCCTGTATAATAGTCGGATTTCGTTAATTTTTTTTTTATTCAAAAGTAAAGAACATTTTGTAGGTCTGATCAAAGCTCGATTTTGAAAATTATAATTATGGAAGCTGGAATATGCATTTGAATAATGCACAATATTAATTGTTCTTTTTCAAAAATATTTTTCTTCTACTATTTAAAGTAAAATAAAAAAGGCGGGTAAGTGGATGTCGCTCTACTGTACAGTAGGTTACAAGTGGGTCACTGTATAATGGATAGTATTAAATTTGAATTCAATAATATAATATCACTGTATAAGAAAAACGATTCTGAGCGGAGACGGTATGTCAGTCTAGGTATAAGACATAATATTAAAAAAAAATTTAACCAATAATATGTATCTATAATAAATTCCAAATTAATCATATCACAATATCCATTAGGTACTTATAACGCGTTATACATCAACAACAAATCGTGGTACTATCATAGATATATAATAGTATACTTTAGAAGTTTCAATAATATACAATCACAACAAAATAACTAAAATAGTTATTCCAGGTTTTTTAATATTTGATTTCGTCCAAATTGAGCTTAAAATAACTATAAAAATAAATTGTGCCTATGCATTTTTAATATTTTTCAACTGCTATTGTAACAATATATCAGGAGCCTTGTATTCAATTTTTACACTTTTTAGCCGAACAGATAAAACTTTATTGATATTTATAGAAAAAAAAACTAAAAAAATTGAAAACTGACCATGTCCGTAAACAGCTCAAAAAGTGTCAAATTATTTTCAAAATTTCATCGTATATAGAAAATACTAATATAAACTTTCAGTGAAATTTTCAAGTATCTATAGTCATTTGTTTTTTAATGACAACAAAATAAGAAAATCGTTACATGAGAAATCGAGTGAATATCCAATGTGTTAAGAATATGAATTTCAAACGATCATAAAAATTTAATTTGACTTTCTTATAGATATTTTTTGTTTGATAAAGGTAGATAATCTTATAAGAAATCTTGTATTACATTTTAAAATCTTAGATATAAAAAGAAAAATTTTTACGAATTCTTAACTCAAAATAATTTGTTAATTTTCATAATTTTTCCCATATTTTGTCAATTTTTGAACTTTAAATGCTTATAAAAAAAAACTGTGACTAAGGATTTTTAATATTTTTCATCTGCTTTTGAAACAATATACTAGGAGCCTTTTATTAAATTTTCAAGCTTTTTTAATCAACAAATAAAATATTATTGATATTTTTAGAAAAAAAACTAAAAAAAAATGGAAATTGAAAATGTTCCTAAACAGTTGAAAACAAATCGTAATATTTTGAAAATTTCATTGTGTATAGAAAATGTAAACATAAACAACCAGTGAAAATTTCATGTATACACATTCATTCGTTTTAGAGTTACACCAAAAGCCAAAACCAATTTTGTGAAAAACCGATTTTGCATAAAAATTCCCGTTTTTCCTTAATTTTTCTTTTGTTTTTCACGGCGCTTTTGAAAACTACTGGGAATTTTAAATTTTGACCTCCCCAATGCAATAACGATATTCACTTTCCAATCGAACAAGATACTGAAGTTGAAAATCGAAGCATCATTTCAACTACTTATCGTGTACACAGACACAAAAAAAAATTTTTAAAAAAAATGAAAAAAAAAACACACATCATTGTAAAATCAATACATTCATCGTTCCACTCAGAATCTAAAATTCAAGCTTTGGTCTGACCTGGAAAATCATCTAATATTTCAAATAAAAAAAAAATTACCAAAATCCGACATATATTATAAACGATAGGCATTAATGTTTTTCCTGTATTTTCAGTAGTAGTCATCGAAGTCAATTACTGAATTGTGCATGCGTGTGGGTAAATATTTTTATCTGTGCGTATATAGCTATAACTCACTCACACTAGTCACACTGATATCGATTTACATACTCACACACATGCACGTTCCGGGCTAGGCCGATACCACATGTGAATTTAATTGCCCAAATTGTACTCCTTAAAATAAATCACCGACACCGCCAACCACAAACATATTATCTCTGATTACGATTAGTGTTTCACTTATTGTGCACATTAAAAATCCACAATAATTTTTTTATACGCATTTAAAGTTCAAATCTTGACAAAATACGTAAAAATCACGAAAATGTGCAAATTATTTTGAAATAGAAATTCATAAAGATTTTTCTTCCTAAATTTTAAATTTTAAAATAAAATACAAGATTCCATATAAGTTTGTCTACTATTATCAAAAAGAAAAATGTCCATAAGAAAGTCAAATTAAATTTTTATGAGCGTTTGAAGGTCAAATTTTTACTACGTTGAATATTCACTCGATTTCTTTAGTAGCCATTTTAATATTATAATATTATATATAAATGATGCATCATATTAATATATTACACATCCTATATCTATTATACATTTACGTTATTTGTTTGTTGAAACCTTGATACTTTGTTAAATTAATATACCCTACAGTAGTTATATATTTAACTAAACTAAATTTAATATGACTACAGACAAGGCACACATTTTTGTTTAAAATTAAAATAAGGTAAGTACCTACTTTTAAATAGTGGCCCGTGAAAAATGTATATTAATTTTTTGGATCAAATCAATGTGTGAGAAGTAAATGAACTTTAGTGTGTGTAATCAATTATCGTACTTTCCGTGACGAAATTTGAGTTCCCGGATTTACGATAATAATACAAATAAACCATGCGTCTTTACCGGATGAGAATTTGTCGGAAAAAGGTATATTATAACTACTATAAATATTCATTCATAATATAGTTGTACACGTATTATAAAAAATATTAATTATAAATAAAAGATTATTTTACATAACATAAAAATAATTACTATTGATAAGTATATTAGTTTGTTGTATTTATTTTTGATCACAAATCATGTGTCTTATTTAAATTTGAATAATATTCTATGTAATATAAATGTAAATTGTACTACTATAATAAATGAATAATTAGCAATTATTATTTATAAATTTATGATGAATATTAAAAAATAAATAAATGTTTTTTTATATTATTTTAATTCTTGTTTTATCGACTCTTAAAACATAATCCATGTAAAATAATTTTCGTTGTATTTTCATGTTTGTTTTCCACAAATGATCTTCCCTTTGGATATTTTCTAATAAAATACCTAATTACCATTAAAATTGTTCTTACAATATTATGACTATTTTAATAAATTATGTAACAAACAAATATGTAACTTTGTCCATATCCAAAATAACAGTATTTTGCCTTGCTCTGAACAGGTTAGGTTCATAACTACTTATTAGTAACTACTAAAAATAAGTAAGTATTTAATATTAAAAACAGTTGACTGAAATTTGAAATAACTACAACTATAATTTGTAGTACTCATTCCTAATTGAAATTTTTTTTTATTAATATCTATTTACTATTATTTACAGTAAACAGTAGATAATTCCCTAATATCAGGCAATATTTTAAGATATTCAATTCGTAAATTTGAAATATCCGAATAACATTTATAAGAGTTTGAGAACAAATTTAAAAAAAGTAAACTGATCGATCTCTAGTAGACATATTTTAACAAAATCAAATCAGTTTTCAGAAGTCGTATCGCGTTATGTAGTCCATCGGTATGATTGACAAAAAATATCATAGTACATTCTGGTTGAAATAATTGACCGTTTGAAATCAGAACTTATTGTGCATTACTCGATTATAGGTAGGTTAGGTCAGGTTGGGTTAGGTTGTATGCTGTATAGCTTGCTTTATAACTATTATGATATTATGTTGATAGATAAATCGATGGACGAAGAATAATATTATGTGAATATAGTTCAACGGTAGGTAATAATGTTTACACTATACAGCTAACGTCAAGATTGTTTTTTTTCTTCAATCGGTAAACAATACGTAAGTCGATTCATTATTGTAAGTAAACAGTATGGTTGTTTTCTTCAAACAATCAACCCTGATTTTTCTTGTTAATTTACCTAAGCCATACTATATAGATACATTATGTAGGTACTTTGTACCTATAGCATATTGTTAGCTAAATATTAAGTAGAAATGTTGAGTTATACTTAAAGTCATACCTACCTACTACTTATTTTTACAACTTTTATGATCTTTTAAAAGAAAAACTGTTTTAACTTTTAATACATTTCTGTTTATTTTTTATCACTGTAAATTGTTGAGTCATTTGGTTTAAATTGAACGAATTATAGTTTTAGAAATTTCCTAAATGATAGTGAGATACTATACAATATATAGTAATAGTGCATAGTGTAAACTCATTAAAAAATATATTCTTCTTAACATAAATAAAATATATACCATATGATTATTATAATGTTTAGATTATTCGATATTTATACGAGAAAACATTTACAGGAAAATATACTGCATCAGAATATAAAATAAAATATAAATTTACTTTTATTGTAAAACAATTTAAAAGTAAATAAACCTTAAAATGTTCGATAAATCATAAGTATTCTATCTTTTAAAATCAATAAATAATGTATTAATGTTATAATATATTATGTAAATCACATGATTGTAGAACAATAGATAAAACAAAAATTTAGCACTAAAAACGTTATAATAAATTATAATCTTCCAACAATAATTATTATTACTATATCAATACATATGGCTTAACAGAATATTGAATGAAGAATTATAGTCAAAATAATAAAATCTAGTAGAATAAAGTTTATGTTTGCAGTAAAATAATGCAAGTTTTGGCGAATATTTTTTGAAGCAATCTTTAATACCAGTGATTAGATATAATATATAAATATTAATATATAAATATATTATATACCACGTTATGCCAATTAGGTAAATAATCATCAGTTTTAAACATTTAAAAGATTAAATAACAACAACAAAAAAACCCAGGAAACTCGGTATGTTTAATAGTAGATTTTGAATGTTCTTCGTCATTTATGAGTAGGTCAATGAGTGTGTTAAATTTGAATCCAGTGATAATAAATCATTGAATATAAAAAATTATTTTGACTCTTAGTCAGCCTCTATTTCTAAGGATATTTCATATTTTATTTATATTAATATAAATAATTTATGATGCTATTAAAAATACAATGTGTTCAACTTTGATTAATTGTTAACGAAATCATTGCATACCTATATTATATTATTAATTATTATAATGTTATTGTTATTGTGTATTATAAGTTCCGGATATATATCTGACTCTTGGACTTCGTCGATGACAACTAAGTATGTCACACTTTCAAAATCAGCCAAGAAATGTCTTAAAAATAAAACATCTCTTTGAAAAACCATTAACAACTCCTGATGCGCTTTAAATGCAGAAAAATCTGAATTATTTCGAGCACGCTTACCAAATGTTATCCAACCATATCCCAATGGAAATTATATACAGCACACTGGTTTTACGTGTGCCAATATCACATGAAGAGCGTCTGAGTGTCTAGCTGACAGTGACACTGAGGTAGGTATTCAAAAATATAAATTAATAATTTAGAAACTAGTGTTTATATATTCAATTAATTTTAGTTTTTACACAATTCATGGTGTGATTTTATTGGAATAGTTTTACGGAAAAGTAGGCTGAAAGTAATTGTTTATATAGTGATGGGCATGATGTACTGGCGATGAAGAAATATTTTGTGAAGTAAAAGAAGACATGTTGAAAAATTAGTCATAATTTTGTTTTTAGTTGAATGAATTGCAGGAGAAGAAAATTGCTGCCTAGAAATGTATGAGTTGGAGTGATTAATTGGTGTATCAGAAGGATAGGAACGAGGCATATTAGGTATATTACTATTGTAAAATTTAAATTTAATCTAAATTTACAATGTAAATGGATTTATTCCGTAAATAAATAAAAAAATTTAGATTTTAACTCGTTTTTTTTAACCGTTGAATTTTGATTATATTATATTTTATATTAATTATACTTTATATCGAGGTAATTCAATTTGTATAAAAAGTTCAAAAATATTAAAAATGAACAAATAGTAGAAAATATTTTTCCTGTTCACCATAAAAGTATTCTACTGGAAATATATTTATAAAATGTTTTATACTTGTAATCATAATATGGTTACAGGATGTGCACCTAATATACATTTACAATGAATATACCTATTTTTTTCATTTTAAAATTTTAAAATTTTAATTTTTACCTACTTAATGTTTTTAAATGAAACTATGTTATATTAATATAAATAACTATCCACACAATTATCTAGTATAAATTTTATTTAATATATCAAAGAAAATAATTAAATGTGTATTAAAGCAGTATTTTTGTACTCACACTTGTTATCAATCCCCAATAGGATTAAAATCGATTTAAGTTGTATATTATAATAATTTAATTATTCTTTAAAGGTAAAAAAATAAACTTATTTGAATGGGAAATACTTACTGATTACTATAAACAAGAGTAAATAGATATTACTAAAAAAAATATCAATTAGGAATGAGTACTACAAATCATATAGTTGTAGTTATTTCAAATTGTAGTTCAGTCAACTGTTTTCAATAGCAAATACTTACTTATTTTTAGTAATTGTCACTCAGCTTGTAGTGGAGATAACTATAAGTATTAGTTAATATAACAATGAGTCTTGGCTGACATCAGTGGCACAGCTAGGATTTTCTCATGGGGGGTATATAAAATATTTTCGTAAATAATATATATAGGTATATAAGCTTTATTCCACTAAATTTACAAAACAAGATTTAATTTTCATGATGACTGCCATTTCATCAATTACTTCATAGGGTTTTACTTGTATTGTCCTATGAACAGACAACATGGCAAGCCTATTCAGTCACTTCTAGGTACATAAAAAAATAGAAAAATAGAAAATATGTAACAAATGTACAAATGTACACAAGCGCAAGTCTCAATCGATCAACATTTAACATTTTAACGTCTTAAGGGCTAAGGCGCTCGGTGCCGATGCCATTTTGTCCTCAAAAATACTTGTAGAATCAACCAAATTTTATAATTTTTTTTTAATTGCTAGAAGGAATTGCTACTTGAGAAATCGAGTGAATATTCTTAGTGTAATATTGTCACAGTAATAATGTGGTAAAAATTTGAAATTCAAACGCTCATAAAAATTTATTTTGACATTCTCATGGTCATTATTTTTTTGACAATAGTAAACAAACTTAGGAATACATATTATTATCTATATAATAATATAATAATTTTTTTTATGTAAAAGTACAGCTCATTTTGTAGGTTGGAACAAAGCCTGATTTTGAAAATTATAATTATTGAAGCTTGAATATGCATTTGAGTAATGCACAATATTTGTTCTTTTTCAGACGTATTTTTCTACTATTTAAGGAAGAATGAAAATTTGAGAATGAAAATTTGATTCGACTATAAAAAATTGCACGTCTATCATATAAAAAGAAAATTACCAAAATCCGAAATATCAACGAGGCGTTGAGAGTTTTTCCTATAAAAAGCATTTTTGTTCATCAAAATAGTACTTTATCAATAGTCATCAAAGTCAATCACTGACTTGTGCATGCGTATGCGTAAATATCTTTATCAAGAGTGTGATTGTAGCTCACTAACATTAATATCGATTTACATACTCAAACATGCACGTTCCGCGCGAGGCCGATACAATATGTATTGAATTGTCCAAATTTTACTCCGTAATAAATTACCGGCACCGACACCTTAATAATCACATTTTACATTATTTGGAATTTCATATAATGTTTTTGTAATTTAAACACTTTAATAGATTGCCGGTTGTATTTGGTATTATATTATTTTCTTAGAAAATACCAATTTTATACACATTCCCGCCAACATTGTATAGATTTTTAATTTATTTAAAGCAAAATGAAAAGCATATTTTAAGGTTTTTTTTAGAGCATATTCGAATTTATCCATAAATAATCTATGAAATAACCATCTGTCTATCTTATTTTTTAAGCTTTTCAGAGCCCTCCATTCTAGTTATACGTCATAATTATATAGTTTTTTTTTTTAGTGGGTATTAGAGGAGCCAAGTATAATGAACCTCAAAATGTTGCAACAAATATTATTTTTTACCATTTGTTCAATTTTTTACGTATAAAAGAAATTGTACCTACTTTCGTTGTCATTACGCATTTATTAATTATTATTTTTATTTTATTATTATAAACAACTAAAAATGTAATAAACCACAAAATAGTAGATTTCAAAACACATTTGATAATCCAACGTCTACTGCTTAGAATTGATATATTCCAGAATATACGGATAAGATAATGATTTTATAATATTACTAGCTGATCCCGTGCACCTCGTCGCCCATTAAAAATACCTACTCCATATGTATTAATCTCTAAACGTTAATTAACATAATCAAAAAGGGATTATTATTCCGAAAGGGATCCATTATTCCGATGGCCACGCTTGGGTGTGTGCTGTAATTAATATCGGCATCATAGTGTAGTGCACAAAGGTTCAATTCGGTGGTTCGTCTGGATCGAGCACCCATTACTCGCATGGTCCCCAATCTTGCTTCTCGGTGCTCGTCTGTCTCGTGACTGACATTCACGGTTTGTCCTCACTCTGGTTTCTCTTTGCTCGTCTGTCCCGGATGAGCGGGCCCGGGACCGCCGTTCTCGGTCGGTACTCAACCTGGCTTCTCTTTGCTCGTCTGGCTCGGATAAGCGGGCCCGGGACTGACGTTCTCGGTTGGTCCTCAACCTGGCTTCTCTTTGCTCGTCTGTTTCCGCGGCTCGTGTTTCCCGCTTCTTGCGTGCTAGAACTGCGGGACTATTTATCGATCGTTTGTTGTTGGGCATAATAAATTAACTAATAATAGTAGAAATTCTTATAATAGTTGCAATTGAATTCGGTTATAAATATGAATCGTTGGGCACTATAATAAATAACAACATTTTAAACCATTGGCACCATAATTATTATTATTATAGCTTTGAA
>NC_042493.1:129597620-129599054 GCF_005508785.2 Acyrthosiphon pisum
TTTGAGCTGTTTACGGACATGGTCAGTTTTCAATTTTTTTTAGTTTTTTTTTTCTATAAAATATCAATAAAGTTTTATCTGTTAGGCCAAAAAGTGTAAAAATTTAATACAAGGCTCGTGATATATTGCTACAATATAAGTTGAAAAATATTAAAAATACATAGGCACAGTTTTTTTTTATAAGCATTTGAAGTTAAAATGTTGACAAAATTTATCAAATTTAAAATTGAATAATTATTTTGTAGTTAAACATTTATAAAATGTTCAACTTTTATATCTAGGGATTGAAAATTTAAAATAAGATTCCACGTAAATATTTTATTCTGTTGCCAAAAATTCTACGAAATACATAAGCACAGTTTATTTTTATAGTAATTTTAAGTTCAAATTTGGACGAAATTACATATTAAAAAACCTGGAATAACTATTTTAGTTATTTTGTCGTGATTGTAATGATTGTATAATATTATTTGTGGGTACTTGAAACTTCTAAAATATACTATTATATATCTACGATAGTACCTCGGTTTGTTGATGATGTATAACGCGTTACCTGATGGATATTGTTATATGATTAATTTGGAATTTATTATTAATACCTATTATAGGTCAATTTTTTTTTAACACTATAGATAAGTATACCTAGCAATTACCTAGATTTCATCCAGGCGTGATCGTAGACATGTTTCGTTTTATTGTACGACTGTTCAAATTGATTATAATACAGGCGAAACGAGTTGTCGGCGAATTGGGCGTCGGAGAATCGGGCTGAATCGTATAAGATCACACAATAAACCTGTATTACAATCAATTTGAACGGTCGTATATATTGATGGGCGCAACCGACTAGTTTTAACTATCGATTGTCTATCGATAGTTTCAAAAACTACCGAGTGATTTTTCAATTGAATAGATATTATTATTCATCGATTGTTTTTAAAAATTATCGAGTAATTCACTCGATAGTTTTCTTTCGGTTGTTGCATACATCTTACACCGACTAGTTTTGACTATCGATAGTTTTTATTCTGTAGTAAATAGTAATACACATCTAGTACCAACTAGTTTTGACTATCAAGTTAAAAAAAAACAATCGAGTGATTTTTCGGTATTATTACCGAAATTACTTGATAATAATTTGGGATAGACATTTTAAAGATAAAAATATAAAAAATGAAATAACCAGCCTTGATACTCGATAGTCGAATCTCGAATGACATTGACAACATTGACAACATCATGGCTAAATAGTAAATAATACATAACCTTACCTAAAAAGTAAAAATTTCGATAGTTCGATTAGTTTTCAATAGTTCGATAGTTTTTCGATAGTTCGATAGTTTTATAAAACAACCGAGTAATTAGATAGTTTAAACTATCGAGTACTTCGATAGTTTTCACTCGGTAGTGCCCATCACTCGTACGATATGATTC
>NC_042493.1:129599104-129602033 GCF_005508785.2 Acyrthosiphon pisum
CACTTCGTTTCGCGGCAACCAAATAATTATTATTATTATAGCTTCAAAACCCATGGCAAACCATTTAAAAACAAAAATTTCCATCGGAAATGTCAAAATTCCTGTTTGAGCACCTCCTGGGGTTGGTTCTCTCCCTTTTTAAATTAGCCTATCTTCTGCTCAGAGGTATAATCTATCTATATATATATAAATATCTGATCCCGTTCACTTCGTTGCCCATTAAAATTGCCAACTCTATATGAATAATAATTCTACATATCAATGGCAACCATTTATATACAAAATATTTTATAGGAAATTTCAAAATAATATATAATTGGTTGCCATGGTAATACGGAGACACACACCGATGGAAATCTCAAAATAATATATAATTGATTGCCATGGTAATATGAAGACACACACTGACACACATACATTCATTTTTATATATATACAAGCTGATCCCGTGCACCTCGTCGCCCATTAAAAATACCTACTCCATATGTATTAATCTCTAAACGTTAATTAACATAATCAAAAAGGGATTATTATTCCGAAAGGGATCCATTATTCCGATGGCCACGCTTGGGTGTGTGCTGTAATTAATATCGGCATCATAGTGTAGTGCACAAAGGTTCAATTCGGTGGTTCGTCTGGATCGAGCACCCATTACTCGCATGGTCCCCAATCTTGCTTCTCGGTGCTCGTCTGTCTCGTGACTGACATTCACGGTTTGTCCTCACTCTGGTTTCTCTTTGCTCGTCTGTCCCGGATGAGCGGGCCCGGGACCGCCGTTCTCGGTCGGTACTCAACCTGGCTTCTCTTTGCTCGTCTGGCTCGGATAAGCGGGCCAGGGACTGACGTTCTCGGTTGGTCCTCAACCTGGCTTCTCTTTGCTCGTCTGTTTCCGCGGCTCGTGTTTCCCGCTTCTTGCGTGCTAGAACTGCGGGACTATTTATCGATCGTTTGTTGTTGGGCATAATAAATTAACTAATAATAGTAGAAATTCTTATAATAGTTGCAATTGAATTCGGTTATAAATATGAATCGTTGGGCACTATAATAAATAACAAACATTTTAAACCATTGGCAACCAATAATTATTATTATTATAGCTTTGAAACCCACGGTAACTATTTAAAAACAAAAAGGTCCATAAGTTTCAAAATATTATATAATTGATTGCCGTACTATATCTGATCCTGTGCAATTCGTTGCCCATTAAAGACCTATAATTATAAACAACACTCATGGTAACCTTGGTAACCATAGTAACCATGGATCATGGTAACCTTAATAGCCATGAAATCTTGGTAACCTTAGTAACCATGGCAACCTTGGTAACCATGGTAACATGGACACACAGACACACTGACATACATTCATTTTTATATATATATAGCTGATCCCGTGCACCTCGTCGCCCATTAAAAATACCTACTCATAATGTATTAATCTCTAAACGTTAATTAACATAATCAAAAAGGATTATTATTCCGAAAGGGATCCATTATTCCGATGGCCACGCTTGGGTGTGTGCTGTAATTAATATCGGCATCATAGTGTAGTGCACAAAGGTTCAATTCGGTGGTTCGTCTGGATCGAGCACCCATTACTCGCATGGTCCCCAATCTTGCTTCTCGGTGCTCGTCTGTCTCGTGACTGACATTCACGGTTTGTCCTCACTCTGGTTTCTCTTTGCTCGTCTGTCCCGGATGAGCGGGCCCGGGACCGCCGTTCTCGGTCGGTACTCAACCTGGCTTCTCTTTGCTCGTCTGGCTCGGATAAGCGGGCCCGGGACTGACGTTCTCGGTTGGTCCTCAACCTGGCTTCTCTTTGCTCGTCTGTTTCCGCGGCTCGTGTTTCCCGCTTCTTGCGTGCTAGAACTGCGGGACTATTTATCGATCGTTTGTTGTTGGGCATAATAAATTAACTAATAATAGTAGAAATTCTTATAATAGTTGCAATTGAATTCGGTTATAAATATGAATCGTTGGGCACTATAATAAATAACAAACATTTTAAACCATTGGCAACCAATAATTATTATTATTATAGCTTTGAAACCCACGGTAACTATTTAAAAACAAAAAGGTCCATAAGTTTCAAAATATTATATAATTGATTGCCGTACTATATCTGATCCTGTGCAATTCGTTGCCCATTAAAGACCTATAATTATAAACAACACTCATGGTAACCTTGGTAACCTTGGTAACCATGGTAACATGGTAACCTTAATAGCCATGAAATCTTGGTAACCTTAGTAACCATGGCAACCTTGGTAACCATGGTAACATGGTAACCTTAATAGCCATGAAATCTTGGTAACCTAAGTAACCATGGCAACCTTGGTAACCATGGTAACATGGACACACAGACACACTGACATACATTCATTTTTATATATATAGAAGATAATTTCAATAAATTTCTATAAATAATATGTTACTAATTTCCTTTTAGATTCTGAGTTGAACGATGAATGTATTGATTTTACAATGATATGTGTTTTTTTTTAAATTTTTTTTTTAAATTTTTTTTTGTGTCTGTGTACACGATAAGTAGTCGAAATGATGCTTCGATTTTCAACTTCAGTATCTTGTTCGATTGGAAAGTGAATATCGTTAGTGCAATGGGGAGGTCAAAATTTAAAATTCCCAGTAATTTTCAAAAGCGCCAAGAAAAACCAAAGAAAAATTAAGGAAAAACGGGAATTTTTACGCAAAATCGATTTTTCACAAGATTGAATTTGGTTTTTAGTGTAACTTTAAAAAAAAATTACCGTAGATACATGAAATTTTGACTGAATGTTTAAATTAGCATTTTCTATACACCATAACATTTTCAAAATATTTTGAGCTCTTTACGGACATTGTCAGTTTTCATTTTTTTTTAGTTTTTTTTCTAAAAATATCAATAATATTTTATTTGTTGGTTAAAAAAG
>NC_042493.1:129602299-129607983 GCF_005508785.2 Acyrthosiphon pisum
ATAAGCATTTAAAGTTCAAAAATTAACAAAATATGGAAAAATCACGAAAATTAGCAAATTATTTTGAGTTAAGAATTCGTAAAAAATTTTCTTTTTAAATCTAAGATTTTAAAATGTAATACAAGATTCCTTATAAGATTATCTACCTTTATCAAACAAAAATATCTATAAGAAAGCCAAATTAAATTTTTATGATCGTTTGAAATTCATATTTTTACAACATTGGATATTCACTCGATTTCTCATGTAACGATTTTCTTATTTTGTTGTAATTCAAAAACAAATTACTGTAGATACTTGAAAATTTCACTGAATGTTTATATTAGTATTTTCTATATACTATAAAATTTTGAAAATAATTTGACACTTTTTGAGCTGTTTACGGACATGGTCAGTTTTCAATTTTTTTAGTTTTTTTTTTCTATAAATATCAATAAAGTTTTATCTGTTAGGCCAAAAAGTGTAAAAATTTAATACAAGGCTCCTGATATATTGCTACAATATAAGTTGAAAAATATTAAAAATACATAGGCACAGTTTTTTTTTATAAGCATTTGAAGTTAAAATGTTGACAAAATTTATCAAATTTAAAATTGAATAATTATTTTGTAGTTAAACATTTATAAAATGTTCAACTTTTATATCTAGGGATTGAAAATTTAAAATAAGATTCCACGTAAATATTTTATTCTGTTGCCAAAAATTCTACGAAATACATAAGCACAGTTTATTTTTATAGTAATTTTAAGTTCAAATTTGGACGAAATTACATATTAAAAAACCTGGAATAACTATTTTAGTTATTTTGTCGTGATTGTAATGATTGTATAATATTATTTGTGGGTACTTGAAACTTCTAAAATATACTATTATATATCTACGATAGTACCTCGGTTTGTTGATGATGTATAACGCGTTACCTGATGGATATTGTTATATGATTAATTTGGAATTTATTATTAATACCTATTATAGGTCAATTTTTTTTTAACACTATAGATAAGTATACCTAGCAATTACCTAGATTTCATCCAGGCGTGATCGTAGACATGTTTCGTTTTATTGTACGACTGTTCAAATTGATTATAATACAGGCGAAACGAGTTGTCGGCGAATTGGGCGTCGGAGAATCGGGCTGAATCGTATAAGATCACACAATAAACCTGTATTACAATCAATTTGAACGGTCGTATATATTGATGGGCGCAACCGACTAGTTTTAACTATCGATTGTCTATCGATAGTTTCAAAAACTACCGAGTGATTTTTCAATTGAATAGATATTATTATTCATCGATTGTTTTTAAAAATTATCGAGTAATTCACTCGATAGTTTTCTTTCGGTTGTTGCATACATCTTACACCGACTAGTTTTGACTATCGATAGTTTTTATTCTGTAGTAAATAGTAATACACATCTAGTACCAACTAGTTTTGACTATCAAGTTAAAAAAAAACAATCGAGTGATTTTTCGGTATTATTACCGAAATTACTTGATAATAATTTGGGATAGACATTTTAAAGATAAAAATATAAAAAATGAAATAACCAGCCTTGATACTCGATAGTCGAATCTCGAATGACATTGACAACATTGACAACATCATGGCTAAATAGTAAATAATACATAACCTTACCTAAAAAGTAAAAATTTCGATAGTTCGATTAGTTTTCAATAGTTCGATAGTTTTTCGATAGTTCGATAGTTTTATAAAACAACCGAGTAATTAGATAGTTTAAACTATCGAGTACTTCGATAGTTTTCACTCGGTAGTGCCCATCACTCGTACAATATGATTCAGGCCCCATTCGCCGACTACTCGTTTCGCCAATGCGAAAACCGGTCTCCGGTAAAAACGGAAAAAGTTCCAATTCGCCGACAAGCGTAGTTTCGTAAAATATAAATATAATTATTATGTGGCAATCTAGAATATTATAATCTACGATTAAAATGTCGATAAAACTATTATAGTAGGTATGATATTGTTAGCATTTGTCAGATGATAGTTAGTAATCATTGCATCGTCAGATAGTTATTTAATAATATTAAATTTAAAAACCAACAAACAAACTTAGAGCTTGACTTCATAGCACAAAAAACTGCAATTGGCCATAAAAGTCATATCTAAATATAGAAAATTAGAAAAAAGGTTTTCAATTGAAAAACAAAGGTAAAGCATTAATTATGACATATCATAATAATACATTTTTTTCTAATAACGTTTTAAAATTAATTTTAGGCTACAAATAATGGTGCGATATGTATTTTGGAATACTTTGACGCAATAATGTTTCATTTTCTTTTGAAAACAGAAGCACATAAGTCATAAGATATAGTTGATAGTTGACTTGAACAATGTTCGTGACTTATACAAATTTAAAATAGCAAAAAAAAGTATATTTTTGAGTATATTATGTAATTAATTTTGAATTAAATATTATGTGTGCGTATGTCGCGGATGTCGAAAAATAAGATTTCGGCAAATCGGGTGTCGGTGAATTGATTTGTCGGCCAATCGGTACGTCATGTCTCATACTACCCGTAATAATATATTTTACTAACAAGTTGTTTCGATTTTATAACGTACGTATAAAAATTGTCTTATCGGTAATTACGGATTGATAACTAACGAGGGATGTAAAAATAAAACATTACGAATGCCAAATAATAATAATATATTGATAAATAAAAACTAATATTTTTATCGTTAAATAATTATAAATATAACAAACTTGTTGAGCTATTGCGGGCCACATACACAGGGTTCGCGGGCTGCGTATTTGAGACCACTGAATTATTACAATAAATATTTAGTATATCTTTCTGTAGTTACTATTATATTGTACTTCATAATTTATGTAAAAAGCGACCAAAAATAATTATATTGTATCCATATTATAATATGCACAATCAGTGAAACACTAATCGTAATCAGAGATATGTTTATGGGTGGTGGTGCCGATGATTTATTAAGGGAGTAAAATTTAGGCAATTAAATTCACATGTTGTATCGGCCTACCGCGGAACGTGCATGTGTGTGTGTGTATGTAAATCGATATTAGTGTGACTAGGGTGAGTGAGTTATAGCTATACACGCACAGATAAAGATATTTACACACACGCATGTACAAGTCAGTAATTGACTTCGATGACTATTACCGAAACACTATTTTCATGAACAGAAATGCTTTTACAGGAAAAACTTTCATGCCTCGTTGATAATAAATGTCGGATTGTGGTCATTTTTTTTATTTGAAATATTAGATGATTTTCCAGGTTAGACCAAAGCTTGAATTTTTTATTTTACTTTAAATAGTAGAAGAAAAATACTTTTGAAAAAGAACAATTAATATTGTGCATTATTAAAATGTATATTCCAGCTTCCATAATTATAATTTTCAAAATCGAGCTTTGATCCGACCTACAAAATGTTCTCTACTTTTGAATAAAAAAAAAATTAACGAAATCCGGCTATTATACAGGGCGTGAGAGTTTTTCGTGTAAGACATGTGTTTGTACCAAAAAATGCACCGGCTCCGACCCCCTTAAAATGTAAATGGATAAAAACCGGTATATGTCAGATTGATATGAAATAAATCCGAATAATATATATATTTCATAATATTATATATTTATATTAGTAATATACAACGCACCTATAAACGAGCCCCATAAATTAGTATTAAATTATATTTTACTAAAAAATAATTACCGTAATCGAGTGGTTATAATGTTGAATCATAATAATGGGAGATGGTGAACTGCGGCAAAAAAAAATTTACATTATACGATCTGCGACAAAACCGATAAGATACGTTATACAAACTGCGGACATTTATTTTATATACCTTCTATGTACCTATACTATATTATAGTACCTAAATCACATACCAATATGTACGTATATCATTGAATTAATAATGTGATAATGTGAATTTCTACGCAACGTCTTGCGTAGAAATTGGTAAGGTAAATCCAAATGTAATTTTAAGTTTTAACGAAGCATATTATCGATAATATCGGTTCCTTTACTTTTGATAATATTAGTTAGTATCTACATGCAAATGCTTAATGTTAGTATTAAAAGTTCAATACTAATTCAACGTGAATCGTGATGGAATTTACATCAATGTTAAGCCAGAATGGCAAACACTTAACAGTGTTAATCAATTTTAAATTCAAATTTAAATATGAATCAAAAATAAGTGGTAATATAACGTAGGAAATAATAGAAAAACCAAATATCACCCACCACTTCCCAAGAATATTAATGAAGTACATGAAGCTCTAATAAATATGAATATTACGACCAACAAAAATGAAAACTTTTTGTTAACGATAAGGAAACAAATATAATTATATTTACATGTCTCACAAATTTAAAATACTTATGTTCTATAGAAAAAGTTTTTATGGACGGAACATTCCAGTTCTGAACTAAATTTTTTTATCAGTTTTTTGTACTGCATGGTTTTCAAAATGGTATATATACGTCTCTGGTATATGCATTGCTTCCCAAGAAACGTACATCGACTTATGAACATGTATTTAAATGTACAATTACATTTCAAATAATTTATTATTACATTTAATCTCTATAATAACTAGCAATATTTGAAGTTTGAGGCTTTTAAAAAAAAATGAATTTGTTTTTCCGGTAATTTTTTTCTGGTCTTTAGGTAGAAAAACTAATGAGGAATCTTTTATTGAATTTAAAATTGAAGGTATGAGTTGTAACATAGTGTCGAAACCATCACCGTTCATATAATATATTAATATCTTGTTTATTTATTTATGTTCTCGAGAAGGAATGCGACAAACAAACAAGATTCGAAGTTTAATCAAAACTCGCACGTTACTAGACGGGTGTTAAAGGAGCACACAACACAAAATAAAAAATTATTTAAATTATTTTTAAATGTTAAATTATTGTAACTGTAGCTATATGAAATGATTTGGTGAAAATCCGATGTAAAAAAAAATTATTACTTAAAGAGATATTAAGAAATGTAAAATAGCCGCGTGACGTCATTGGGCCCTACTCATCGTAATTGCCTATCTTATACGTGTAAAAGTTCCTCACTTCTCACAACGATTTACCCTCCTAAACATTTTATTTTTGAAATTTAATTGAAGTATGAATGTGTGGTTTTATGTGTTTAAGACGGCGCAAGAATCAGAATTTCTATATGACGTTTAGTTTTTTTTAAATATTAAAAATCTTAAAAGAGACATTTGGTTAAACGGCGCGTTATAGCGAGCGTCGCGCAGCGTTCGAACAACCGGTCCGCCGACCGCCATCCAAAATAATAATTTCCGGTAAAAAAAATGAACACCGTCGGTTTGGAGATTCAATAGCGTAAAAACGAGTGGTTTGAAAAAAAAAAATTGAAAATCGGGAGGGGATATACGTCACACGTATATTGTGTTTTGGAAAATAAACTTTCACACTTTGTATTATAATATATTAATATACTTTGGTGGGTTTCACATTTGAATTCAAATTTAATACCCACCTGTAAAATACTGCAGAGCAGAGCGACTTATCCACTTACCCACCTTTTTTAGATTAATTTTATAATTATTCACAATATCTACAGGTAATGTAAATACAAACCACTGATGACGTGTTATCTATGATAACAAACGTATACTAGTAGTGATAACACGATGCTCCGAGCT
>NC_042493.1:129608033-129609566 GCF_005508785.2 Acyrthosiphon pisum
GATCCCGTGGGGTCGTTATATAGTGTGACTTTGGTGTGATCCCTTCATTAGGTGCATCGATGTCTGCGTTTACGTATTGATGTGTTTATGATTTTCTGTATTCAGTGGTATGACAAACGTGCCGCTGCTGGTAATTTATTGTGTTATGATGTCCCTACGTCTATATCGGAAATTTGTCGTCGGGGTCTTGAAGTTTATTATGAGTTATAATGTGCTGTCGTCTGGCGCCGTTGATAATTGATAGTTGGTTTTTACTAAACGGCTGGTCGGAGAGGTGTTGAATATCATTTATGTTTTGCATGTGTCGTGTGTGGTGTATGAAGGAGCGTAAGTATATGCCTAATGTGTATATATGTATATGTATATTGGATCACCCCACACTCAGTACGGTCCACCATATATTAGTTATCCCGTGTTTTTATTTAAGTCTAGATATTACATATTACAATATGATTTCAATAATAATATTATACCTACTCGCTATATTATCAATCTAAATCTAAATCACGTGGTTTAAATAATTTGCCCATTATCATATAATATAATATTATAAGTTCACCGTGTGTGCTTTGCACGGACACACGTTATTCAACCAGAAACATAAACAACTACCTATATAATATATTATATAATAAAGTCTATATATAAATATAATATGTTATTTTACATTTTAGCACAGTGGGGACACAGTACTTGAAACAATTTCCACACAGTAAGTTCACCGTGCGTACTTAGCACGGACACACGGTATTCGACCAAAAACACAAATACCTATAAATATGTTTCACGGTTTCGCCTCTATTATATAGCACACTGAGAACACCGCGCACTTGAAACAATTTTCTCACAGTTATTTCACCGTGTTTTTTTCACATTTACACACGCAATTCAACCCAAGAATATATTAACACTTTTATTGATTGGTTATTCTTACACCGTCAACCCTTCCTAGCATAAATGTTATAGTTTATTGAAGCTGCACAGTGCTCACACCGTGTATGAACGGTCTTTTAAGCACCGTGTAAATACACAGACGTTGCACCTTCAAATTGCTACTCGGGATAACATCACTGTTGAAGGTAGCAGTGCTGTGCTGTGTTGGCCTGGCATGTTGTGGTTTGTATCTCAATGTTTCCACACAAAACAGCCTAAAAATACAATATACCAGTTAATTAATTTAATGAATAAGCTTATAGTATAATGTAGTTCTTAAAAGAGTGAGGCAGAATCAAATTTGTTTGGTAAAAATACTTTAAGCACAACGTCAGTATATCTTTATAAAACCATTATAAAAGTTAATAACACTATTAAGGCAATATTGGGTCTATCTAATAAGGTCTATGAATTTTTTTGAACGCAAATTAGTCTAAGTTAAAATGAATGTGTTATACGTATAAGAGTATTCTGTTTAGATATTATGAGAATATGAATTGAACACGGGATAGTTAAACATTAAAAATAAAAGTCAATGAAATATTTCTGATAATAAATTAACCCGAGAACATGACAAAATATTAAATTGTATAGTGAATA
>NC_042493.1:129609616-129609960 GCF_005508785.2 Acyrthosiphon pisum
GGGCAAGTTAACGATTTTTTTTAACTCATTAAGTTAAGTTAAAAGTTAACTATAGTATTTTTTATAACTTCATTAAGTTGAAAATTAATGAATAAAAAAAATTAATTAAGTTAAAATTAACTTAATTAAAAATGTAATTATTTTCGAATCTGTAAGAAAAATAGGTTACCTACAAAATGAATGACAAATTTGGAATTTGTGTCAAGTTTAGATTTCTGCACCCATGTAACATGCTTAGCAATATTTACTGAGGATTTAGGGTGGGCAGTTAAAATAGTATAAACAGTAAATTCACAAATTATACAAGTTCTACTATATTAGCTTCAATATTTTGAATCAGAGCG
>NC_042493.1:129610060-129615540 GCF_005508785.2 Acyrthosiphon pisum
CCTATTTTTTAATAATACATTGTCATAGCTATTTAAAAGAAATAAAGGTACCTACAATTAATTTTAAGTGTTGTACTTCTTTTTCCATAAATTACTTACGGTCAAGTCTTCATTGCCGGGGCAACAGCAGGAAATGCTTTTTTTTTGGGGGGGGGGGGGTTGAAAAAATGTATACTGATAATTTTATAGTATAAGGATTATAAAATTTGATCCGGATTGATATACGGATTTCTGGAGGTGGTGACCCCCTCCACCCACCAGGTTTGACCATGCTCATTGTACTTGTATATTACTCATGGATATTCCTATTCGAAATTCGCCCCCCCTTTAACCAAGCTTCAGATCCGCCCCTGGTCAATACATTTATTATATACAACGGAAAACCTAATGTTACTAAAAGATCATATGCCACCGCGATTCCGATATCGTTTGTATAATCGCTAATTTCCGGCAACCGGTTTCCACCGGTCGACGCACACACACACGCACACACATTACATTAAATGCTAATGACGTCATGATAACATTCTCGGTGTCGCACAAATTAACAGAACGACCCCCAGCCATAAGACATAATTATGTCAAAATAGATATTATATGTTATGTCTATTGTTGAATTTTAACTTTTAATTGTATATTTTTTAAATCTAAAATCGATAATTAATTATATCAAATTAATAATCGTTATAAATAAGTAATTTTTATATACATAGCGATTTTGATATTTTTTAATTTCAAAACTTATTCTCAATATCATTACGTTACATTCAAATCATGCAATCGGATACCCATACTTTTATTACTATAAGGTTTTGTTCGTTTTTATAATAGGTACATAAAAAACATAACTGCCAGAATAATACATTTTTGAATATTGAATATGAAAACATTGTTATAAAATAGGCATCATGATTAAAAATTGTATTTGTTTTTATTTAGGTAGGTAATTTAAATATCAAATAAATGATAAAAATATTTTAATAATGGTAATTTTAATTATTAGAATATTTTAATGATATTGACTTGGACTTGAAACTTTTATGAATATTATTATATTTTATACACATAGTTAAAATACATATTAAGCTTATTGAGTATTGTAAAATATATTTATGACATTTTAAGTAGGTACCAACATAGAAGAATATTTTATATTATTTCCATTGGGATCATTAGCAATATTCAACATCAAGAATTATTGAAAAATAATAATGTTTAATGCTGGGACTTTTGATGACAGATTACAATGCTACTTACCTGAATCATATTTGAAACTTAAGGAATAACTTAGTAAATAAATGATTGTCAAAAATCAATAGGTTTATTTTAAAGATTGAAAGTAATTTGGTTAAAATGTATAATAACAAAACAAGAAAAATTTATTGATGGGTAATATAATATGGCAATATTGTCAAGACTTATTATCCGCTATATTATTTTTATCTAAAAAAAATATTGTTAATAAGTTATTCAGTAATTATTGTTACAAAATGTTAAAAAAATTATCAAATTATTGATTATTTAAAATTAGTTATATTTTATAAATAATAGTATACAATATAAATAATGGCAAAAATAATTAAGTCTATAAGGATTTTATTTAATTACACCACAGTAATCAAAATTGTCTGTGGAAAAATCAGTATTTTTCATTTAATTATCAAATTTTGTTAAAATATTAACTTTAATTGTCGAAAAAAAATGTATACTTTGGTAAATGGCAGGTATCAATATATGTATATTATTTAGGTATTTTTAATATTCTAAAATTATTGTACACGAACAACTAGAGTGCAAAACCATATGCCTATACTTAGGTACCCACTTATTACATTTTCAATATTTTTGTCTTGGAATAAATTGCTTTGCTCAGAATCTAAAAATATTGTGTATTTATTTGTATTCATTCGATTCGTTTTAATATTATAAAACTATTGTCAATGTCAACAAAGATTTTCTCGGACTGTTGACAACATTTCAAACTGACAAACAGTATAGTGCATAATGCATAGGTATAGCAAGTACCTACAGTTATTCATTTTAAGTTTTTATTTCAGTCGATGTTTTAAGGAATTATCATTCTGTCGTCCTGTCGTCCTGTCGTCGTAATATCGTATGCCCTATTACCTACCATTTATCTTGAAGGCTTGAACGTTTCAACTGTTTAAAGGTTCAAAGTGAAATAATTAATTAGCTATAATAGCTTGTAGGAACAAGGACTAAAATATAATCAAAAACAATCTATTTGTAGATATTTGCCGGGACGACCAGATGAAACATATTGTGGGATAAATTGTTTTCTTGCATCGTATTATTCTGAGGATAGGTACCCGCGGACTACGGTGGACGGTCACATAGGTTTTCCACTCTCAATAATTAGGTATTTGTCAAACGAAATGATATGCGTCATAAATAAAATAACAAAATTAAACATAATAAATATTCAATTGATAAAGTTATATAATGATTTCAAACGTCGAAATTTATAAAAAAAATCGTTGTCGCCCAGTAATTAAGATTATGTCATCTACTAGGCGACAAAAAGTTTTCTCTGACCTAGATATTTTTTCAGAGACTTCGTACGTGTATAACAAATTTTAATTGAACACAAGCCCGGATTAAGGATCAATTGGGCCCCAGGACACTATACACTTATTGGGCCCCCTTTCAACTTTAACTTCAAAATGTTTGTATCATTACATATTAACGACTTTATATTATTATTTTTTAATTTAGTACTATACAAAAAATATATAGGACGTATCCTATGTCATTGTACGTGGTTTTTTTTTTAACAATTACAGATCGATGATATGAAATTTCGTTAAAACAAAAAAAAGACGTGTTTATCTAAATTCTAACAGGCAATTTTTTTATAGTATTTTCAAAATTTTAAACAAAAATAGATTTTTTCAAATAGTAACCACCATATTTTTTGATGAATTCTGGTAAAGCTTTTTTCTGAACATTTTGACAGTAAAATTATCAATTTTGATTCACTGGGTTATTAACTATGGTTTTCCAAATTTTAGTTTAATATGCATTAATACTTTTAACTGAAATACCTAATTTACAAGAGCTAAATATTTGTTTCTTACCTTTTTATGTATACTTAAAAATTAAATCGGTAATCTAAAATGCTCAAAAAAAGAACAAACAATACTAAATTGTCGGCAAACGTAGTGCATTATTTATAGTAATAATTTTAAGTGTTATAAAATTGAGAACAATTTTATTTTATAAATGATTAATAACAATTTACCTACATACTACCTACTTACATAATTATTTTTTTTTTAAAACTGTATTGGACGCGTTAAAAAAATTATTTTGTGGATAAATATGGGCCTATTATTGGGATAATTATGGCCCCAAAGTCAATGTGTCCCGGGATCGTACCACCCTTAATCCGGACTTGATCGGACATATTTACTGAGTACGTGAAAAATACGTCTTCTGCGATCTAAATAAACTGGCAAAAATATTAAATGACATACGTGCAGCACACTCTACGAGCGCCAGAGACAAGTTCGCCGGAGGAACCATCACTCCGCGAGAGTGCACTGCATACCGCGATCTCGGTCACCGCGAGTTGTCCCGCGATGTAATTATTGTTATGATTGTCATCGTTATGGTATTATTACTTACCGCGGTCGGTGTCGCTGTTGCTTGTTGTTGTTGTTCGCGTCGTATTAATTATTGCTGTTGCTGTTGCTGTAGAAGTTGCTGTGAACCCAACAGGAACGCAAATCCGCAATGATGATATTAAAGTTAATTCTTATGGACCAGGAGTACATGCGTCGGAATGTCGTCGTCGCGCTCGGCGCCCGTCGGCGGATCACTCGCCGCCGGGAAATAAAGACGGCGTTCGACTGGGACCCTGGTACCCGATACGTTTTAAACCATCGATCGGCCCCGAGAAAACCGACTTGGCCGGCTTTGGCGTGTTGGAAACCAATAGTATATTGATCGTTGGCGGCTACCCACGGCCCGAGGACGAACGATATTAGTAAACGAGCGATATCGTTGTAAATTATTATAATATTGGACGCGTCGAGTCGCCTCGACGCGATAGGCGGGTGTGCGGTGTGATTCCAACGACATACTGGCGGAGTAGAGCGGCGGAGGGTTTTCTTATTTTTGTGGCACGTCCTGCGCAGCCTGCTCAGGCTATCGACATTAAATCGTAATATACTTTGGATGGATCTGCCATAATGCTCACCCCGCCAAGCCGTGTAGACAGTTTCACTGCGGTAACGACCACTGATATCACTGGTCTTGTTTTTCTTATCACAAACAAACATAATATTATTATCACGGCCACAATATATTCTAATATTATGTGCCTACGTGACAAAATACGTTGCGACGATTGTTTAATTTCGTTTTTGTTGTTTAGGAATTAAGAGCGATGCTAAAGAGTAAATGTCACAACATGTTTCATGGTTTAAGGTAGGTAATCGTCAATTTATGTAGGCGATACTCCAGTCTAATAAAAGCCACGGAAATGTCGTTTACTCGTCGTTACAGGTGTTCCAGCTACATAATATTCATTGTTGTCTGTAATAGATGTGCATTTCTACGTTATGGTTTGTGTGTCAAATGTATATTAGGTATGTAAACCACTTGTTTTCATAAATAAACACTTGTTGTCTTGTGAATCCGTGAGTACCTACGTTCTCCAAACAGACCAGTACTAGTGTTTTAATTATAATATTATGTTCTCGTCTATAACCAGATGTCCATAACCAGCTAACCAAATCACTTGTAATAACTGTACGGGCCGGTGTACTGTGATTGAATGGACGTTTCTGTTTTGTGAATTCAGAGTCGCGCGTTCAGCGGTGTTGTTGGCTATCGATTCAGCATCGAACCGGCATTGAAACTATTTGACCGAAGATCATAGAGCGCCTCAAATCCCCATGGTTATTGATCACACTTAGGTAGGTGGTGTACCACATATAATTATTATACCTATACCTGCCACAGAATAGATTAAATCTATTCTGTCCCTATATTTCAGCCATGGGCGCCCGTAGGCACCCTTTGACGATGAATGCTCATCATATACTAACCATTTAAAACGGTCTTCTTCTGTTGTCGAACAAAGCCATGTTTATACTCTTCTCAGTGTACTGAACGATGTTTCTATTGTGCGATTTGTAGCAATCGCTAGACAATATTTGCAATGAACCAATAAGTCAATCAACAACATTTCTTCACCCTGAGTTTCAATCACGGTTATCTATTCAGGTTGGGAATCGGCGTATAATTCTCCATAGCGAGTTTTGACCCGCGCGACGTGCATGCGAACTAACAGCGCTGCCTGTCACGGGACCATTGATTAGTGAATAAGTGATTACAAAAACTTGTTGACATGATAATTTTTCGTATTAGTTACATTATTTTCATGTACTATTTAACTATTAAATATTGTTAAGCCTTTGTATATTAGTGTATAGGTAGTTATTTTAAGAGGA
>NC_042493.1:129615650-129628166 GCF_005508785.2 Acyrthosiphon pisum
TCATTCCCTCAAAAATATTATTCTCTATCTTTTTTGTAATAGGTGACTTTACTCTCAGATTACTTAAGCGCATAGAAAAAATGATTTTGCGTAAATGCGTTTTGTCTATGTTGCGCGTGGGCCAGAGAGTGAAAACGAATAGTGCGCTGACATCCTCTTAAAGGATTATTTTAATTCTATAAGACAATTAACTCACCCTAATACATTTTTATTTGAATTTTTGAGTTCAGTGGAACATTCTTTTTCTAAACATTGTGAAGCCTTAGATGTTTTTGAAAAAGTAATTAGTGATGTGACTAGTAATATTCAAGTAGGTACCTACACCTGCAGTGTACACATAGTTGATGTCATTACGGAAATAATAGTCTATTATATCCAAATGAGGATGAGACAATATTCTTACCAAGAAACTCTTAAAGTTAAAAAAATTTCAAGAGAAAAAAAAAAGTATCAAAATTATACCACACTTAATAATATGTTATACTAAGCCACATGGAAATTCTAGTATAACTTTAAACTTTCTCTTAATGTTTGCATCTATTTTTATTTTGTTATAATATTTGACTATTGTCTTCTAACAATACGACAGTAAGATTATTATTACTTGTTTTATTATACATGCGCAAGATAGACAAAACACATTTGCGTAGAATTGTTTTTTTTTTTCAAATAATTTTCAAGTAAAATAACCTATTACAAAAACGATAGAGAATAATATTTTTGAGGGTATGATATATAGATTTGTCTAAATATTTTAAACATCTTTAAATAAAAAATTTTTATTTTTATTTGATAGTCAAATACAAAGTCAAATAATAATAAAATATTAAACTGTTATTATGTCATACCTTCAAAAATATTATTCTCTATACTTTTTGATTAGGTAATGTTGCTCGTGGGTCTGAAAGAAAACAAATATTGCGCTGCCATCTTCTAAATATGTTATAAAAATACTTAAAAACAACAACTACACTTAAATATTGTCTCTGTATAATTGAGAGATATCGAAGGAGAAGAAAATGTATCAAGTTTATAATAAGTGTATAAATAATAGGAAAATTAAATTTTAAATACCTAAATATTTTAGAAACAGTGGGATAAAATTATAATATTATAGTTTAATTTATGTATTTTATTTCTGGGAACTAATAATTATGATTGATTTGTAGATGAATTAAATTATTAAAATAAAGGTACTGAAAATTTCTTATTGAGTGATTTAATGTATTTTGTTAGTATTTTGATCCTCAATCCTTATTTAGACACTATAGAAAAAAAATCAAAATCAATTAATTGTAAAATAAATACTATAATATTGTAATTTGTAATATTCATTATGCCTCACCACCACAGTTTTAAATAACTGCATAAAACAAAATTTCTAGTGGGGATTGTCCCACTAACTCTCCCACAATTTTATTATGCAATAACCTTGTTTACAATTAATATTTAAATTTTTACATGACGAAAAAGTTTTAAATTTTGTAAATTCCCGTCTATAACAATATAATGTAATTATTATTATGGTTCTGTGACTACTAGCGCTTTAGTTCATCAAAACACTGTTTTGGGGTCAGAATTCTTATCTCGTCTTCCAACCTGAGTAGATAACCGTGGTTTCAATCAAATTTTTATCAATCCAATATTGATACTAAATATCAAATGCATCTATAATATTTTCTATTAGTAAATAGTGTTTACTATAAAATTAATTTTTTCGTTGAAATCATTTATGGTATACCTACCTACATAATAATATATTTTGTAGGATGCTGTAGGTATACTTATTGTTCAGTTGCACTTTAAAATCACCCTGAAACAGATGATATAAATGAATTTAAATATGGAATAAAGTAAGAAAGTCTGTAATAGCATTCAACAGAATTTGTTTCATAATTTAATTGATGTTTTTGTTGTTTTTTTTTTGTGTAATGCATGCCATTTTTATTTCTGCGACAAATTTTTCTTGTTTTTAAAAATATTATTAAACATTATATGTGTTCGTTCTCTATTATTATTAATTAATATGGTCAATAAATCTTGAATGTGATTTTAATTTTGACTGAGTATGAATCAATAGACTTTACCTGTTAATTTTTTTTTTCGAGCTGAGTATTTAAATATGATATTTAAGGATAGAATAAATTGTGAAGTCGATGTTGCACATGTCACATGTTCGTAAGCTTTTAACGAGTAGTGGTGTTAATTCTGTAATCTGAATTATAGTTACAAGATAGTTTTTCGAGGACTGATATAATGTTGATAAAATTTTTAGCAAAATGCTAATAAATATTGTTTTAGAATATTTGTCACAAATTATTTTTTTAACTCCATTTTCCTTTTCAGGCAATACTGAATACTCACTAAAACTCAAGCCTACAAAAACTGGTTGCCGCCCGGTATTGCTTCTAAACGTGAATGGAGTAAAGTTTATTCATATCCAAGTCATGTTTTACAACAGAAGACAAAATAGAAGTAGCTATACCAATTGCATCTAATATGTTGGTTCCTAGTGGATTAAATCCTAGAAATTATTCTCTTATTGTTTTTGAACTACAGTGGTCGCCGCTTATAATGATCACATCCGTCCGAGAGTATTTTGATCACTATAACCGGAAATCACTATAAGCGGCGACTCAAAAAATATCGAAAAAATAACGAAAATTTTTTTAAATACATATTTTATTTTGTACAAAACATTAAAAATACTGTGCAAAATATCAAAATACATTAGTACATATTAATTAAATTTAAATTTAAAAATTAATATAATAAAATAATATACATTCATACATACGAAATTTAAAACTTAAGTTTTTTTAAAAAAGTCGGTAATTTGATATGTAAATATCAAAATATATATAGTAATTTAAGATGTTTTCCGGACCGTATTTATTCAGAACAGTTGGCCACGTTGTTTCAATCCAATAATCAGCACCACTCGCATCTGCGTCTTGTTTTTCTCCATGAAGTTTTTTGTAAACAATATCGTGGCGGTATTTCCACCTAGTCAACCAATCATCAGTTCATCAACAAAACCAACACCAATTGAAAGTTTTTCGACACCATAAATATCAAATATTATAGATTAGAATACAGGAAGCTTATGGGAATTCTGGGGATACAATGGCGCTCAATTTCACTATTGATTGCCCTTATTTTGTTTTATGTATTTTGATATTTGTGGTAAGATAATTAATTATGATAAGTAATGAATTTAATAAATAACTATTATTAATCTATAGTATTTGGTGTCACTGCTATTATATAATATTATACTATTATAGTGACACACAATAAATAATATTACCTATATACAATTCAGAAACTGTTTAGTGTTTAGTTTATTAAAAAATCCAAAATAATAAAATAGTATGTTAATTACTTTTACAAAAGAACAACTACCTAAACTTTTTGCTAATTTTTAAAGCAATCCCGTTGATCTTATAGGTACTTAATATTATAGTGTTATTAGTGTTAAAATATATAATTATATTGATAGTTTATAATAAATTGTACAATGCATCATTGCCTGTATCTGGATTACTAAAATAAGGTTTGTTTCATGGAGTAATACTTGATTGTTCGCTCATTGTTTTTACAATAATTTAATACAGTTTTATAGGTCTTGTTTTAAAAATGTTAATGATATTGATAGGTAGTTGTGGAAAATCAATAATATAATTATTACAAAATATTGATTATACTGACTAAAAAATATGTACAGTGAGAAATGTATAACATAAAGATTAATATTTATTACAAAATATTATTAAAATACTATAAAAAATGTAGGTACTTACTATATATTTGAAAGTTTTGTTGTTAGTTTATTACAATCATAATCAGTCATAATATTATGTACAAATACAAAATAATAAAAAGAAATAAAACTTATGCATAAGAACATTATAAAATATGTATGAACAATATTTTTATATTTATGATCTATGATATAAAATATGTTAAATGAATAGGTATGTAGATTAGGTATTTAAGTATATAATATAATACAATAAAGGTAAAATAAAAAAATATAAATTATACATATTGATTTACAAATGGACAATTTTATTTAATTTTTAATTTCTTGAATGAAACTTTATTAATACATTTAACAGTTTTTTAAGAATTTGGTTTTACATGCGCGATATACATTAAATAGTTTATTAACAACATCAACAATTTATTTAATTTCTTTTTGAACACCTGTTTTATTTTTTAACAAAAGTGACTATATTTAAATTAAATAAACACGTACATTTTTTGCAAATTCCAATGCGGTTTATAGTGGATATAATAAACTGGCATTTTGATATGATTTCATTTCTATAAGTGTATTTTCCAGGTTGATTTGAGAATTATCCTCTCTTTTGGCAGCTTGCTTATCTACACATTCTTGATGATTCAGTTTACTACACACACATCCAGCTACATAGCCTATTACACAAGCCTAATGATTCTCCATTAGTATATTTTCAATATTCATTGAAGTGAAATGTAAGTTATCATAATATTCATAGTCATTTGTATCACCCATTACTTTTGATTGTATTTTAATTTTTTTTAGATCACTTCATTTATTCAAGAACTGAACTGCATCACATTCAGATTCACAATTTCCACTTTTGGACAGTTCCAATAAACTATTGCACGTGCACATACGGATCGCTGAATGAAATTTTTCAGTGTCAGGTGTGACATTATTACCTTCTTTTGACCTTACTATTGAAAACACTTTTTCTACACAGTCTTGGGTTAATCTTCTTGCTAGTAAAAAATCTATCTTATACTTTTCATTTAATTCGTTAAATTACATTTTCAAAGCACTAATATTTTCTTTCTAACCTACTATGCATTGCGGTAATTTACTAGTTTTATTGTGGACTTAAATATTGCGTATGTATTTTTAATTTTTTCAACTGTTATTATATAAACTTATGAGGAACTTTGTATACAATTTTCAAGTTTTTTGAGCCAAAGAATACAATTGTTTTGACATTTATAGAATAAAATATTAAAAAATTTCAAATGTCGATATATAACTTTAGATGAATGAAAATAATTTGAAAATTTTATCATGTATAGAAACTGATAATATAAATATTTTATGAAAATTTCAAGTACCTACACTTAATATTTTTTGAATAACTAATTAACCAAATAAGAAAATTGTTGTATGAGAATTTATTAATTTCTGGTTGAATATACCCACTGTCTAAATTACAATTCTAGTAATAAATTAATATAACTATCCTGTAATTTTTTTTTTTGCTTAACGTACAAAACTTAAAGACAATCTTGTATGAGACCTTTAAGTCTTAGATATGAATAGAAACATTTTTATGAATTTCTTACTCAAACTAATTTGCCAATTTTCGTGTATTTGATTAATTTTGTCAACATTTTAACTTTGGACGCTCATAAAAAAAATTCCTGTGGATTTACGCTCAACTTTTTTTTTAATTTCCACCAACATCAACTTATGAAGAATGTTGTATTACATTTTCAACTCTTTTGACAGACCGAAAAATGTTGCATCGACAATAGTTTAAAAAAATCTAACAATACTCGACATTTTCTTATGCCTATAAATACCTCAAAAGTATTTCGCAATATTTCTAAACTATTATGGTGCATGTAAATTGCTGTTATAAACATTCAGTGAAAATTTCCTCTACATTCAGTTATTTTTTTTAGAGTTATTAAAACTGCCCCCAAATTGCACACACACACACACACACACACACACACACACACACACACACACACACACACACACACATACACACACACACACACACACACCACACACACACATATTATTTACGCTTAAAACGCCATTGCTTCCACAGTGTTGTTAAAATTATGATGAATAATGAAAAGAAATATATTCACTCCAATAGTTAGGTCTGAAGTCTTTTTCATAGTTTGAGAAGTTAAAATAGATATTATAGTATCATTATGACGGTTGCTTATCGCCAAGGTGAACAATAAATATTTTGATTAAGCCATATCTTAGATAGTAGAAAGGGTAAATCACACACTTCATTATAGTTTTCCAACTAATCAATAAAGAATTTGTTTTTGTTCAATTTTCAAATAATTTGTAACATTTCTAGAATTTATGATTAAATACAAATAATACATATTTGAATATCAAAATACTTAATTAAGTTTACAATTTTAAATCATTTTAGGAATTCAAAATATGGATAATACATATAAAAAAATATATAGTGAAGAAATATCTTCTACTAGTACTGAGGAGGAACCCATGGTAATTGATCGTGAAGAACCAACTACATCTTCAAATTCTTCATCTAAAGAGTTCAAATCTAAGATCTGGGTGAAAGATCTTAGGGAAATGATGGATGCAGATATATACAAAAACTGGATTGTAAATAGATGATTTTTAAAATGTTGTCTTATAACATAAGTTTATAATATTTAAGCGTTCTATAAACCTGTAAAAGAGTTATGCTAATTTATTGTTCATTTCATGTGGTTTTGAAAAATCCATGTTACCTACAAGTAACATGCTTTTTTCTTTTATCAATATTTATAGTATCAAATACAGATGGCTTAGCTTACAAACTAAATTATTGGAGCTATCCACTAATTAATGACTTAGTTGGCCACCGTTTAGGGAATAATTCGGTCGACTATTTTTTTTCTTCAATAATCTGGAAAATGAGACTATACTATTATAGTTATACTAGCTGGTCCCGTGCACTTCGTTTTCCATTAAAAATACCAACTCTATATGAATAATATGTTTTCTTTTATAATATAACGGTTCCCGTAACAACAATTTTAAACCAATAATTATTATTATTATAGCTTTGAAACCCATGGCAACCATTTATAAACAAAAATTTCCATCGGAAATCTCAAAATCCCGGTTTAAGCGCGTCCCGGGGTTGGTCTTCTCCTTTTTTAAATTAGCCTATCTTCTGCCCAGAGATCTAACCTATCTCTGTCCCGTGTACTTTGTTGTCCGGCATCCAATAATTACTATAATAGTTTCAAAACCCATGGCAACCATTTATAAACAAAAATGTCCATAGGAGAGCATCTCCCGGGGTTGGTCCTCTCCCTTTTTAAATTAGCCTATTTTCTTTATATACAAAACATTCCATCGGAAATTTCAAAATAATATATAACTGGTTGCCATGGTAATAAGGACACACATACCGACGGAAATCTCAAAATAATATATATATGGTTGCCATGGTAATATGGACACACACACTGACACACATACATTCATTTATATATATATATAGATTATTACTAACTTCTTTTTTGTTTGTTTAAATTGGAATCATCCTCTTTTTCTAGAAATTGTTTGGATAAAGCCCTTTTTGTAAATTATGAAGTATCTGAATTGAAATTTGAATGAAGAGTTTCCGAGTTATTCAACTTTGTGTACTAAGAATATCAGGTCCGTAATTGGTTTAGAAGATTTGGGGCTATAATAATATGAAAATTATAGCAATTAGTATTATTTTATTACCACTTTAAAGTTTAGAAAAATTATAACAATATTAATATTTTAAAAACGTTTTTGTTGTTATTTTTTTTTAGTGCCAAGGTGAAAATTGTAACATTGCTATAACAACAATTTGCAATAAATGTAAAATGGTGAGATACTGTTCTGATGATTGTCAAGTAAGAATATTTGAATTTATCTGTTAACTAACAATACTGTTGGCTGTTATTGTATAATATTATCAATGTTGCTTTTCTTCTTTTAGCAGCGTGACTGGTTTAAGAAGCATGCATTTGACTGTGATGAACTGCAAAACCAAATTCAGGCACCACCCTAAGATTTACATTACATATATAAATAATTTCAATGTGTTAAATGCGTTATATATGGAAATATTTTTATTATAATTTAAAAAAAAAATAATGGTTTATTCCTTGATATTTCTTATGTTTGTATAATTAATATTATGGTGTTGATTAATGCTATGGTTAACCTAATATGATTAAAAAAAGAGTAAAATAAATGTTTTTGGTTGCACGTTTATATTATTACATAATATGTTGTGTGAATTTTCTTAATTGTGGTTATTACTATAGATACTTTCTTGAATTATTATTATTTTTATGTTAGGTAATTCATTATAAAAAAATGGTTAAGGGCCACTGCCCTGTGGGGTGGAGTAGATCAGTAGTGGTAGAAATTTTTCCATCATTCTTTTGATACTTGGACAGGAGAGTGTATTATTACAGTATTCGATTTGAATGCAATGATCGCATTTAATGAAAAAACATTTTGAGCGGATGAAAGAACATAAATATGTTTTTATAAGTGACTATAAATTGTATGTGTCTCATTCACTTAGTGTAATCATATTCTTCGTGAAATGGAATCTCTTATTTTACAATTTGTATAATATTTCCAATTAATTAAATAATTAATATTCTACTTTTAATAGAATTGAAATAATAACATTGATACAATTACACGAATCTTAAATTGTAGCCATTAATATAACATGTTTTATATTAAACTGATTTAATTTGAAAAAATACTACCAGTTTAAATTAAGGTAAATTTACTATCTATTAAATATATTTATAATTACTCATATTATAAAATTTATTAAGAATTTAAGTTTATATTATTTATTATTAAATTACAATATGTGTCAACACGTCTTCATATTACAAGTATTATTATTTTTTAGCGTTATGTAACGACAGTTACACATAACAAAATAACAAAAGCTGAAAAAGCTAGATTTGTGCAATCAGTGGCGGATTGAGACAATTGATATTAGGAGTGCACATATTAATTCTGACCACCCACCTACATTTTAAACACTACCACTACCACCAAGGGCACCCGCTGGGGGGAGAGAGACCATACGCCCCCCACTATTTTTTGGCCACTAGATGAACAAATCTGGGGGGGGGGGGGTAAGTAAACAATTAATCAGTAAATTATAATATAATACTAATATTATTAGTTATATTATCGAATGGTTTGTAACGTCACAGCATTTTTTGCATTCTTATTATTATTATAACAAACATACCTGTACCCATATTATCAGTCACGAGCGTACCTTATTATTACATTGTTATGATTATCGCGCGCCAATGCAGGAATAACCGCAGTATTATGTAACTACTGTCCCCCGACCCCCACAACCCGCAGTGACCGGTACCTACACGTCGTTGCTCACGGCCGTCGATGCCGTCGGCGCCTACGTCGGGTCCCGCCGCACGACACCGGCAGAGCAAACTGTCACCAAGTCCGATTATTGTACAATTCCCTTTATTATACGACACTGACCTACCCCACTACTTCAACAAGAGCAAGAAGCTCCGTCGCAGGCCAAGCCGGATCGGCCTCTCATCACTCAGTTTTTTGCCTTCAACGGCTTTGATCGTCACCAACTTTCTGCGTTCAAAATCTCACCTGCACGCTGTCAACCACACCACGCGGCATTGTTCACGTTGCTAACCCGTGGGTGCAGGCATCGACCAACACCGACGACCACGAACGACACCTGCTCTCATCATATTATCGACCCCGACGACGAATTACAATGATGGGCTGAACGAACCACGAGGGCCCGGGCGGCGGCCAACAGCTGACCCAGTCAGATTCAACCATGCAGCACAGCGTCAAAAGTCGTAATTTGTTATTTCATCTCCCCTGTTCCCCCCCCCCCCACACAAGCACGTAGGCCACAGATTATACAAAACTCGTGTTTGTATAATCTGTGTGCCAGAGGAGGCGTCGCACGACGCGGGTCCCCAAAATAAATCGTCACCACAAAATAATGTTCCGGCGAATGTCAGCCAAAGCCGTTTTTCCCGGTAACCATGTGAGGGCACACCATGAGAAATATGGTGTGTCGCCTCCTGTGGGCCGAGAAAAGCGTGCCACAACTTCAATTGTCAGCCCAAAATATTATTCTATAACTGCCATGTATCGGCCCGACTTGTTATTTTGCGCTTGCCATGCGTCCAATTTTATTATATAACGTTATTACGTGTCAATTTATTATATTACATTGTATTTGCCAAATTTTATTATTATTTAAATGATACAATCTCACTTATATTAGTTTATTATATTTATTCTAATAGCCAAACTTTAATTATTATTTTTTTTTTTTATTTCTCTTTCCCCCCATAAATCCTCGGCATTCATTTGCCGTTGCGTGTGCAAAGCCTATGAGTTCCACCGACGTGGCCCTCGGGCCACCACGCGGTGCGGCTCATAGGTCACGGCCTAAGTGTTCCCCTTCGGTCGTGGGTGGTTTGTGGTAGCTTAAAAAAAACTACTGGAAGCTCACAGGTTATTATGTGCGTTTTTACATTTGCCCCATAAAGTAAGTTAAGATTGAGGCTGTCGTGAATAATAGAATATAAGTAGGTACGCAATTAAAAATTGATGGGAAAAATGAAAATGAAACAAAATAACAATGAATTAAGGCAAATAAATTTATTCTTAATTATTTTTCACATTAAACAGTTTATATAATTATTGCTATATCAATAAATAATATCCTATTTAAAGTTTAAATTATGTATGTTCATCAGTTTTTTGTGTTCCATACGTACTATAAATTACCTAAATTTTAATAAAATAAGTCTGTATAGTTCCACGTTCTGTTACCGTTACCTACCTATAATAGTAAAATTAAAAACTAAAAAGGTGGGCAAGTGGGTGTCGCTCTGCTGTGCAGTAGGTTACAAGTAGGTCACTGTAATGGATAATGTTAAATTTGAATTCAATGATATAATATCATTAAATAAGAAAAATGATTCTGAGCGAAGACTGTCAGACAGCGTATGATATTACCAAGTATATTTGATGATATTATTGTGAAAACGTAATTTATATATAACCTATTTACGTGGAACCTTGTTTTAAATTGTCAGTCCTTAGCTATAAAAGTTGAATATTTTATAAATTTTCAACTAAAAAATAATTATTCAATTTTAAATTTGATAAATTTTGAAGAAATTCGAACTATAAATGCTTATTAAAAAAAATTGTGCGAATGAATTTTTAATATTTTCCAACTGTTGTTGTAACAATATATCTGGAGTCTTGTATTACATTTTTATGCTTTTTTAACCATCGAATACATTTTTACTGATATTATAGAAAAAAAAACTAAAAATATTGAAAACTAACAATATCCGTAAACAGCTCAAAAAAGAGTCAAAATACTTAGATTTAAAAATAAATTTTTTTATAAATTTATAACTCAAAATAATTTGGAAATTGTCATCATCTTTACGTATTTTGTCAATATTTGAACTTTAATGTTTAAAAAAAAAAAAATTTGGACTGGATTTTTAATTTTTATCATCTGACTTTGAAACAATATAAAAGTAGCCTTCTATTAAATTTTCTAGCGAAAAATGTCTAAAATACTAAGTGGCGCGAGTGTTAGACAAAAACAGAAAATCCCGGGTGGAATCCCCTTAAGAGTATGTCGCACCCGCATTTGATGTCTCCATCTTACACACGTACGACTTAGCAAATTTTCGTTTGCTAGTTTTAATAGGGTGCTGTCATTTTTATCAAAAAATATCATCAATATCTGTGTTCTCTCGTTAGCTTTTTACGATATTTTAATTTTTAAGTGAGTTATCAGAATGTAAAATATAAACATTTGAAAATGATCATTACCCACTTAAAAATTAAAATATCGTAAAAAACCAACGAGAGAACACAGATAACATTGTTACCTAAAAGTTTTATAATAGATCAGATCACTTTAATATCAAAACTGACAGCACCCTATTGAAACTAGCGAACGAAAATGTTCTATGTCATACGTGTGTAAGACGGAGACAACACATGCGGGTTTGACGTCCTCTTAATTTATTTTAATAATAAAATCTATAGACTGTAATAATAAAATCAGGTATAACAATGGACTATAGCAATCTGATTTTATAAGTATATTATATTAATATCATCATAGTCCATAAACATGGTACCTAGTAGTATTAAGTATAAACGAATAACGATAACAGTTTCCCAAAAATGTACTAAAATACACCCACTCCAAATTTTTGGTAGTGCAGTGCACCTCTTGTAATTACGTCCAACCCACATCTGTGTGCAATTGTGTTAATTTTATAAATTCAATTTCACAAAAAGTAAATACATTAAAAATATTGCATAAAATCTCAAATTATAGTTTCTATTTCATGAACTTAGATTTGACTTACACGCTGGGTTGAATTATGTTTAAAAAATGAATTTAAATAATTTGTGTTAAACATATTGTTTATTATTTAAAACAAATAAATCCTATGTCTACAACAGCGAAAAATCAAACTTCCAAGTGAATATTGTGTTTTTAATGGTTTATTATTTTCAAAGTTTACAATTTTTATGAAAATACATTTGAAAACAAAAAAGTCTGGACGAAAAATCTACAACGCGGCCGACCAACCGGCGTATCTCCACTCGCCCCCCATCAACCGAACACATGTCCTCGTATTCTCTACGTTACCGAACAC
>NC_042493.1:129628216-129636415 GCF_005508785.2 Acyrthosiphon pisum
ACATTGGAATGCAAAAAGGAAATATAATTAAAAAGTCGATTTCCCAATATTTTGATAATTCCGCGTTTCAATATTATTGTCAGAAGCCGTTTTCTCGGCAAATGGTGTACGTGGTTTTAGCTATGAATAATTGTTGGTCCTGAAAAGGACCTTTTTATATAAGTGTATGTGCTTTACTGTTCTGACCCGTTGTCTACGGTTCAGAACTTCAGACATCTTCGAACCCTTCTCGAGGGTTCCGGTCCCTCATGTCGTGGCAGAGTTTCGTTTCTCCTGGTCATTTCTCGGAGTTGAAGACGGCCGAAAAATTCAGTTAGTGAATATTTTTCAGTTATTTCCTCTTCATATCCTGGGACGGCGTCAGCGGTTGTTTCCTCAACGAACCAAGTGCTTCCCGTCGAACTGCGAGTGAGCTCCGTGTTCCCGCACCGAAAACATCCTTGGCCAAACATTGTGCTATTGATCGTTTTTCTCGGTGTCTTGACGGTTCGAAACGTTGGAGCAGACTGATGCTCTCCGACTCAATTGCACCCGTATTTATACATAATGCGTTGTTGTTGCGCGCTCTGTGGTTGGTCGACAGTAGTCGCCGCCCGCCGTCGGGATAACGGCATTACCGCTCGTGGTGGTCAAATCTTAAACTTAATGGACTACAGTTTTGTTGCGATATAGGGCCCGTATCCACCAAGTTTCTCCCGCCTTTTCGTTACCGTCCGCGTACCGGACCTATTTTATGTTATATTCGTGATTTATTTTATTTCATACAACTTCTGTGATAATTTATATTTATGTTCCTTTGCCGTCTCGATCTCGCGTCTCCCATTGACGACGCCATGCCACTCGTCCGTTGACGGGTACGAAGCGGCCGACCAACCGGCCAACGTTATCTTTGCTCACCGCCCTCGACCGACGACACGACGAGCCGAATGGCGACCACACGACACATATGGCCTTCGCGTATCTCCGCTCGCCCCCCGTCAACCGAATACATGTCCGACGACGTCCTCGTCTTCTCGACGTTACCGAACACTCCCTCGATCGCGCGTGCAACGTGCGCACCCGATTCCGTCGACCCGACACCGCGTACATTAACTGTTATGTGTTATGCATAGTGTACAATTATTAACGACTCTCGACGCAACGCGTCACAATAAATCAGTGTGTTTACTCAATTCTTCTACCTACGTACAACCTGTGTACCCATGCCTTCTGCAACGGAGTCAAACACAAAACGTATGCTGGCTACTGAAGTTGACCACACTGCAACGTGGCATCCCAAAATTACTTGACCATTTTACTGATTTTTTTTTCCATGTTCGTAATTGTCAGTGCGAGACTTATACGAAAGACAATTTTTATGCAAATACCTCTGAAACAAGGAAATCTGGACGGAAAAAATACAATATTGACGCAATCGGTCGCACCCCGGACGAACAGTGACACAACTCAAAAAACACGTTCATCGAGTTATTACCATACGAATTTGCAGAATTTCGTCCGCTTGACATTTTTTATTCATATGAAATTAAAGGTCATTAAGAGCTCAAGTGTCTTTATTTCTGCTTAAAATAATATGCACATTCGAGCTGAGACATCGAATTTTCTTAGATGTGACTTTAATCTGGCCTGAAAAAATAATGTTGTAAGACGATTTTGTTTTTAGCTTTAGTAGAAATAACGGCACAAGTCAAACTGAAATGAGATTTACAATAACACGAGGGTTAAATGGTATTGAATTTATTGTTTTAGCATATAAAAGTAAACTATACAACATTAAGAATAACATTGGAATGCAAAAAGGAAATATAATTAAAAAGTCGATTTCCCAATATTTTGATAATTCCGCGTTTCAATATTATTGTCAGAAGCCGTTTTCTCGGCAAATGGTGTACGTGGTTTTAGCTATGAATAATTGTTGGTCCTGAAAAGGACCTTTTTATATAAGTGTATGTGCTTTACTGTTCTGACCCGTTGTCTACGGTTCAGAACTTCAGACATCTTCGAACCCTTCTCGAGGGTTCCGGTCCCTCATGTCGTGGCAGAGTTTCGTTTCTCCTGGTCATTTCTCGGAGTTGAAGACGGCCGAAAAATTCAGTTAGTGAATATTTTTCAGTTATTTCCTCTTCATATCCTGGGACGGCGTCAGCGGTTGTTTCCTCAACGAACCAAGTGCTTCCCGTCGAACTGCGAGTGAGCTCCGTGTTCCCGCACCGAAAACATCCTTGGCCAAACATTGTGCTATTGATCGTTTTTCTCGGTGTCTTGACGGTTCGAAACGTTGGAGCAGACTGATGCTCTCCGACTCAATTGCACCCGTATTTATACATAATGCGTTGTTGTTGCGCGCTCTGTGGTTGGTCGACAGTAGTCGCC
This sequence comes from Acyrthosiphon pisum, assembly GCF_005508785.2. Classification (NCBI taxonomy): domain Eukaryota; kingdom Metazoa; phylum Arthropoda; class Insecta; order Hemiptera; family Aphididae; genus Acyrthosiphon; species Acyrthosiphon pisum. Next base: position 129,630,590 of record NC_042493.1, read on the forward strand.
GCCCGCCGTCGGGATAACGGCATTACCGCTCGTGGTGGTCAAATCTTAAACTTAATGGACTACAGTTTTGTTGCGATATAGGGCCCGTATCCACCAAGTTTCTCCCGCCTTTTCGTTACCGTCCGCGTACCGGACCTATTTTATGTTATATTCGTGATTTATTTTATTTCATACAACTTCTGTGATAATTTATATTTATGTTCCTTTGCCGTCTCGATCTCGCGTCTCCCATTGACGACGCCATGCCACTCGTCCGGCGACGGGTACGAAGCGGCCGACCAACCGGCCAACGTTATCTTTGCTCACCGCCCTCGACCGACGACACGACGAGCCGAATGGCGACCACACGACACATATGGCCTTCGCGTATCTCCGCTCGCCCCCCGTCAACCGAATACATGTCCGACGACGTCCTCGTCTTCTCGACGTTACCGAACACTCCCTCGATCGCGCGTGCAACGTGCACACCCGATTCCGTCGACCCGACACCGCGTACATTAACTGTTATGTGTTATGCATAGTGTACAATTATTAACGACTCTCGACGCAACGCGTCACAATAAATCAGTGTGTTTACTCAATTCTTCTACCTACGTACAACCTGTGTACCCATGCCTTCTGCAACGGAGTCAAACACAAAACGTATGCTGGCTACTGAAGTTGACCACACTGCAACGTGGCATCCCAAAATTACTTGACCATTTTACTGATTTTTTTTTCCATGTTCGTAATTGTCAGTGCGAGACTTATACGAAAGACAATTTTTATGCAAATACCTCTGAAACAAGGAAATCTGGACGGAAAAAATACAATATTGACGCAATCGGTCGCACCCCGGACGAACAGTGACACAACTCAAAAAACACGTTCATCTAGTTATTACCATACGAATTTGCAGAATTTCGTCCGCTTGACATTTTTTATTCATATGAAATTAAAGGTCATTAAGAGCTCAAGTGTCTTTATTTCTGCTTAAAATAATATGCACATTCGAGCTGAGACATCGAATTTTCTTAGATGTGACTTTAAATCTGGGCCTGAAAAAATAATGTTGTAAGACGATTTTGTTTTTAGCTTTAGTAGAAATAACGACACAAGTCAAACTGAAATGAGATTTACAATAACACGAGGGTTAAATGGTATTGAATTTATTGTTTTAGCATATAAAAGTAAACTATACAACATTAAGAATAACATTGGAATGCAAAAAGGAAATATAATTAAAAAGTCGATTTCCCAATATTTTGATAATTCCGCGTTTCAATATTATTGTCAGAAGCCGTTTTCTCGGCAAATGGTGTACGTGGTTTTAGCTATGAATAATTGTTGGTCCTGAAAAGGACCTTTTTATATAAGTGTATGTGCTTTACTGTTCTGACCCGTTGTCTACGGTTCAGAACTTCAGACATCTTCGAACCCTTCTCGAGGGTTCCGGTCCCTCATGTCGTGGCAGAGTTTCGTTTCTCCTGGTCATTTCTCGGAGTTGAAGACGGCCGAAAAATTCAGTTAGTGAATATTTTTCAGTTATTTCCTCTTCATATCCTGGGACGGCGTCAGCGGTTGTTTCCTCAACGAACCAAGTGCTTCCCGTCGAACTGCGAGTGAGCTCCGTGTTCCCGCACCGAAAACATCCTTGGCCAAACATTGTGCTATTGATCGTTTTTCTCGGTGTCTTGACGGTTCGAAACGTTGGAGCAGACTGATGCTCTCCGACTCAATTGCACCCGTATTTATACATAATGCGTTGTTGTTGCGCGCTCTGTGGTTGGTCGACAGTAGTCGCCGCCCGCTGTCGGGATAACGGCATTACCGCTCGTGGTGGTCAAATCTTAAACTTAATGGACTACAGTTTTGTTGCGATATAGGGCCCGTATCCACCAAGTTTCTCCCGCCTTTTCGTTACCGTCCGCGTACCGGACCTATTTTATGTTATATTCGTGATTTATTTTATTTCATACAACTTCTGTGATAATTTATATTTATGTTCCTTTGCCGTCTCGATCTCGCGTCTCCCATTGACGACGCCATGCCACTCGTCCGGCGACGGGTACGAAGCGGCCGACCAACCGGCCAACGTTATCTTTGCTCACCGCCCTCGACCGACGACAAGACGAGCCGAATGGCGACCACACGACACATAGGGCCTTCGCGTATCTCCGCTCGCCCCCCGTCAACCGAATACATGTCCGACGACGTCCTCGTCTTCTCGACGTTACCGAACACTCCCTCGATCGCGCGTGCAACGTGCACACCCGATTCCGTCGACCCGACACCGCGTACATTAACTGTTATGTGTTATGCATAGTGTACAATTATTAACGACTCTCGACGCAACGCGTCACAATAAATCAGTGTGTTTACTCAATTCTTCTACCTACGTACAACCTGTGTACCCATGCCTTCTGCAACGGAGTCAAACACAAAACGTATGCTGGCTACTGAAGTTGACCACACTGCAACGTGGCATCCCAAAATTACTTGACCATTTTACTGATTTTTTTTTCCATGTTCGTAATTGTCAGTGCGAGACTTATACGAAAGACAATTTTTATGCAAATACCTCTGAAACAAGGAAATCTGGACGGAAAAAATACAATATTGACGCAATCGGTCGCACCCCGGACGAACAGTGACACAACTCAAAAAACACGTTCATCGAGTTATTACCATACGAATTTGCAGAATTTCGTCCGCTTGACATTTTTTATTCATATGAAATTAAAGGTCATTAAGAGCTCAAGTGTCTTTATTTCTGCGTAAAATAATATGCACATTCGAGCTGAGACATCGAATTTTCTTAGATGTGACTTTAATCTGGCCTGAAAAAATAATGTTGTAAGACGATTTTGTTTTTAGCTTTAGTAGAAATAACGGCACAAGTCAAACTGAAATGAGATTTACAATAACACGAGGGTTAAATGGTATTGAATTTATTGTTTTAGCATATAAAAGTAAACTATACAACATTAAGAATAACATTGGAATGCAAAAAGGAAATATAATTAAAAAGTCGATTTCCCAATATTTTGATAATTCCGCGTTTCAATATTATTGTCAGAAGCCGTTTTCTCGGCAAATGGTGTACGTGGTTTTAGCTATGAATAATTGTTGGTCCTGAAAAGGACCTTTTTATATAAGTGTATGTGCTTTACTGTTCTGACCCGTTGTCTACGGTTCAGAACTTCAGACATCTTCGAACCCTTCTCGAGGGTTCCGGTCCCTCATGTCGTGGCAGAGTTTCGTTTCTCCTGGTCATTTCTCGGAGTTGAAGACGGCCGAAAAATTCAGTTAGTGAATATTTTTCAGTTATTTCCTCTTCATATCCTGGGACGGCGTCAGCGGTTGTTTCCTCAACGAACCAAGTGCTTCCCGTCGAACTGCGAGTGAGCTCCGTGTTCCCGCACCGAAAACATCCTTGGCCAAACATTGTGCTATTGATCGTTTTTCTCGGTGTCTTGACGGTTCGAAACGTTGGAGCAGACTGATGCTCTCCGACTCAATTGCACCCGTATTTATACATAATGCGTTGTTGTTGCGCGCTCTGTGGTTGGTCGACAGTAGTCGCCGCCCGCCGTCGGGATAACGGCATTACCGCTCGTGGTGGTCAAATCTTAAACCTAATGGACTACAGTTTTGTTGCGATATAGGGCCCGTATCCACCAAGTTTCTCCCGCCTTTTCGTTACCGTCCGCGTACCGGACCTATTTTATGTTATATTCGTGATTTATTTTATTTCATACAACTTCTGTGATAATTTATATTTATGTTCCTTTGCCGTCTCGATCTCGCGTCTCCCATTGACGACGCCATGCCACTCGTCCGGCGACGGGTACGAAGCGGCCGACCAACCGGCCAACGTTATCTTTGCTCACCGCCCTCGACCGACGACACGACGAGCCGAATGGCGACCACACGACACATATGGCCTTCGCGTATCTCCGCTCGCCCCCCGTCAACCGAATACATGTCCGACGACGTCCTCGTCTTCTCGACGTTACCGAACACTCCCTCGATCGCGCGTGCAACGTGCACACCCGATTCCGTCGACCCGACACCGCGTACATTAACTGTTATGTGTTATGCATAGTGTACAATTATTAACGACTCTCGACGCAACGCGTCACAATAAATCAATGTGTTTACTCAATTCTTCTACCTAAGTACAACCTGTGTAACCATGCCTTCTGCAACGGAGTCAAACACAAAACGTATGCTGGCTACTGAAGTTGACCACACTGCAACGTGGCATCCCAAAATTACTTGACCATTTTACTGATTTTTTTTTCCATGTTCGTAATTGTCAGTGCGAGACTTATACGAAAGACAATTTTTATGCAAATACCTCTGAAACAAGGAAATCTGGACGGAAAAAATACAATATTGACGCAATCGGTCGCACCGCGGACGAACAGTGACACAACTCAAAAAACACGTTAATCGAGTTATTACCATACGAATTTGCAGAATTTCGTCCGCTTGACATTTTTTATTCATATGAAATTAAAGGTCATTAAGAGCTCAAGTGTCTTTATTTCTGATTAAAATAATATGCACATTCGAGCTGAGACATCGAATTTTCTTAGATGTGACTTTAATCTGGCCTGAAAAAATAATGTTGTAAGACGATTTTGTTTTTAGCTTTAGTAGAAATAACGGCACAAGTCAAACTGAAATGAGATTTACAATAACACGAGGGTTAAATGGTATTGAATTTATTGTTTTAGCATATAAAAGTAAACTATACAACATTAAGAATAACATTGGAATGCAAAAAGGAAATATAATTAAAAAGTCGATTTCCCAATATTTTGATAATTCCGCGTTTCAATATTATTGTCAGAAGCCGTTTTCTCGGCAAATGGTGTACGTGGTTTTAGCTATGAATAATTGTTGGTCCTGAAAAGGACCTTTTTATATAAGTGTATGTGCTTTACTGTTCTGACCCGTTGTCTACGGTTCAGAACTTCAGACATCTTCGAACCCTTCTCGAGGGTTCCGGTCCCTCATGTCGTGGCAGAGTTTCGTTTCTCCTGGTCATTTCTCGGAGTTGAACACGGCCGAAAAATTCAGTTAGTGAATATTTTTCAGTTATTTCCTCTTCATATCCTGGGACGGCGTCAGCGGTTGTTTCCTCAACGAACCAAGTGCTTCCCGTCGAACTGCGAGTGAGCTCCGTGTTCCCGCACCGAAAACATCCTTGGCCAAACATTGTGCTATTGATCGTTTTTCTCGGTGTCTTGACGGTTCGAAACGTTGGAGCAGACTGATGCTCTCCGACTCAATTGCACCCGTATTTATACATAATGCGTTGTTGTTGCGCGCTCTGTGGTTGGTCGACAGTAGTCGCCGCCCGCCGTCGGGATAACGGCATTACCGCTCGTGGTGGTCAAATCTTAAACTTAATGGACTACAGTTTTGTTGCGATATAGGGCCCGTATCCACCAAGTTTCTCCCGCCTTTTCGTTACCGTCCGCGTACCGGACCTATTTTATGTTATATTCGTGATTTATTTTATTTCATACAACTTCTGTGATAATTTATATTTATGTTCCTTTGCCGTCTCGATCTCGCGTCTCCCATTGACGACGCCATGCCACTCGTCCGGCGACGGGTACGAAGCGGCCGACCAACCGGCCAACGTTATCTTTGCTCACCGCCCTCGACCGACGACACGACGAGCCGAATGGCGACCACACGACACATATGGCCTTCGCGTATCTCCGCTCGCCCCCCGTCAACCGAATACATGTCCGACGACGTCCTCGTCTTCTCGACGTTACCGAACACTACCCTCGATCGCGCGTGCAACGTGCGCACCCGATCCGT
>NC_042493.1:129636465-129640626 GCF_005508785.2 Acyrthosiphon pisum
GCTGAGACATCGAATTTTCTTAGATGTGACTTTAATCTGGCCTGAAAAAATATAAGGTATATTCCGGTACTATACGTGCACGTGACCAAATTCTCAAAATATTTGTTGAGATTTGTAATTAAACAAAAATACTATTGGTTAATACTTAACTCACACGAGCATAGTCAGTGAGGAACATTATTCTGTTGAAGTAAATAAAGCTAAACATATATTCCTGAACACAAAAAAAAAACCACAATATCAACATAATAAGTAACTTTATTACATTATTAACACATTTTATAATAATATATTTAATTAAAGCAGTTTTTGCAAATATTATGGAATTTAAAGGAAAAAACCTGAAAAGTGGTCGAATAATAAAATATAAACATTGATTGAAGATCTCTGCTTATTTGCAACAAATTTAGGTACACGGAAAAAACAAATTTTTTCACTATAAAAATAATAAAATTAGCTGTATTGTACAATTGCTATAAAGATAGATATAATGTTAGTCAGATTTACTAAAAATATGTAGTTATGATTTTATAGTTAGCCAGACAAGAATAATGGTGTTTTGTACCAATCATGTTTAGTACTCTTTACTTTACAATTTAATTATATGAACAATATTTATAGTAATTTGAATATAATTTTTAAGTATTCTTTACTTTTGAATTTAGTGATATGAAATTTTGTACCTATAGTAATTCAAATATAATTGTATAGTACTGTTTACTTTATAATTTAGTTGTTAGAAAATGTTTATAGTAATTTTAACATCTCTTTATAGTACCACATACTTTTTAATTTAGTTATTTGAATAATATTTATTGTAATATAAAAATAAAACTTATATTGTTGGCCACTATTAACCCAAGTGAAATTTACTACAATAAAACTTCTTCACGATAACAATTAGTTCTCCGACCTATATCTAGTGATAAGCAGCATAGCTATAAATTGAAATATTTAAGTATTGAAGTTTGGTTATTTATAACAGAACTTAGTTATACAGGTTATTTTTCTTGGACAGTAAGCCAATTTTCAGTTTTCATTTGAATATAATAATTAATATTAAAATCAAAATTTGATTATTAAGTAGGTAATAAATTGTTCATGTTTTTTTTACAAATATACAATTTAAAAGATATAATGTGTTAAATTTACATTTATTAAACTTTTATTACATATATTGATATAAATTATAATATATATTAAATAATACAAAACAATTTTTTACATATAAAAGTACCAAACATATTTTACAAAACAATAGACAATATGTAATTAATAACTATATATAATATGAACATTAGAGATATAAAATTACTCTAAATATTAAACCTAATACAATAAATACCAACTGTATTATAATAAATTATATTATTCAGTGCAATGTACCAACAGCAGGCATATTTCTGAAACTGTACAAATAAAAATAACAATTTAAAAATATTAAATATTTTTTAAATTTATGTATACTTTTTATAAATACACTTCCATTAGAAATGCTTGAGTGGCGAACAGGTAATTCATTATCCAATCATTTAATTTTGTACATTTTAATTCTGAAGTTAACATAACATTGAATGCTCCAAAATGTTCATCATAATGAATAGTATTAAACAAATTATAAATAATTAATGATTCATCATAGGTATTTGATAAAAATACATTTAATTAATCCGAATATAGGTAACATGTTATTTTCATCACATATATTAATAACCACTGACATATTTTTTGTATTGTATAAATTTGATATTTATCCAAGAAACAAAAGATTCATTATTTAAATCATCATGATCCGAATATCTATTATATAGTTCAATGTTCATTGGACTTAACTTTATTATTGGTCCTATTCCCGTATGAATGGTATAATGATCAATTTTAGTTGATAATAATCTATAAGAAAGTTTCAATTGTAGTTTTATACATAATGTTTTTTGAATATTTTTTCTCAATGTTATTGAATGAGCAGTATTTTTCAATTCTCTGTGCTTGCCTTCAAATCACATTGCCCAAAATAATGATAGAGGGCCAAATTTTTTAATGATTAAAGGATGATGAATCATATGATGGTATTTTGGCTTTAAATGTATTCAAAATATTTTATGATAAGTAGTGTTGTGTTCGGTAATTAGAGCTTTAAGGAGTATTGAGTCTTCAAATTTAATCCGCTTTTATAAAATTATACTCAAAATGTTATCAAGTATAATGTACATTGATCAAATTTCCGAGTTAAGAAGAACTAAATCACCAATAATGAGTCCCAAGTTTTTAACAAAACATAGCATTTCACTTGCTGACATTTTCAGTTTACTTCCCTTACCTTTCAATGTTTCACTAGCAATTAATGTTGGTCGATTTCGGATATCTACGGATCCATAGTCTAATAATTCTATTCTACTATTTATTTTATCAACTGTAAAATAATTTAGGTCAAAAATCATTATTTTTAGCATCAAACCTATATCATAATTACATACTCCCTCTAGCATGTCGTGCATTATGTCCACACAATAATTCTGCGTCACATGAAAAGAACTTATTTCATTCCAAACACATGATTCTTTTACTCCAGTTAATAATACTTCATTTATTTCAAGATCATCAGCATAATTTATATAGTTTCTAACATTTCTATCTACCTCTGTTGTTTGTACGTAGCATTCATTTTTAATTGTTTTACAAAACCTGCATGGATATCTGGAAACAAAACTTTCAGTAAACCCTAATATAGAATGTAAGCCCAAATTATCTCATATAATCAAGTTCAAAGAGAAGAATATATGATGAACCTTATTATTGACTGTAATGAAAATACCAGTATTTTCAAAATAATTTAATTCTGAAATCAAGTCTTTAAAAATAACATTATTTCCAAAATCTCTTTTGTCATTGGTTTTGAAAAATGATACCAAACATATTTGATCTAAAGATGAAGACAACTCTGGAGGTAAATATGCTAAGGATACATATATCGCGCCTAACTTTTGCGTACCAGCATGCGTACTGAGTGGATTATTGACTTCGAAATCGTCAAAATATAAAAATAATGGTAAAATAAGTGTATTTGAATTGTTTGAACATTTTTCTTGCAATAGTTGGGACTGCATAAAGTTATAAGTTAATTTATTGAATTTCATATTTTCTGTATATTTTAAAATCCTGACAACCCCTTAAGTAAGATTCATTGCTTTCACTAGGTATTATTGTTAATTCACCCTTGACATTATTATGGCTGCATTTATTTACACATACGTTAATTTTAGAATTAAAAACTGATACAATCAAATAAATAAAATCTTGAACATCATTAATTAAAACATCAATTTAGTTTCTAGGAATAACTGTATCACTATACCATTTAGAGATCATACTTATAGCATTTGATCTTATTTTTATTAACTCATCAGCCTGAGGAATACTATAATTTTGTTCACCAATATTATCAGTATCAAGATATTCTTCATGGTCAGTAGTTTCTTCAAACAAATTAAATGCATTTATTTTTTTTAAATCCAATTTAAAAGTAGAATCATAATCATGTTGTTTCAGATGTCTTTTATAAGTATCAACATTGTTAAAAATCCGTAAACAACCCTCTAATGGGCAATTTAATTTTTAAATTGATTTTAAATCATGGTAAATATTAAAATGTATAAATAAATGATTGAGCCATTGGGTCTCATAGTTACATATAAAGCAGCTTATAATTTTAAAATTATATTTTAGAAGAAATTGGAATTATTAGTTGAATGTTTATTTATTATGTCAATAAATGTATACATGTAGCATGTTAACAAAGAAAATCTTTTAAATAGGAACAGACTATAAAATGTACTACTTAATTAAATAGTTAAACAAGTTCTATTATCCTATATAAACTCTATATAACTCAAATTATTACATAATATGGTTGAACAGTAAGCCCACAGTTAATGCCCTGTTTACTTTTTCTTCATGTGTTGTTCTGAGATCATTGATATTCTATGTATAACAAGTTATTAAGTTTATATTAACAAACAATTATTAAAGTTACCTACTTATGTATTTAAATGCTTTATTCTATAAAAAATAATATATTAGTTATTGTTCTATAAATTGAAACTTACAGTTATGTGTATTATAACTGCAGAGACTTGTTCTAATTTTGTTGGCCTCCTCATT
>NC_042493.1:129641552-129647251 GCF_005508785.2 Acyrthosiphon pisum
ACTCAATGTGTTTCTCAGTGTTAATATGTGCACAACACTAAAGCGTTTACACTCGCGACTTTAACTTCACAAACCTTACAAAATAATATTTTATTATCGGCCGAGAACATATTTCACCAAATTCATTTACAAATTTTCTTAGTTTACAGGCCGATGATGGGTTTTCTTTCGGCATGATCGATAATTTCAAAACAAAGTTAAAAAATGTATAAGATTTTTGAAATATTGTTTACACTGAATGAACGTTCGTACACATGTCACAATAACGACTGAAATATAGTCTAGAATAAACCACTGTAAAAGTATCAAGAAGATAAGTCAGATAAGAGTAAAGCCTATTTCATATAACATTTTTTCTACTAATTCCTTAATGCGGAATACGTAGGTACCTATACGTTCGTATACGTACGTTTGTACTCGCTTCATCTGCTATATACGTTTTATTTTTTATAATAATTTTTTTTATTATAATTTGATGTTGCGAAAACTTCCATATATTTTATACTGTGTAAAAATATAAATCATGGCATTTTGATCAAATTTCGGTAAAAATATCCACAGTAAAATAGAAAAACACATAACTACGCATGTATATAAAACAGAGTTTTTCTTATTTTACCTATAAACTAAAAAAAATATTACAAGTCATTAGATTAATGAAAAGTCAAAATTTTCACAAAAAAAAACTATGAAATGGATATCTTCAATTGTTTCAAAAATATATAAAATAATAAAATAATTTTTTTTTAACTTTTTACCAAAAAATGTGATTAAATTATAAAGTAAAATATGTTTAGCTTATGCTTGTATCTGTGATTCTAATAAAAAAAAACAGATTTATGATCTATTAATTATCTCAGGTGATATCGCAATGGGTAAATACAGTAGACTTCGCTTATTACGATATTCCGGATACAACGATTCCCGGCTACTAACTTGGTTTGTTTTATGTAGTTGGCAGTATATCTTTATCATCCGGACATAACGAAGTTCGGATATAACGATCTGATCCTCTAAGATCATCATAAGCGGATTATAAAACTATTTTGAAAAATGTTTCAAATATAACTTTGCTGGCCAAAAATGTTTTTAAATGTTTCCAAGACATTTAAAAACGTACTAACAAAGTGATGAAAACCGCTAAAAATTTTTCGTTTCTTGGAAAACTGATTTTAAATATATTATTAATAATTTTAATTTACTGTATCGACAATGGGAATCATGTGTATGCAACGGAATCCTGGGCCAAAATACAACCTGAGCAACATGACCCGCCACGGGCCGGTTACCATAATCGGCGCCTCTTTGGCGTCGAAGCCAAAGACGATTCGTACAGGGCGTACACCCGGCCCTGCCAAGTACAACACCGTGCCCTGTATGTCCGCCACTATGCCCACGATACCATCGTATTTCATAGGGTTAGTATACAATTATAATGTACAATAGTGTATAATATTAATACTCATAAATATCCTATTATATTTTAAGATAGATATACTAAGATTATAATGTATAGAATAGTGTAAAAGTTGAAAAATTCACGTGGGCGCTAAACCAGCCTAGACTAGATTTGTTCCGGTGATACAGTAGGTAGGGTAGGTTTACTTAAAAGTTATTTAAAACTATTTTTGGTTGAGTGATACGACGGAGCGAGAATATTATATTGCTTTTTAATAGGGGACTCAATTTCAGTAATTGTTCTATGTCAGGATTGTTCTTTGTTTCCTGTTGTCCTGACAAATTTCTCTCAGGATGCTTTTTGTTCCGTAATTTCAAGTCCCATATTAATCCCGTTTTTTGCCTTATTGTTAATTTATAATTGTATACATTTTTGAAATAACATTTTTGAATAGAATAATATAAAAAACTATACTTTTCAATTGTATTTTTGGGTTTTTGTATCTACCATTATTATTGTTCCTTCACATTGTTGTCAGCGACGTAAACCGGACGTATAATAGTATATATACCACGAAATAAATAAATATTAATAATAGCCTATAATAATAATTACATGTCATTCACAAGCGTTCTCTTATTGGACAACAAAAAAATATAATAAATACTTCTTAATTTAAAAATATTATGCATTCAATTATTAAAATATAACAATATGATAATATTTTTATCTTGTATTTTATTTTTTAAAATATGGTCACCTTAATGTAACGCCATATTATATGTGTAACGTATACCTAACTATCCACAGTGCAAAATTAAGTACCTATTAATTTCTCATATTATAGTTATCTCACTGTGACTATCGAAGTTACAAATCAATGTTTGTTTGCTCCTCAGAGATAATCTACGGATTCCAGACGCCAGGTTGAGTGACATTTAAAATGAGATATTGAAATAGAACTTTTATAGGAAGTTACGTGTTTACTTCATATCGACTTTTCATATAAGTTAGGTACTCAACTTGTTAGGTGTATCACACTAATCAATGGGGTTTCAGAATTAATATTTCTATAGCAATTCACACATTAACGTTATAGCCCTATATGGCTTATATCAACTTCTCATAAAAGTCATAACTAACTTTTATGATGTATTAAATATTGTTATTACAGACTTTCACACAGACATCAGATTTTCATCCAACATACCACTTAACAAGCCCATATACAGGCGTCTTTATGGGGTTTAAAACTTCAAGCCACACAACATTTTAAAGTATATATTATTATATGTAATAAGCGATGGTTCGGATAATGCTTTGATATTTGATTCATGTATTTAAAATATTTTAACTCGTTTAAACTTATTTTTTCTTTTGTGAACTTTGATTCTTTCAAATTACACTTAAACCTTTTATTATCATGATTTTGTCTCAATCTATAATACAAATCTATAATATAATAAAAATAATAATGATAATAATATTTATTGGCAAAGAAATATTTTATTACTTATTTTATGTTTTTAATTTCGTTTGTCTATACAATTTTTTTTATTCGTATACTTCATCGCTTCTGATAGATTCAGATTTATTAATATTTTAGATGATCTAATTATAGATACATTTTTGTTGTATTTATATTTTCTAATTTTTACATTTTATATCGTAATCATAACCTATTTATTTTCCATGAAACACTTAAATATTATCATTTAATCGGTTCAAAGTGATCTGAGTCAGATTATATAATGACAAAATAATTATGAATATAATATTAATAATTACCCACACAGCATAGATATATTTAATAAAAGCTTATTAAAAATTAAATATTAAATATTGAAATAAAAAATATTTAATCAACTTTTAAAATTATTTAAATAAATATTTATTAAAGCTTAATTAAATTTTAAATTTCATTGCTTGAACCCTTTTGTAATATTGAATCAATTTTAAAAATTAAGCTTTATTTTAAATTGCTTTTCAATACCTGAACAATATTATATTTTAATATTGCATTAAACTTGTTTTCTTATATAAGTTATATATTTATATATTTTAGTATACAGAAAATATAATATTATATATTATAAATACATAATATTATAATACTATAACTTATAAGATAATATCAAAATATTAATATATAGATATTTTGACAATGGAAAACTATACAGGAATACACAATTTTATAAATACACAATTATTATGTTTATTCTATCCCTGCAACCTGCAGGTACTCATAATGATGCTTATAAATAGTACAATAAAATTATCATAAATAAAATGATAATTAACATTTTAAATATTTTCATTAATTTTATCACATCTTTTAACACTAAATGGGGGCTTGTGCTAAATGGTATTTCAAACGTTCCTCCATTTCATTTTGGTCGACGTTCTTCACTTTGGTTTGATTTTTAACAGCATCTAAAATAAAATACAAATTTTTGTAATTTAAGTTAAAATTAAAGCTAATTGATTATATTCTATTCAAGTATAGAAACGTATAGTCGGCAGTGACAGTTTTTGTAGGGCCGCAATCAGGCAACAGTCGTTCCCCCCCTCCCCAGACAATAATTATCTGTATATCTGACATTTATTATTGCCAAGCTCTTGTGCATAATATTAGGCCACCGACTATGTTTCTTAACTTGAACAGAGTATAGAACTGCTACGCCTCTTCAGTACCAGTGATATCACATTATCATAGCTTTTAATCTTTGGAACAAATTATATTGTATATTAGCAATTAGATAACTGAATTATTCTTACCAAAAATAACTGAGCATAAATTAAGTTTACAGAACTTCTGTTTTCCTTTTTTTCCAGAGAATGAAAAATTGGATAGTAATACATCAGTAAACAATTTATAAATTATCCTTTTCATAATTGCTTTGACAGAGTTCCCTCCCAAATGGGACAAATCATTTACCTAAAATAAATATTTTATTGTTTATATTATATAGCTATATAAAAAAAATTGTAATTAATTATTTGCCATACCAAATAGTCACGCATATTTCTATCTTTTATTTTTTCTTCTATAATATCAAGATGTTCAAGATCATTTATGGGCCAGTTGAAGTCATCAATGAACTCATTGTTTGATGAACACTTGCTATTTTTTATGTTTGATGTACTATTATCTAGTTTGGTTAAGATTTCCATCTGTTGCATACTTATATGTTTAATGTCAGTTTGAAGATACATTACATTTCTTAACAAAGATTTCAATATTTTTTGAGTACCTATAATAAGAATAAAGTTATCAAATTAGATAAATAATCATATAATAACATGACACTCAATGTTGTTTTGGAGAGGAAGGGGGGCTAACTCTTTTGTTTTGCTATGGGCAATTTATATTAATAAATCTTAACATTAATTTATGATGTATTGTTAAAATTATATATTCAACTTTTTATGTATTTTTATTTTTTCAAGCTAATATTTATATTGTGTTTGCTATCAAATAACATACAAAATTAAACCAGAAACGTATAAACCATTTTTATTAATTAATATAAAAATGTATAGTAAATAAAAGAATAATTGAATTATTATATGATATGTGAAATACATCTAATTTAATTGTGTAACTAGTTATTGTATAGCATAATAAATTAGCTTCAAAATGAAAATAAAAAATATATAAAAATTTTAATAGTTTTGAAGATCATCATCAAATGCGTAGTAGCTAGCTTATTAAGATTTATTAATTTGCCCATAACTATTATGACTACGCCGGCAATAAACGCACAATTGTATAATATGACAGTCAATGTATTAATAGGGTATACCTATACTGTACATTCTAAAATATTTATGATGTTTAAGTTTTAACTGTATAATATATAAATACAGTTACAATTATACAGGACGCTATTATTTGTTATATAGTAGGTAATAATATATTACGCTATATTGTACTAACTATTATCAACAGCCGAATTACTACTGCTGCAGAGTTGAGAATCACTGCCAATTGTTTGTATTGGTGTAAAACCTATAATAAAATTTTAAATACATTATAGAATATCAGATAATATGTTTGCATGTAAAAAATTTAAACTTATATATAACCACGCAGTCTTAGTGGATCTTCTAAGACCGTGAATATAACTATATGAATATATATCTGTTTTTACTTTTTTTTCTATCCCTAGTATTTGAATTTAATGTTATTTGTTCATGATCAAAGTTAAGTCTTCTTGAAACTGAAAAGAAAATCAATTAAAATATTATTTAACTATTTGCACTCTTTGATATCTATAAATAGTCTTAACTTATATTT
>NC_042493.1:129647301-129648406 GCF_005508785.2 Acyrthosiphon pisum
CAATTGGTTTGTAATTCTACAGTAATATAGCAGTATAATATATACTATATTATACATTACATTGTATTATATTATAATATTATATATTGTATTTCATCAGTCTTGTAAGCAGAAAACATTTTTTTTTTTTTTTTGAAAGGAGGGGGCGTTTAATTTTTTTTTATTGTTTTTGTAGAGCTTGTTTAAACCTGTTACATTATGATACCAATGTTCATAAAAAAAATTGAGGGGGGCATTTGCCCCAAAGTCCCCCCTGGCTATGGCACTGTATATTCCCCTAACATTAATAACATTCTTCAAGATGTTATTGAACTAACTTCTTAGAGATGTAATATAATAGGCAAAATGATTTCTTATGGTTGTTCAAATTGAACATGATATAGATGTTTAGAAATACACATATTATAGAAGTTTCTACTTTAGACATCCCACGGATATCGCATAATGCAGTCATATAAACGTTATAACCTAACTTCTTATAAATAACTTTTTAAAAAGTTGCTCAACCTGGCATTAGCAATCCCATTAACATCATTATGACATCAATATGCATTAGTTAATAACATCGCATATCCTCAATACATGTTCATGGGATGTTCTTGGTACTGCATTTGGCACAGTGGGAGCCAGATAAATTTGAGTTTGTAAAACGAGAATGTGTATATTTAGGGCATGTTATCTCTGAAACAGGGATAAGACATGATCCAAAGAAAATACAAGCTGTACTGGATTTCCCAGAACCTAAGAATGTAAAACAAATAAAATATTTTCTAGGATTATCTGGATATTATAGAAAGTTTATTGAAAACTACAGTTCGATAGCTAGGCCTATAACAAATTTATTAAAGAAGGATGTGAAGTTTAATTGGAGTGAAGAATGTGATAGAGCTTTTGGAAAATTAAAACATGCATTTTGTACTGAACCCGTGTTACAATACCCAGATATTACAAAGGAATTTATTTTAACGACAGATGCTAGTGGAAAAGCGTTGGGTGTAATATTATCACAGGGAGAAATAGGAAAGGATTTACCCATTGCTTATGCTTCAAGGACCTTAAGTCCAAATGAGTTTAATTATTCCACAACGAATTGGAATGTTTAGCT
>NC_042493.1:129648456-129649273 GCF_005508785.2 Acyrthosiphon pisum
TATATGCATTTAACTTGTATAGGTGTAATGAAAAAGTTAAATGCAATATATGGATTAAGAAAGGATCCGTTAATGTTCGCTTACCAAGTTTGGCAACAAAACAAATATCATCATTTCTATTGTCTTTGCGTCCTCATATACCATGTGAATTTGCTTGTAGACCACGAGTCTAAAGTGAATTAGCCAGATTTTCTGATCGACGAGGAGCATTAGAATATGTAATCGCGGCGTTACGTCCGGCGAAAAAATCACGAGCTCCGATAGGCTGGGATGCCACTACCGAATTACACAAGATATTAGACCTGGTTTATACTTTATATCGTATTTTTAAAATATTAACAACTACCATATTATTATCATTACACTATAACTAAATGCTAAATTCCTAGTATGGGATTTTTTTACCGGGACTTTAATTCCCGGGACTTTTATTACCGGGACTTTTTTACCGGGACTTTAAGTCCCGGGACTTTTATTACCGGGACTTTTTTAACCTGGACTTTTATTACCGGGACTTTATTTTCCGGGACTTTTTGTTCCGATTGCCCCGAATTACACGAGCTAAAAGGCCTGGTTTTGACATTTTTTAAAAGTACTACGAGTCCATCGCCACTTCCTAAGTAGTATGCAAAATTTCGTATTGACGAGAAAAATTAGAATATATTAAAATCAGATATTGGTGAGTCGTCTAACGAAAACGACACGAGCTCTCGTAAGGCAGGCATGAGGACGGCGAGATACACGAGTCTAAAGTCGGATTAAGTCAATTTTTAAATATACCTACGAGTACGTCATCACTTCCTAAGTAGTATGTAAG
>NC_042493.1:129650565-129662821 GCF_005508785.2 Acyrthosiphon pisum
CAACAACAAATAAAAAAATGTGGGTAGACCTGGAATTAATGGTACCCAAGACAACCTCAGGAATTATTTTATTCACCCTCTCGATTCCAGTAGAAAGATTTTTGCTTTTTCTGATTTCGTACACATTTTTAAGTGTGTACGCAACCGTCTTTATAATAGCAAAACTCTGCTTGTAAGTATTAAATAAGTTGATGTACTTTTTTTTTAAAATTCTGAGATTAATTGTTTTGTAAACTTTCTTATTTTTAGTTACATCCAGATACAGAGAATGTATCTTAGAATTATTATAAAGAGGTGTTTAAAGAAGACAGTGGCGGTAAAATGATTTTGTCATGGGGGGGGGGGGGATACGGCTAATTGTTTAACTTATGCATTATTTTATCATTAAAAATATAATTTATGGTTATGTCTAATATCAATTTATAAAATTATGGTAAATACAAACTTTATTTATAACGTAGGTATACACACTGAATCACGGACATTCCCCCCGACCATTAATTTATTAATTTTTAATGCTTAAAATATAAAATATATGCTTATTTTTTTTAAAATTTTTTTTTTTGAAGTAGTTCAGTGGATCGAACAAATAGATTTATAACCTATTATATTTATGAAAAAAAAAAATGTTTATATTATGTTTTAAATTAAAAAAAAAATAATTTCTTATTAAATAATAGAATTATTAAATTCAATATTATTAGTCAATAATAAACTTTGAAAAAAAATTTGGGGAAAAATGTCCACATCAAAAATATATCGGGGGGGGGGGGGGGGGGGAAATATCCTACTACACCGAAAACAATCAGGGCCCCTGATTAACTGCACAATGAACAGCCACCCACACAGCATATACATATTTATTTAAAATTAAATAAATATTTGAAAATAAATATCAATTATTAATAAATATTTAATTTTCGTTGGTGATAAGTTATTAAATATTTATTAATGACTATTAAATATTGTTTGAACCGTTTCGGTAAACTTTAATAAATATTAAAAATTAATATTTAATGGTAATTTATCACACAGCATATATATATTTATTTAAAATTAAATAAATATTTGAAAATAAATATCAATAATTAATAAATATTTAATTTTCATTGGTGATAAGTTATTAAATATTTATTAATGACTATTAAATATTGTAAAACCGTTTCGGTAAATTTTCATAAATATTGAAACTTAATATTAAATGGTAATTTTTCATATGTATTAAATAAATACAATTTAATCAAACAAAAATTTATATAAAATTTTTACTTAATATTGTATTATTTTAAATATATATATAATACAGCCTATTATGATATGTAATTATATTCATATTAGGAACATAGAAGAGTGATTCAACATAATATAATATTACAATTCAGTGGCGCTAATTTCCTTAAGCAATAGGCACTTGCCGCTCCACCGCAAAAAAAAATAAAATAAAAAACTTAGTTGTGTATGTGTAGTGTCTGTTGGATCTGTGTAGTTGATATAGATTTTTTACTTTTATAATTACATTGGTGCTATAATATTGTATGAATAACTAAAAAAAATTAGTTGATGGCAACTGGTAAATTTTTTAAGTTTGGCCCCCCTAAAATAAAGGATTTTTGCCACTGAATATAATAGTATAAAAGTATAAAAGTAATATAAAAGTATACAATTAACCACAATTAAGACGATAAAAATATTGAGAGTATTTTTTAATTTTAATTACTGAATTATGAGTACACTGAGAAAAATCAGAAGTCTAAAATAACTTCATTCTACATCTACTTTGATGTTTACACTTTTTTTAAATAATGTATGAAAACGTTATTTTAAGAATCATATACATTAAAAATTAAATATATATTTTATAACAATGTTTTTTAAACTATTTATGTTCAGTAAACTAATGTAAATCTTTTGTAAGCCTCTTGATATTGAATGGTGCTTGAGCAAGAATATATTTGATTATGTCTTCCATTTCACTTTGTGAGACTTGTTTAAATTTTGCTTGAGTTTTGACAGCATCTGAAAAACCATTATAATAGTGAATATTAGTTATTACTACAATAATAACATAATTACGTATTGTAACCAAATAGATACAATACATCAAAAACACTTTTTAAAAGTTAATCGATTAATACATTAACTTCATATATTAAGTGGATGAGCCTATTGGTATAAATAACTGCAGATTATAACTTTATAAAGAATGAAGATATTTTTTTCTCATAAAATGGATTTAAAATGAAAATAGCTTGGTCGCTAGCAATTATAGATGGTGAGGTAATTATATGCTTTGTAACTATGACACCAAATTAGTCGCCAGTACAACTATACCTACTAAATTATATGTTATGCAAAATTAAATTAAAAAAAATTTAAAACTTGAATAAAATAAAATTTGAGGAGCTTATAGTCGTAGTAAATGTAATGTTGAATTAATTTTTTTTCTCTGATAATATAGGTTATCATCATAATATTATAAAATATTTATAACATTTTAAATGTATACATACCAAATATAACTGAACAAGTTGTCAAGGTTGAAAATTTCTTTTTTCCTTTTTTTCCTGTGTATGAAAAGTCTTTAAGCAATTCATCTTTAAATAATTTACCCATGAGCCTTTTAACCACAGCCTTGACATGTTTACCGCCTAAATAGGATAGTTGACTTACCTATATAATAAAAATGCATAAAAATTGAATAATTCTTAATTTATTTTTATTTTGGAATTGAATATTATAATATAATTCCTTACTAAATTAATGCGGAATGTACTATCTTCAGAAATTCGTTCTTCAAATATTTCAAGGTCTTGTGAGTTATCTAGTGGTAATGAATAACTACCCGTCACGTCTGTTATTGGTGTAGATGACTTATTCATAGTATGAGACAAGTCAGATGATGACTGCATTTTTTCTAAAATACTTTCCATTACATCATATCTTTGAGTAAGATCTCTTTGATTATTTACAATTCTTCTTAATTCATGTTTTATGAAAGACAGAGTATGGAGAACTTCTTTTTGAAAATCTTTACCTATTCATGATAAATAAGAAAAATATAATTATATTAACGAAAGGGATATAAATAACGAGCTAAATTAGAAACATATTAACAGCATAATCACATAAAAGTAAACTAACCAAGTTCAGTAGGTGTAATAAGACCTTCTGAAGTTACTACCAATGATCTAGACGCCGGCGGTGTTGCAATTATTAATTGTGGACTTTTGTTATTTGCTAAAAACAATGTATTGAGTGTTAACAAGTTTTAATTTTTATAATAAAATTATATTTACTATGTTTGATTTCAGCCAGTGAATTAGGATTGTCATTGTTGTTACTACCAGCTGTATAATTATTTTCATTATTAGTATCATCACCACTGATTTTATAACCTATCAAAAATTAAATATAAGATTTTCATTAGTATATAAGTTATGATTTTATAGCTTAAAGAACATATTAGGAAAATTGAATTTATAAATTGTCAATATTTGCTTAAGATACACCAATAGAATGCTGAGTTTAAGAGATCATTAAAATAAAATAAAATATGATACAATTCTATACATTTTTAAACATAAAATATTTAAATCAATACTTATAAGTTATAATATTATAATAAAAATAAAAAAAAATAAAAAAACACACATCATTGTAAAATCAATACATTCATCGTTCCACTCAGAATCTAAAATTTAGAAGCACAATCCTTTAATATTAGCAATAGGTATTGGACAGAAATCTGAATACAATATTGGCATTGATGACATAATAAATTGAAACATTCAAAATATTAAAACCAGTGATTAGGCGTGTGGAATTGTAAAAAAACTTTTTAATTGATTGTATTTTGTTTGTTATTTTTTTTTTCATGTATTCACTAATTATCTACTTGCAGTAATATAAACATTTTTCTCATTTATAATAATAATATAATTGTATTTTTTGATATTCAATTTTAATGGTCACGTAGGTACCTAATTTCAATTTAAAACAACATTAATAGTTTGCTTTATGTCCTAGCATTTATTTAACAAGACAGTTGACATAGCTTGTAGTAAACAACAGTGACTTTCTAAAGTAACATCTAAATGTTAGAGGTTTACATATTTCCATAAAAAGTTACAGGTGTTTATATTGTAATACAGAATACTATGAGAAAAGAGTCACAATTAATATTAGGTAAGTTGTAAGTAGATATATATATATTACGTAGTGCGTAAATATTAAAATTTTTGCAATTTGCCTCCCCAGCCATTGTCTAGATACGCCTATGCATATACCACACGCATAATAATTACACTTATAAATGCAAAAGCGAGCAACAATAAATAAAATTCTACACGACAGATAATATTATTATATATAGGTATATAACTATATTTCATTTTCATACATTTTAATATAATTTTTCGTTATTTGATGGTAGGTACGCTAAGTAAATCCCTTTTTAAAAAAGAATGCATTTTTATTGACATTAAATAATATTTGGTTTATTTGATATTAATAATAATATAAAGAATAATTTTGCACATACCATTTATTTGTATGCATTAGGTGCTTATATTATATCATAATTAGGTAGTCACTAATAAAATAAAATTCCATACATGTAAAATAACGTATACAATTTGAATATGCAAAAAAAAAACAGTTATTTGTTCAAATTTAGTGCGACATGAAAATTTTCAAACAGTGCACGTGGTACGTAAATATTAAAAGGATGAGAACCGCTGGTATATAATATAGTATAATATAATATTATGTTAGTTTTTATACCATTCGAACAGTAATATTAGGTACATTCTTACACCAGCCGTTAATCTGTAGAATAAAATTATAGTATATTTTATTGTACAAATTATTGAAATATAAAATGTATTATATTGTGTATTACAACAGTGAGCAATAATACAATCTGTTTGCTTATTAAAAATACTTTCAAAAAGTATTTGAGTACCTCTACCTATAGTATTTAATAAACTGTTAAAAGATTGTGTTTAAAATATTCTCCGAATAATGATTTTACTTATGTACTTAAAATATAAGTATTAAACACTATTTGTTTTTATCAATTAGTATTTACCTACATTTTACTAACCGACATGTTATGGGTTTTTTTTTAACAAACATTTCCTCTTTTTAATATCAGTGAAGCTTTGTTTGAGAGTTTTGACCGTGGAATTTAAATTATTTACACAAATAGTTAAAAAATAATAATCATAAATCATCTGTGCGACTGTGCGTCGATATATTTACAATATTTTCCCATGCCAAAATAATTCCCATACATTTCCATAAATCCACCCCTGAAAGCTTGTATCAAATGCTATTTATTTATAGTTTCTAAACTAATCGAACAGTAATCTTACATTTTTATACCGACCGCTTATCTGTGGTAGGGACTCCATTAAGTGTGCGTGAGTGTGGATTGACCCTCCCCCCTAGAGCCTTTATAACATTCATATACAAGAAAATTATAGTTTCTTTTATAAACCGTACAAAAAAAAAACCTATCTAAGTACCTACTGCCTACATTTTATTTTATTACAAACAAAATAAATGTAATATTTTGAATAAATTCACTTTATAACTACCCAGAATTTTTTTTGGAAACATGTATTTCAACGAGTTAAGAAAAATGGTGCAAAATTAATTTTCGTAAATCATTATTTTCGAATTTATAACAATCCAAAGTTTGCGATTCTAAGTTTATATACGCATACGCACAACATTGTACCTATACTTCACTACCATACTTATAGAGAATTTTGATTTTTTTTTCTTTACGTATTTTAACGAGTTAATAATTATGGTGAAATTACAATTTGCACAATCAAAGAGTCATCTTATTTCTACAATAAATTAAATTAGGATATTAAAAAATAAAACAAACATTTTTTTGACTAAATCAAAATATTATTTATTTACACCTCCTAATCAGTATTTTGACTATCTTGTTTAACGTACCTATGTAGTTAAGCAGTGCCATAGCTACGGGGGGGGGGGGGGGGCTTAACTAAAGCAGCTTAAGTGCTTGTAATATATTATATTATTATTATGAGGTAACTACTAAACTCAGTTCTATAAATTACAGCAAACGCTGTTGTATAAATTTGATAACCATGATATAACAGGTACAACTAGTTCTTCATGATAGACAATATTATTATTTAATTATTTAGTATTTATTTATTTATTTGTTAATCTAATATTCTAAGTTTAATGTTTTGTTTTTAAAATGATAAGTGTTTTTTTAAATTTTTATATGTGTCTGTCATCACCTTTTAGGACAGTAAAAATGTTTAAGATTTTCTTCAACACCATCTTTTCTGATAGTAAAGTGAATCTAGTTGGTGCTCAGTGAGTGGGGGGTGGTGGTCAAAAGTAAAAATTTCCCAGTATTTTTCAAAAGCATCGGGAAAAACGGTGAAAAATTAAGGGAAAACATGAATATTTATGCAAATTCGGTTTTGTTTTTGGCACAATTTTTTTTATATGCAATTAAACTTAAAAGTTCGATTTTTGACAACAGTTAGGTACCAATTAAATTGAAAATTTAAAAATGGTTTTGTACTTAAAAGTTTATAAAAATTTCAATTTTTATAGCTGAAGATTGAATATTTAAAACAAGGTAAAACGTAATTAGGTTATTCTAGAACCAAAAATTCTAAAAAATCTAAAAAGACTGTTTTATTTTATAGTTATTTTATTTTCAAATTTTTACGAAATTACATACTAAGTAACTTATAGTAATTTATACCTATAGTTAGGACTCTTATCTATATGAGTAAATTGAAAATAAAAGAAAATAGTTTTAGATAGGTATTGAAGTATCTTTTTTTAAGAAAGCACAGGCTTAAATCGACAGTAAAGAATTAAAAATGTAATGTTATAACTTCACTGGTGGCAAAGCGCAGAAAATATAATGGGAGTTTTAAAATTTAATATTCTTAAATATGATAGAATGAACCAACTCACTATTATTTAAAAATCCGGTAGTACCCTAGCCCTAGCAAATATTTGAGCCCCCCTCACGAAAAAAGAGTATATAGGTACTATATTATTGTATTGTATACACACAATGACATTTTTAAATGTAATTTTTTTTAAATTAATTTAACTCACTGTTGGACAACAAGCCTAATAGTAAAATGAATTACTCTATAATCAAAATAATATCATCAAAATATACTTGGTAATATTATGGGCTGATTGACCGTCTTCCCCCAGTGTCGTTTTTTGTATACAATGATTTTATATAATTTAATTCAAATTTAACACCATCCATTACATAGTGATCCATTTGCAATTAGTTACTGTACAGCAGAGCGACACCTACGTACCCGCTTTATTTCTTGTATTTGTAGGTAGGTAGTACAAAAAAAAGAAATTATTAGGTAGTTACAAAATTGTGTATCAGGGTTAGCGAGTGGTTAGTTAAATACAGAATTTGCAAACTTGCAAATTCTCTTGCAAAGACTGTATGTACTACATGTTTACGTAGTCACGTAGATTTTAATAGGGGACATAAAGTCACAAACTGATAGCCATATAACTCAATAAAACTATAGTCTGTGAACAGAAAACAATATTTTGATTATTATCAGTTTATTAATATTAATAAAGGCGTTTGAGTATTGTAACGTTATGCGTACATTCGGGCTTTCGTGTTTCTTTTCAAATTTAAAGATTATCGACTGGAAATGGCGCCATATGGTAAGAGATGTGACCATGATAATATAATATAATAGTGACTCTTTCGAGACCCCTCGTTATAATGTGGACCTATAGCCGAGACAGAAGGGCCAACAGAATTATTTTAAAAGCCATTTACAAAATAATAGTTGTTTGAATTCCACAGAAAAAAATGAAAACCTGTACCAAAAAAAAAAAATAATATATATATATATATCCTCACAAATATTTCCAATATACGTCGTACAAAGAACACTCAAGACTACATGGTCATATATATGTATGTACATTATAATTTATTGCTACAACCCTCGCCAGCACACACACACACACACACACACACACACACATACAGTTATATATATATATATATATATATATGTATATAATGTAGCCGGTGCAACATTCCTAACCGCGAGTGTAGGCAACATTATATTATTATCGTACCACGTTTTATATTCGAAGGTCACAACAGTCCAGAGTGCGAGGGGTGAAAATATATCGTTTCAGTGGTTCGTAACGTGGTGTCATTTGTATTAAAATAAATTCTGATGTAATATATTTGTATATATACACTTCAAACTAAAGAATCTTCTTTCGACTGATGCGGTGTTTCGTGTATGACACGATCGCGTTATCTCGCCCATAACGACGTCCGACAATTAACTCCTAGAATTAAAAATATATTTTGGGCATACCCGAAATCGGTAGACGACTTTTAAAATAGGGCCAAAATCCCAGAAAATTATGGGCAATAGACATTAAATTTCAGAACCTTCTCGTTCATGCACTGTAAACGAACACTATGTACTATCTATTGTTTGAGTTGCATAGGTACCGCGGACATTTTGTACGTTGTAAACAAATTTATAAAAATCGATCGCGGAAATTTTGTACGATATAAATAATCCAGGAAATATATTTTACAAGATGAGATAAAATTAAATCGCTCAAAACTTTAGATCGCGAATTGTGATCGCAATCAGTATGATACATGAATTTGGCAAACTACATAGTACAAACTGAAAGCGGTTTTAATTTTTTATAGGTGACCAAACAAAGTGTCCTACATGCTACTACCTTCATATACACCAATCTAAATAAATAAATTCATTTTTTGACGTAATATGGGGAAATCACTGTCACCGTGTCGGTCCGACCCAACAACAGGTAGGCGGCCACTCATTACGGTAATGATAAAGTAAATCTAACAACGTAAAAATTGTATGCAAAACAAACGAAACGATATTAAAAAGTAGTTAGTTTAGATCAAAAATACTTGTTTCGGAGACCTAAGCAGGGTTTTATTTAATACTAAATAATATACTGCTAGTTATATAAAGTTCAGATTTTTTATTACATTTTTTAAATAATAATAACTATAATTGTAACTCTTTTGATAGTAAATATTTCGAAAAACGTCTATGTGCAACCGTAAATAGTTAATAGTCTTCTAAACATTGTTTTTGATAATTTTCATAACAAGTATTTTTACTCTAAAATCAATTTTTAGTTTTTATTGATATTTCGTTATTTTGCATAGATATGTAAATATGTTTTTACCGCGATATTGATTGGTGTAGCATCCTCTTTATAATAGGTCATAGGTACCTACCTATAAAACCTACCTACCTATACCCATTGATTATAAATATTAAATACTATTAAATGCTACATAGTATTTATAATCAATGATACTATAACCTATCAACAATGTACAACATCATTAATATACCAAAACAATTTATATTGGTTACGTAAAGGGTTCAAATAAAATAATGTTGGATATACTTAAGACTGTGTTAGTTATAGTTTTTTCTGAAATAAATTTTATATAAAAGCGGGTAAGTGGATGTCGCACTGCTATACTGTAGGTTAATTATGGGTCACTGTACTGGATGGTGTTAAATTTGAATTTCATGATATAAACCTATTGTACTTATGCAAAAAACGAAAAACGGCTAGGTTCAATAAAATCGTTATTACTGGTTTTAATACGTAATTTCGTCCAAAATTGAATTTTAAATGTCTGTAATAAATACTGTATTCGTATATTTCTTAGATTTTTTGGTAACAGATTGAACTATTTATGAGAATCTTGGCTTTAAATTTTTAACCCTTAGTCATACAAATTTATAATTCTTAATTATAATAAATTTGAAAATTGACGAGTTTTTGATTAATGTTAAAGATTAGTGAAAAAAAAAGTGTGCCTATGTATTTTTTTAATCACTCTAGTAACAATATAAGCCTTGTATTAAATGTTCACACTATTTGGCACATCGAATACAATTTTATAGACATTTATAGAAAAAACTAAAAAAAATTGAAATTTTAAACTGTTCGTAATAACTCAATACGAGTCAAAATATTATGAAAATGTTATCATGAATAGGCATTGATAAAATAAATATATAATGTAAATTTCAAGTATTTAAATTTATTTATTTTTTAATTACAACAAAATAAGAAAATTGCTACACGAGAAATCGAATGAATATCTAATGTAAAAATTTGAACTTCACATGCTCGCATACAAATTTAATTTGACTTTCCAGTAGAGATTTTTTTTCATAAACGTAGATAAACTTATAATGAATCTTGTTTATCTACGTTCATGAAAAGAAAATTTTTTTATGAATTTCTAATAATTTGCAAATTTTCGTCATTTATACGTATTTTGTACCGGTATATTAGGACCCTAGTATTAAAATTTCAAGCTTTTGGCCCACCAAATTAAAATTTATTGGCATCTATATAGAGGAAAAAACTAAAAAAATTGGAGTAATAAATTTTCGTAAACAGCTTAGAACTATAGACATAATATTTAGAAAATTGTATTGTGCATTTAAAATGCTAATAGAAACAGCATTTAGTTAAAATTGCATATACCTATTTAAAGTAATTTTTTTTAGAATTAAGTACATCAAAATCGATTATGTCGATTTTGATGTTTAAATTTGATCTTCCCCAATGCACAAATAAGATTCACTTTCCTATCAAACAAGATACTGAAGTTGAAAATCGAAGTATTATTATTTCGACTACTTGTCGTGACACAGACACAAGCATAAAAAAAAAACTCACCATACATCGTTGTAAAATCAATACATTTAACCCAACTCAGAATATAAAATGATAATATATTGATATTAAAATTGTATATTTTTTATATTATTGCACCATATCTGTTTAATCGTCTTCGGGTTTTTCTTTTTTTTTTTTTGACCTTATAGTTTCAATTTTAAATAGGTACTATACCTACTAGTTTTACATTTTTACGATTTCATAATATTGCTATATTATTTTAAATTTTGATTAGTTAGGTTTGATTCTATATTGCTTTTACATATTAAATAATGTATTGCCTAGAGTTAAAGGATAATAACTAAGAGTATCTACACTACATACATATACATCGGTACATGTTTATGTCTTGTTTCTATTGAATAAAGTTGACATCAATGTCGATGTCAATCTGGTATTAGATATGAGGAGACGAGGATTAAACTGTAGGTAACTTTTTTATACGTGTAAAAAAACAAGTTTCAAAGACCGCAATTATTTTTTGAATAGGTTATTTATTGATACATTTTTTTAAATTTATAATTTAAACGACAGAATCGCAATTTACAACACTTTTAGTGATGAATAATAAAGGACGGTGTGTACTGAAATATGAAATGTACTCGCGAGTTTCAAGAACTACGGCCAATATACAATAAGGCACGAGACCACTTTTTTGGATAATGTGTTTTTACAGTAATATTAATCTTATAATTAGAATAACAAGGACTACAAAAAAAGGTGGGTAAGTGGATGTCGCTCTGATGTATACAGTAGGTTAGAAGTGGGTAATGGATAGTATTAAATTTGAATTCAATGATATATTATCACTGTATAAGAAAAACGAATCTGAGTGGAGACTGTATGTCAGTCTAGGTATACGATATATTATATACTTATGTATGGTATTAAAAAAAAAAAATTGACCAATAATAGCTGGTATCTATAACAAATTCCAAATTAATCATATCACAATATCCATTAGGTACTTATAACGCGTTATACATAAACTAAAAATCGTAGTACTATCATAGATATACAGGGTGTTCCAAATTTCATGTGACAGCAGATTTCAGCATGATCTACTTAAATTAGAAAAAAATGACCTATGTGAAAACCTCTTTGAATCATATACTCTAAACTAATTTGATATTAATTATTTTTTTTATTAATTAAAAAGGGGAGATTTTAGGGGTAACTTTTAAAATTCAAATGGGAACCTATATTTTTGAAATATGATTCATATAGGATTTTTTTTTTAACGAATTTTGACGTATCATTCATAATTATGGGTTGATAATTAAAGAAGTTATTTACATTAGAATTTTGTATTTAATTTGTAAAAATGCCATCAATGAATAATAATAATAATATACTTAGTGCTTCTGTTATACGCCGATTCATTGTTGTACCTACAAGTTACAACCTTAATAATCTGTACGTTATCTAACTACCAATTTACTAGTAATAAAACGTGTATTTGGTATCT
>NC_042493.1:129662871-129663772 GCF_005508785.2 Acyrthosiphon pisum
CATTTTAACTACCTATTTATTTAAATAGTTCCATAATTTATCATAGGTTTGTTCTTTATTATCTTAAATAATAATATTTTAAAGGTAATTGATTAAATAATAATACAAAATATATAAATAATTATTAAATCTATGGTAAGAAAAATTATGATTTGATCACGTGCATTTTGATAAAAATGCAGAATGATGCAGCGTCCCGTGCGTGCCTCTTCAAAATGAGAGTAGGGGTACGCTAAAATTTCTGACAAATTAGTTGGGGTACTCCGTCCCCCTGCGTCCCCCCCACGACCAGCATATGATTATTTCGTTTAATTGTACCAGTATCTGAAAATAACGAAATTAAATACTTTGTACATAATGAAGAGTTATTTAAAGTTTGGTGGTCAGGGCTACGACCTATGTAGGTTAGGTTTTAAAAAAAACTAACGAAAACACGGAAGTGCAAGTGCAAAGCAGCGGTGCGCCGAGTGACTGTGTACATCATAATGTCACGGAAGCAGTACAATAGTACATGCGACAATAAGTGGTAGTAAAATTGAATAAACTTATATTTTCTAATAATACGTAATTATTCGTTAAATCATATCATCCGTTTTCTATATTGCCCAAATTGTATATTTTGCCCGTAACATATTATAATATATTATACGTAAGTACGCGCACACAAGTAGGTACACAACTATACACAAGTATTTCCAAAATATTATGTTGTAGCCTGTAGGTACTACAAACACTCAAAACGACACAGTCACGTACATTATACAATTCATTGCAACAACCCTAGCCGGATATATACCTACACGCATAAGCGTGCGCAGAATTTCTGGCAGGGTAGTCATATAATTAAGTACATAAAACATTAACACACGCATATATTACGTATATATTATAAATTATAATA
>NC_042493.1:129663822-129666145 GCF_005508785.2 Acyrthosiphon pisum
AGCAATTGAAAATAAAAGAAATATATAGTCACGATTTTTTTTTTATAAGCATTTAAAGTTCAAATTTTGACTAAATACGTAAAAATTACGGCAATGTTCAAATTATCTTAGACAGAAATTCATAAAAGTTTTTCTTTTTAATTCTAAGATTTGGAAATTTAATACAAGGCTCCTAACATATTTTTAC
Organism: Acyrthosiphon pisum; assembly: GCF_005508785.2. NCBI lineage: Eukaryota > Metazoa > Arthropoda > Insecta > Hemiptera > Aphididae > Acyrthosiphon > Acyrthosiphon pisum. The sequence goes on from NC_042493.1 coordinate 129,664,010, forward strand.
AATAGCAGTTGCAAAATAAAAGGAATACATTGTCACAATTTTTATTTATAAGCATTTAAAGTTCAAATTTATACGAAATATGTCAAAATTGCGAAAATTTGCAAGTAATTTAGTGGTTGAAAAATCGTAAAAATTTTTTCTTTTATAACTAAGTTTTTAAAATTTGGTACAAGGTTCTCCATAAGTTTTTCTTTAAAAATAATATATCCTAGACTGACAAATCATCTCCGTTCAGAATCGTTTTTCGTATACAATGATATAATATCATTGGATTCAAATTTAATTCCATCCATTACAGTAACCCACTTGTAACCTACTGTACAGCAGAGCGACATCCACGACTTACCCGCCTTTTTTTTAATTTGTAGGTATAGCTAAGAATTGAAGTTAAAAGAAGGTATATCATTATAGTACCTAATTCAGTGTAACCAAAAAATCTAAAACAATATTTAAATACAGTTTTTTTTTATAGATATTTTTAGTTAAAATTTGGACGAAGTTAGATATTTAAACGAAATTATAAACGATTGTTACTATTTAGTTGTAATTTAAAAGTATTAAGTATTCGTTGTTACGTGAAATCTTAAACGTATATTATTAAATTGTATACCTACACACAATAACATTTTAAAGTGCAATTTTTTCGCAAAAATTAATTCAACCTAGGTACCATATAACACTAATAACCTAGGGCTCATATAATATAACTTCCTAGCATTTGCATATTTTTTGAGAGATCTTAGAGATGACTCTGTGAGCTTTAATTACTTGTTTCTATAAACCAAGAAGCTAAATATGAAATTTTAAGTTGTTAAATGCGCAATTTAGCTTTTTCAAAAAACTGCTATGTGAATAACTGTGCCTATTTCAGTACTACAAACTTCAGAATATTTGAATTCAACGACACAATAAAAATTGCTTACGTAATATTATTCGATATTTTTTTTTAGTGTCTTAATATTTTTTCGTATATTTTAGTGTTTTTAGTGCATAAATTAATGTTTTTATTGGCATATTATTGCGTATATAACTTTAGTTTTTAGAGTTACATGAGTAAATATATAAGTTATATGAGCCCTAATGACTAATTAGTATAGGTAATGTCTAATAGTCTAATATTAAAATTAATTATTTTAATAGCAATTATATCATTAAATATAGGAATTTAGTAAATTATGGTAAATTAGGTTATCGCTCAGAATCGTGTTTCGTATATACAATATACGCTTACATTGTAGCTTACAATAATGATTTTATTTCATTGAATTCAAATTTAGCACATCCATTACAGTGACCCACTTGACACCAAGAAACACTTTTGTTTTGAAAAATACTGTGACTTTCGGAGTTTTGCCTCTTAAAAGTACCAATTAGATTCAATTTTATATCACTCACCACCCAAGGCTGGGCAAGTTAACGTTTTTTTTTTAACTCGTTAAGTTATGTTATTTTAAAATAATAAAGTTCAGTATAGTTAAAAGTTACTCGTATTTTTTCGTTGACTGGTTAAGTTAAAAGTTAACTTAGAAAAAAGGTAACTCAACTACAGTTAAAATTTACTAATTTTCAAAAATAAAAAAATTCCAGACACAATATGGTTAATTAGATAGCTTTTATTTACGCGCAAGAAAATTACTTCATGTAATTGATACATCAAAGTAAAATCATTAAATCATCCAAATCATTAAAAAATGTGCATTATTTTTCGGACGAAAATTAACTATTATTTTAGATACTTTTGGAAAAAAAATTAATAACACCCTAATCTTGAAAAAAGGTAACTTAATAAGTTAAAAGTTAATTTGAAAAAAAGTAACGAGTTAATTAAAATTAACTCAACGTTTTAACTTAATTTTAACTTTTAACTCGTCAATGCCTGGTCTTATTGTCACCACCTTCATAGTTGAAGATCGAAGTATTTTTTCTACTACCTATATATAGTCTTTCCTATTACAGTCACCGTCTGAAACACACACTAAAAAAACACAAAAACACACAACTATGTAAAATTATTAGTCTCATTGTTACACTCAGCAGTGGCGTATAATCAGTGCTCGACTTGGCAAAATTAAAGTAGGGGTTACTTTAAAAAAATGAGCGTCCCCATATCACTTATTAAATGTTACTGAGCCGTGG
>NC_042493.1:129666195-129683899 GCF_005508785.2 Acyrthosiphon pisum
CCCCCCCCCCTAGTTGCGCCAATGGCAGTGTGAAGAGTACACAGGCGTCAGGGCCGTGTCAATATTGTAAGAACGGCCCTTAGTCGTGTGCTAGATCCTAGATATAATAATCAACTTGCGAGTTTTTTTTTTTATATTACTGCACCTTGTGTTGATAACACACATGTATATATAATTAAATTTAGTATTGGTATAATATTGTCTTCGTCGAATGATTTTTTTTGCATATGATATGATCTATCTAAAAATACCAAACAATTTTAATTTTTCAGTTATAAATCAGTTTTATGCTTTAATATAAAATTTACCATGATTATAGTATGCTTTTTGTACATAATATGTATAGTTTTAGAGAACTCTGAACAATTTCTAAATTTTATAGTCACAGAGTTCTCAAAAAAAAAAAATGTATAAGTGGTTTGTTTACTGAAATATTTGCGACAGTAACTTCTTAACGACAGCTGATAACAAAATTCATTCAAATCAACTTATCATTATATAATATAATATACAATTATTGTAAAGCTGCTCTTTTTTATCGATATGTATTTTATTTTGACGCCTTTAATTTCTATAAATTTGTATGCTACCCTAAAACAACGCATGACACAAGTGACGTGCCAGATTATATTGTCACCTATCAACGCAGAACCAATGAATAAAGAAAAATAGTCAGCCAATGACCACATTAATAATTATACTCCAAATTACAGGAACGTTTGCAAAGCATATTATGCAATCATTTGGTTGCTGATTTAATTTGACTAACAAATAACCATTACTGATGAATACGTCCCATTGACCAATCAAACGAATACGCGTAATAATATAATAATATCAGTACACGTATCATAAATCATAATAATTATTGGTAATAAATCAATAATAATTATGATAATACCATTTACAATATTCAGGGGCGTAGGTATAGATTATTAATGGGAGGGGGGGATGAATACGTAAACACGGATAGATCAAACAATGGATAGCGTCAAAAACGCGCGGTCACCGTGGCAAGATCGCGAACGCCAACTACGTGTTGACATCGGCAATCGGAAGTGAACGTTTTAATTATAAATGACAAAACGAAAGACAATTTGAAATAAATATTTCTTATTGTATTTATATAATATAAATTATTAAAATTAATAAATCACTGGCTTTGGCTGGAAAATAATATTTAGTTACTCGCAAACTGAGGTCTGACTGTGACTGTCTGAGACAACTGCAATGCGCAACAGCTCTAGGATAAATTACCTTATGTAAATCGGTGATTACGTAATTTCAAACACGGTGATAAATCCTTATAATATTAATAAGCTATTTTTAGCAGTATTGATGGTACGGCCGTAGCGTTGTGGGTCAAAATAAGATACGGGTGTCGGGCACGACATTTTGTAGTTAATATTTTATATATAAAGCTATTACAATATTGAATATAACATTAGAACATTATAACATCTATTTAGATAATCATTATTTTTCGAACAAACGCGTACTTGTAAAACTGACAACGTTACTACAAAAATAATATTGATCTTCGCTTTTGATTATAATTTAATAATATATATTAATATTGTTTTCTTATGTTTAACTTAAAAGTACCTAATTGTTGTTGTTTGTAGTATTTACATGTAATTTTTTACTGATCATTATTATTATATATTAACCGATTGGGATTTTTTAAGGGCCCCCCTTACCTACACTCCTGACAATATTACAATATTAAAATATACAAAATTTACACGCGCCACCAGCGACCATATTCTGTTCTCGGTGACGAATTGTTGCCATTTTTTTGATATCTTCAATCTATTGTTGTCTCATCTTTAGTGTTTGAATGAAAAATTGCTAGTATTTTTTTTTTTGAAATAATATAATTTTTATTCGTGCATATAATAATATATTTATACGACTACACGTATAAAAGTTGTTAACTTGTAAACTAGGTATAATATAATATTGCAATAAGGAATACCTGAATATTAATACAAAAAATCCTAATAAGAAGACGAAAAAACTTGGACAGATAAATTGTCCAAGATATTTGGTTTGAATTTAAATGATCTAGACACTGCGATTCGTTTACTTAGAGAAATTATTCAATTAGTTAAGACGAATAAATACGCGTGAAGAGTGCATAAAATATCTAGAAGGCTGATTCTAGAAGAGATACCATATTAAAAAAGGTGGGTAAGTGGATGTCGCTCTGCTGTACAGTAAGTTAGAAGTGGGTCACTATGTATAATGGATAGTATTAAATTTGAATTTAATGATATAATACCACTGTATAAGAAAAACGATTCTGAGCGGAGACAGTATATCAGTCTATGTATTAGACATATATATACTTATATATGGTATTAAAAAAAAATTGACCTATAATAAATTCCAAATTAATCATATCATAATATCTATTGGGTACTTATAAGTTATAACGCGTTATACATCAACAAAAAACCGTGGTAAAATCATAGATATATAATAGTATACTTTAGAAGTTTCAAGTACCCACGAATAATATTATACAATCACAACAAAATAACTAAAATAGTTATCCTAGGTTTTTAATATGTAATTTCGTCCAAATTTGTACTTAAAATGACTATAAAAATAAACTGTTTAAATGTATTTTTTAGATTTTTTGGTAACATAATTAATTACTTACGTGGAATAATCTTGTTTTAAATTTTCAATTCTTAGATACAAAAATTGAACATTTTATACATTTTTAACTACAAATTAATTTTTCAAATTAATATTTGATAAATTTTGTCAAAATTTGATCTTTAAATGTTTATAAAAAAAAATGTTGCCTATGTATTTTTAATATTTTTCAACTGATATTGTAACAATATATCAGGAGCTTTGTATTAAATTTTTACACTTTTTGGCCCAACAGATAAAACTTTATTGATATTTATAGAAAAAAAACTAATAAAATTGAAAACTGACCATGTCTGTACACAGCTCAAAAAGAGTCAAATTATTTTCAAAATTTTATCGTATATAGAAAATGCTAATATAAACATTCAGTGAAATTTTCAAATATCTACAGTCATTCGTTTTTTAATGACAATAAAATAAGAAAATCGTCACATGAGAAATCGAGCGAATATCAAATGTTGTCAAAATGTGAATTTCAAACGCTCATAAAAATTTAATTTGACTTTCTTGTAGACATTTTTTTTTTATAAAGGTAGGCAATATTATGTGGAATCTTGTAATACATTTTCAAATCATAGATTTAAAAAGAAAAATTTATACGAATTCTTAACTCAAAATAATTGGCTAATGTTCGTGATTTTTACATATTTTGTCAATTTTTGAACTTTAAATGCTAATAAAAAATCTGTGACTAAGGATTTTTAATATTTTTCAAATGTCATTGTAACAATATAGTAGGAGCCATGTATTAAATTTTCAAGTATTTTTACTCAACAAATAAAGTTTTATTGACATTCATAGAAAAAAAACTAATTAAATTGGAAATTGATAATGTCCCTAAACAGTTCAAAACAAATCAAAATATTTTTAAAATTTTATCATGTATACAAAATGGAAATATAAACAACCAGTGAAAATTTCATGTATCTACGGTCATTGGTTTTAAAGTTACACCAAAAACCAAAATCGATTTTCTCGAAAACAGCTTTTGCATAAAAATTCCCGTTTTTAATTAATTTTTCTTTTGTTTTTCACGGCGCTTATTAAAACTATTGGAAATTTTAAATTTTGACCTCCCGAATGCACCAACTATATTCATTCTCCCATCAAATAAGATAATGTTGAAGAAAATCGAAGCATTTTTACTGCCCCAAACCGTGATGACAAAAATAAAAAAATAAAAAAACACACATCATTGTAAAATCAATACATTCATCGTTCCACTCAGTATCTAAAAAATATAAGAATTTCTCCGCTTTTTGTGTGTTTTGTAGCAAGCGAACTGGTAAATTGTTATTAACACTAATAATAGTCTAAACCCATTGGCCATTAATATAATACGCATAGATAGGTAGGTACATAATATATTAGTACCTACATTTTTATACGTAGGTACCTGTTTTGTGATAATAAACATACATATTTAATACTAAAAATATATTTATTAAAATAGTATACAAAGATTAATTTAAAATAATGTAAGAATGTAAGTGAAATAAAAAATTGTATAGTCAAGAAGGTAGGTATATAACATGCGTGGTGTGTCATAAACTATCATTAATTGTGTGTTTGTATGTACATAATCAAAGCATCAATGCATAATGGTAAAGATAAAGTTATTAAAAACTACATGTTTCATATTTTATCGTTTAAGTTAGCAGTAAGACCAACAATGTCTACCAATATGTTTATACAATATTATACATATAATTTAGCTTATAGTTTTTCTGGTTTAAAAAAGTACATTTATTGATTTTTTAATTTATTTATTCATAAAAATCCTTAAATATGCAAAATAAAATTTAGCGTATACCTATGATTCTATGCCATACAAAATTAATTTTACATTAATACCTATGGGTAAGTATGTAGTATATTTGATCATTATTTCATTGGTGTATACTATATAAAAATAAAATATGATGATACTATAATTATTATTGTACACTTATAAACCTAACTCTATGAATATATAACCAATGAATTGTTTATTATGTTGTTATACAATTATATTCAAATTTTAATTGCATTGTAAAACAATTACATTTAATGCTGAAAATTTTAATTAAAATTCTAAAACAAACTAGTTAAAAAAAGGTATGGGCTATATAAAATAAAAATACATTTTCTGTAAATCTAAAGCTCTTTTTGGATAAAACATAAAAAATGAAACTAATGTAGGAATCAATAAAATTAGGGCTAATTCAATAAATGGTATATTTCTCCAAATACTTAATTATTTTATATTACAATAAATAACCAATGTATTTATTAATCATTATGTAGGTAAGGATCTAATTATTAGGTAATCAATAAAAATTATGAATCCTTATATTTTTAATATCATAAAGATGGTTAGGGAAAAGTATTTTGCATCTAGTGAGCTACTATCTGTGGGCATGCCTGACCAGTTATTGTATTATAATATTTTTATAACATTTGTACATCTATGATACACAACATTTTTACTATTTACTTATTTTAGTAATACACATTTGTTTTGTGCTTGAAAAAAAATGTACAATGTCAATACTAAAATATTAAATTAGGTACACATTTTCTTGCCTTATAGATTGGATCTGGATTAGTGATTTTAAATTTTCAAACCAGTTTTGGGCCCATAAAATTGGTACAAGTTGTCACACCCATCGAGCCATTGATTCAAAAAGTTGTACATTGTATCTACTGTCCAGTGTATTTGTCACTGTATGCTTCAATAGTTTTATTTATGGCAGCTGCAATGGTTAGTTTAGTGTTAATTACTATTGTTTTATAATTTTCACTAATGAATACTAAATTATTATGTATTTAATGTTATTACAGTTCAAGAGAGATGTAGTCATTTGGAACCACAAGAGTTACATTTAAAAGCCTTTAGTTTCAAAACAAGAATCAACACTCTTGGCGCATAGAAAATGGTACAAACAATTCTATAGTGATAATTATAAACAATTAAGTAACAGAAAAGAAACAAAAGATTGGTGAATTAATATCTTAATTTTAATTTTACATAGGTAACTGAAAAGTATTACTAAATACATATTATATTAAATAAAGTATTATAGGTATGTAAAATTACAATATTAAATTTTACTTTAAGAATTTTTGTCAAATAAAAAAAAAAATAAAAATTGATTATATAATGGAAATATACACATTTTATTTATCACTTGATTGGTTGTGTTTCCTTGTTCAACCATGTTAATGCTTTCTTATCACCTAATTTTTCTAATAATGGTGTCAGAACTTCCAAGCTCTTACAATGGTATTCATTTAAATAATCAGTCTAATCAATTTTAAAACAATAAGTGCGCTACTACCGATCACTGGTCGTACTACACAAAATTTTAGTCCCTGCTGTAGAGTATAGACAATATAATTTTACTAAACCGATTTGATTAGTATTAAATAAATCACAAATTACAACACCAATTAGGTATATTATATTTTATTTTCCTGCCAATTACTTTTGAATTTGATATTAATTCTGTAAGCATATTTTAACTAATTTAATTTGGGTTGAATCATTGTATGAAAATAAAAACTGAACATTTTGTAGACGTTTCAATTTTAATAGGTAATACAGTGGCGTATTTTCAATTTTTGCTGAGGGGGAGGGATCCAATAATTCCAACATAATATAGGTAAGTACTGTTATGAAGAAATAATTTTTTATAGATTATAAGAATAAAAAATAGTTTTTTACTATATTTTAGGTATTTTAAATTTCATGGACTAGTTTCTTATAAGTTATACTTATAAGTATATTTTATAATTTTAAAGTACAAAATCTAAGTCTTTTTTTTTAACAAAGTTCATCCTAAATTGTTTGTGGTAAGACGTAATAAACATCCATATCACTTGCTAATCTCTGGACAGAAAATAAATAGGACGTAGGTAAACAGGCTGCAACTTGTTTGCGCACAATCTATAATTTTTAATTGTAAAATCAGAACTCGTATACGTGCACGGTTATATTAAATGTACAAATGGTTTGCGCATATGAAAATAATTATATTTTATCTGTGATGGGCACTGATAATCATCGATAAAGAGTACGGAAATGTTATATTAAAATTAAAATTAACATGTATTTTTAACTTGAACAAATGTTAAAATTAACAATTATTAACATACTTCTTACGTAGCCCAAAAGTTTCATAATTTAAATTGTTATGGTCATGAAACAAATTTTGTGCTCACTTGGCATATCATACCATTAACCAAAAAAAATATGCAAACACATGCAAATCGGCGCTCTAATCATAATAAAATGTAAATAAAAAACGGGAAAACTTAAGTTAAAAAGTTGAAATTAACATATTAATCATGAGATTTAGTTTAAAGTTCTGTTATATCTATAGACATGAAAAAACAAAATTTTTTAATTGTTTTATATGCCTACAGTTACATCTTATATTATAATTTATTTATCCTTACTTAATAAGAATTTCTTATTTAGTATGTACAAAAAACTGGTGCAAATATAACAATAAATTACAGCATATTATACTCTATTCAAAATGAGACCATGAACTGGCGGCCGAGTTGTGCGCATGGCCGTGGCTTTGTTCCATGGTAGCACCTGAGACGTCGCTGTAGTGGGGACGGCATCTGGCCATATGTCTGACCTGCCGCCCGACGAAAACTGGTCGCCGCCTGGTCACGGTCTTATTTTGAATAGAGTATAGTCATATATTTTTAAATTTTAAATTACAATTAAACTATAAATACGAAAATTATGAAAACTATGATAGTATAATTAATAAAGATTTTAAATACTTTTTTCTCTAATTATAAAATTTAAAAATAAAGCTTTCGTATAATTATAAATAAATCTTTGAAAAATAATTCACAATTATGATTCAGAGTGCAGCTGAAGGTAATTGGTGTTCACTTAGTCTTCTTCCAAAGAAGTATGTCTTTCCTTGTTGAGAAGTAAGTTCCACGAATGGGATAGGGTTTGACAACCAGTAAACCTATAATTTACATATTTTATTAAATTTGATAATTAATATTACTACTTTGAATATAATATGTATGTAAGACACCCCTATTCTTTTATCAGCTCATCAGCAACATCTTCAATATATATTTGTTCACAGCTCATGCCAACTATTCTGACAGGTGAAACGTCTGTCAAAAATCTTGTGCAATAGTTACGATATCACAAATGATATGACGTGTGATGACAGCTGGATGTGGCTTTTGATCCAATTGTTTAGAACAAGACACGGGCAAAATATGCGTGTAAACACTAAAAAAATAATAATAATAAGATACGTGACACAATGTTTCTAGAAGGTATTTGGAAAGTAAATATTTTAATCTTTGAGCAGGGTATTATTTGATTAAGATTTAATTTTATTATTAACATTGAAGTCCAGCAATAACCGTTACTTGAATACAACGTTTAAGTGTAAGTAACATCTACTAAACAACAACATAATGACAATGGACTTGAAAGATATGAGTTTTTATAAGTTTTTATAAGTCTGAATTTCAATGTAATTCCACCAAAATAGCTTATACCTATAGTTAGCTCAAAAAGAGTAAAATTGTTTTAAAAATTGTATAGTGTATAGAAAATGCTAAAAGAACTATTTTGCCTGATGTATTTGAAAACAATTGAGAACATTCAATCTTTACCTGTTTAATGCATCCAACTAGATGCACTTCCCCTTCAGAAAAAATACCAACGTCCAAACTAGTTATGTGTTTCTTTGCAATTTAAATATGTTGAGACCCTTTGTGTTATTGAAATTGGATTCTTGCTCAGAAAAATTGCATTGCCTAAAAAATTAAGACTTTGTTAAAAATATGTCAGTGCACCATTTGATTTCTTTCTTTGAATAACAAACAACACGCAAATGTTTGTACAGTAAATCCAGTTTTGTACGGTTAGTCTTAATATATTAGAGTGATATGACATAATGTTATAATCAAACTTAAAGGCAAAAATATATTTTAAGGAATCTTATAGGGAAGCACTTATTTCTATTTTATTTATAAAACAAGTTATGGATATTTTAATATTAGAAAATATAATTATTTATTTATTAATTTGTTTTGACTAAACAGGCTGAGCACTTTCGATATTCACGCACATAATTAGATATTATACAATGTATCCCGTGAACAAGTGGGTATGTTAGTTAATAGCACAGTAAAGTAGCTTTAAAATAAAAACCTATCAACAATATTCTCACCTTTAAGTTTTATAATCTGCTCCTATATTGTATGGCTTCATCTGAATCGGTAGAATTATCTTCAAGAAAGTCGACGTCTGAAAAATTGATAATACATTGGCTTAACTCATAGTTCCTTGTATGTGGTACATCATATATTTCAGTTTTGAAAACCGTAATAAGTATAATCTACTGCATGAACTAAAAACATTAAACCACTAATTAACTTTTGGTTTTGACAAAAATTTAAAATAGGTTACTTGAGTAATATACTTAGATAAGTGTATGTGAATTAGATATTATTAAGTTTCTAAGGCTTTTCTGTGTGAATTAAAATGATCAACTGCAACGTCTCCAAATCCTTTATTTGTCTGTTAATTTTCTTCAAACTCATCTTTGGAAAAACACAATTTTCTGAAAATTTCAAGTTATACAAAATATCTTAATATTTAATTCATGAATTATATTAAGATTTTACCTCTTAGATGTGATTTACTAGTCATGCTTAAAGTAGTACCAATGTTGCAGAAAATTATTAAAAATTTTTTTTTACTTTTTATTTTACTTCTCTACCCCAGACAAGTGGTTTGAATTATGTTTTGTTACAGCCCCTCTGGCTATAATATCTATTATTTACTGAGCCTTGTTTATAATCACCGATTGTGAAATGATTATAGAAATTGGGTAATCGTTTAATTTGAAGATTTTTAGCCATTATTTCCTTCCATTTCCATTTTTTGGAAATCCTTATCTGTGAACAAATTAGCAAATAGTTATTAATTCAAAAATGTCTAAAAAAAAAAACACAGAAATATGCAATTAAAACCTTAAGTAAGTCCTTAAAATGAAAAAAGTTAGTAAGTTGCGGTATTCATAACATCAATCAGAATAAATATGTAAAACCATACGAATCCGCGAATATCAAAATAGATCAAGTTAATAAACACGGAAAACATTAAGTTAAAAAGTTGAAATTAATTATTTTTAAGTCCATTGACATGAAAAACAAAATGTTTTAATTGCTTTATATCGCTACAGCTATACTAATATCTCATATTACAATATAAAGATTTATTTTTTTTCTTACTTAGTAATAATTTCTTATATTTTAGTATGTACAAATAACTACTGCAAGTAAAACAATAATTTACGACACATTACTACATTAGTCATATATTTTTAAATTTTAAAATACATAACATAAACTGTGAATACGACAAAATATATTAAAAGTAAGATAGTATAATTTATAATGATTTTAAATAGGGGCCTACTTTTATTATTTATTATAAAATTTAAAAATAAAGTTTTCTTAAATTAGTCATTGACAAAATAATTTTATTCACAAACACAACTCCACAGTGTATTGATATAGATTTTGTTAGTTAAATAAAGTAATTGATTACTTTCTGATGGGAGGAGGGCGGAAACGTAGGAAAAATAAGTACACAGATTTAAGGAAATAGGTACCTATCAGAATATACCTAATTTAAAAGTCTTCATAAATTATGTCCATTGTTGATAGTTGATGAATTTTAATAACAGCCACTGAAGCTTTCTGACAATTGCATAATCTCTTTTCAAAGAAGTTTGTCTTTCCTCGTTGCAAATGGCAAATGGGACTTGACTACCTGTAAACCAATAAATTATATATTTAATTCAATTTCATAAATAATATTACTATGTTCAATTTTTAACAATTCTTACTATAAGCACAATCTAAATATACAATTGAACATTTAATACATTTTTAACTACAAAATAATTTGCAAATTGTTGATGAATTTTGTTGAAATGTGATCTGTAAATGCTTATGAAAAATGGTGGCTACGTTCATATTATATTTGTGAACAGATATTATAGAAACTATAATAAGGCGCCCGTATTACATTTTCAAACTCTTTGACATAGCAAAGAACTTTTTATTGACAAAAATTTTAAAAATAAAACTAATTAGAAAAAATTTAAATGTATTATCCCCGTAACTAGCTCAAAAAGAGTAAAATTGTTTTGAAAATTGTAATGTTTATAGAAAATGCTAATAGGCGAACAAATCATGTATCTATACCTACGTACTTTTTTTTACCAATAAAAGAAAATCAATATTTGTCATCTATTTGAAAACAACTGAGTACACTCAATCTTTACCTGTTTAACGCATCCAACTAGATGCACTTTCTCTTCAGAAAAGATACCAATGTCCAAAACTAGTTATGTGTTTCTTTGCAATTTAAATATGTTGAGGCCCTCTGCGTTATTAAAATTGGATTCTTGCTCAGCAAAATTGTATTACCTAAAAATTAAGACTTTGTTAAAATATATGTCAGTGCACCATTTGTTTTCTTTCTTTGAATAACAAGCAACATGCAAATGTGTGTGTACAGTAGATCCAGTTTTGTACGGTTAGTCTTAATATATTAGAGTCAGTGCCGCAACTACACCGATTTGGGCCCGTGTGTAAATAAAATGAATGGCCCCTCCTCACTCTTGAAAATTTAAAAATTAATTTTTCCAAATTTGAAAACATACTTTGGAATTTTGAGTTTTTACTCATACAAAATAAGGTTAACATAATTGAAACACGTATAGGTACCTATGTATTTACAAATAAATAAATGTAATAATTTGTAGCCTTTTTTATTCATTTTAAATATAAATAATTATTAAATAATAAATAAATTGAACATTCCATACATTAACAGTCAACTCAAAAAGAAATACTGAACAATTCATTTTTCTTGCCTTTTTGTTTGCAAAATTGTCAATTATATTTTCTAGGTTAATATCATTTGTTTGTTGTCTTTCAATATTGAGAAAAGCTATACTTGAAAGTCTTATAAAATCTTAGTTTAATCCATATTTTTAGTCTTATTTTTCTATTTTTAATTTCGGTTATACAACTTATACAGGCTGAAAAAGAAACGTTGATGTATGATAATGTTGTATTGTTGTGTACAAAACAAAACCGATCTATTGTCCAATCTTTATTAATAACTATTATTATAAAAAAATGGTTTTGTTTTTTTCTTTCTATATAATATTTTAAAATTTTTATCTTTGGGCCCCCAATTATGGCTTGGGGCCCTGGGCCCGTGTGTTTGACACACGCAACACACCTGGTTATTGCGGCACTGATTAGAGTGATATGACATAATGTTATAATCAAACTTAAAGGCAAGAATATTTTTTAAAGAACCTTATAGACAAGCACTTCATTAGGTTTGTATTTTATTTTTAAAACAAGTCATGGATATTTTAAGATTGTAACATAATACAATTATTTATTTATTATTTTATTTTGACTAACAGGCTGAATATAATATGTCCATGAACACAGTTAGATATTATACTATGTGTGCCGTGAACAGGTAGCTATGTTAGTTAATAGCACAGTAAAATAGATTTGGAATAAAAACCTATCAACAATATTCTCACCTTTGAGTTTCACAATTCGCTCCAATATTGTATGGCTTCATCTGAGTCTGCATAATTATATTCAAGAAAATCAACGTCCGAAAAATTGTCAATACATTGGCTCCACTACCTAGCTCCTTGTATGCGGTACGTAATGTATTTCAGTTTTGATAACTATAATAAGTATAATCCATTGTATGAGTTAAAAACGATAAGCTATTTTGTAAGTTTTGGTCGTGGCAAAACACGAAGTGTATTACAATTTATTGAAAAAATATACATTATTAATAGACATCGGGATAATAATTTAATTCAAAGATTAGACTGACTCCATATTATAAGGAATATAATTGGTACAACTAGAAGATATTACTTACAAATTAAATTTAACGTAGGCGATACTTTGGATGTTTAAAAAAAAAAAATACACTTATGCATGGTGATTTTGTACTTAATTTATGAAAATAACTCTGTACAACTGTAGTCTGTATTTTATTCAAATTTCAAATAATTACGATTCACGAGTGATTCAAACGTCGGCAAACAAAAAAATAACAGTATTATTATGTTGTTATTTATTAGATAACTGTTGTCACTGTCACGGTTCGTGGTACTTAGTGATAAGCACGGTCAAAAGCCGTGGTGATAAGTAAGAATGTTCATCAATTGGTGGTTACTTCATGCCGGTGGGGGGCATTAAATTTGTAAATTTAAATATGTCAGAATTTTCGAGAACGCTACTCCATAGTCCATGACTTCCATGATTTACATTTTACAGTGTTCTAAAGTAGGTATTAGAGTTAATGCATTTGAGTAAAAGCATTCAAATACTTTTTTCCTTATTGTATACTTTTTTAAATACTTTTTATTTAAAATTATTCGAAAGGTATTTTTAATACCTTCTTTTTTTACTATTGAATACTATTTTATTGAATACTTTTTTATTATTTTAATTCTTAATTTGTTTGTATTTATAATCCTTTTTAAAAAAAAACCGTATCGTTGTGTTTATCCTTCAACTTTTTAACAAAATTATATTACATATGTATCATGTATGGACGAATTATATCGGTTTACGACGACTAATACCTTAAGATTTCCAATCGTCGACAACTACGGTACGTCAGTACCAGAATAAGATTATTAAGTAAATTACAAAATATAAATTATGCAATAAGCTTTTGATTAACAGCTATTATACTTTATAATGTATATAAAATATTATTACTAATTATTAGTACTACCTATTTACCAAAAAAATGGTTATCATTTACAGTACTCGAATTGAAGGGGGGCGCAGGGGAATGGAGTTCCTATTCTAATTATTTTCTTTAGAACCGGGTCGGAACGTTTTATTTTGTTTAATAATTTTGTATTTCGTGTCTTCGTAAAGTTCTATCTTTTTAATAAGATATTAAAATTATATTTTTTTTATGATAATTGAGCTATGAATAATTGAAAAACGACGGGTGACGTCTCACACAACGATTTACCAACTTATAATTTTAATTTACGTCTAAATGTGTGGTTTTATGTGTTTAAGACGATAAAATTATCAGCATTTCAATATATCGTTTAGTTTTTTTAAGTAATAAAAATTAAAAGAGATATTTTTGAATTTGTATTTTATATTTAAATCGCCATACCTTTTTTCAGCCATGTAACATGTTTATGCTCTCTTGTCATCTAATTTTTCTTATTATGGTGTCAGAACAGTGAACACTAACGATGGTATTCATTTAAATAACCAATTTTAAAACAATTTGCTATAATTAGGGGGCTACTCCGGCTACTGGTCTATACACAATTTTAACCCCTGCGTTAGAGTATCGACAATATAATTTTACTAAGCTGATTTGATTAATATTACATCAATTACAAATTAAAATACCAATTAGGCAATTATATTATATTTTATTTTCCTGCCAATTGTTTTTGAACTTGATATTAATTCTATACCATATTTTAACTAATTTATTTCGGGTAGAATCACAGTATGAAAATAAAAACTAAACATTTTGTAGACATTTCAATTTTGATATGTAAGTATAATATAAACCAGTTAGGCTATCATAACTACATATTATACCTACGTCATGGTGACTAATAGATAAAATTACGTATAAACAATGGATTCTGGTAAAGATTTTTTCTGAACATTTCGACAGTCAAATGATCAATTTTTGTTTGCTAGGTTATTAACTATTTTCTTCTAAAGTTTAGTATAATATGCATTAATACTTTTAACTGAAATACCTAATTTACAAGTGTTAAATACATTTTTCTTATAACTACTTTTTTATATACTAAAATAGTTAAATCGGTAATCTAAAATGCTCAAAAAAAATAGGTAATATAATTATAATTCATCACTTATTATTATTGTTGCCAAATTATTATCTAATTATAAGAATCGTCCTCTTCTATCATAACCTATACAAATGTAAAATAATCTTAATACCTAATTGTATTTGCATAATATGTAGGTAGGTAGGTACCTAATTATTTACCAATGGTTTTAATATAATTATTAAAAAATGTCATTCAATTGAATATAAAATATTAGATTCTGAGTGAAACGAGATATTATATATATTATATAATATTTTTAAATCCAATATTTTTTTATATTTATATTTTGTATATTATTACAGAAGTGATAAATCATATTATGTAAATTTAAGATATTTTAAGTCTTGGAATATATAGGGTAGGTTTTAAATGAAAAATTACAATATACAACTCGTGGTACTTTCTAAGCCTTGTACCGGGAAATAACTCGCGAAGTAAGCACAATATAATTATTAAAATATCGAATAAGGTGTACAATAGACTACAGTCTACAGTTGTTGTACAGACGTCAAACACACACATTGTATTGTATAATATTATAATCGCCCACCTCAACCGTCGCTGCATGCTTAGATCATAATATTATAGTACAATATTATGATCTAAGGCCGAAAATTATTACGAAAATATTGAGTTGAAACAATATTTACATTTAAACAATTTATTTAATTTTCCTTTCCTTGTCTTAAAAAAATTAGTTTAATTTAAGTGAAAATAAATTCCATTTTGCCAACTGAAAATCAAATATTTCTAAGGGGGTTAAAAGCTTAAAAATAATGTAAGAAATAAACGTTGTGAACGTTACTAATCAATTATCAATACGTAATCTCATCGAGACTGGGACGCGCGACGCGACGCAGGCGATAGCTGACAAACAACCTATATGCGGGTGCCGGGTTTCATTACTTAATATTATTAATACTACACAATTACGATCGTTCGTAATGTATATGCTAGTAAAATCTTAAGAATTCAATTTAATTTTTCTCACACCAATATTTTTTATAGTTTTTTTTTTTAATTTACTTATTAAATATGAATTTTATGATTTTATTATAAAAAATATTGTATATTTAGTCACTTTAAAATTTTGTGGTCCAGGGGCCAGCTAGGGGGGATATGACCTGTAGTTTGAACTTCTGGGGGGCTTAGTCCCCTCAAGCCCTCCCACCAATTTCCACCTATGGGCTATGGCATAGAAATTACTTTTAAAGTAGCGTAGGTATTTAGATAACATCAAGAGAGTTAGTCTAGGATCACACTATGCGTTTTGTCGGTTACCGAGAATCGGTGACCGATTGCGGTAATTAAACCGCAATCACCCAAAATAAAATATGATTAAACGGAAAACGCATCATCGCGTTATCCAAATCAGACCGATTCTCGGCAACCGTCGGGACGCGACCGCAATTAATATCACTAATAGGTATTAAGTAATATAATACCTACTTAAATTCGTTTAAAACAAATCGTTCAACAATAATATTATTGTTATACTTCTATTATAACTCTGATATAAAAATGTTTAAATGTCGAAAATTATTTGAATGAATAGGTAATAATTGATAATTTATGAATAAATTAATGATTGCTTAATATTTTTATATTTTTAGATCTAGGAAGAACTTCATAGATACAAAAATGAAGATATTTACAATTATAAAAAAATGTTTAGTTATTATTATTTAAAAAATATCAATCTAAGGTATATTAATGTAAATTTATGCAAATAATAGGTACCTACACAATTATATTAAAAAGAATTATACAATAATTTATTATTAATCATCAAAAAATATTTGGTAATTTAATATATATATATAATATCTACCTTTATTTAATCTATTATTATTATTGGGATTCAATCATAATAATATAATATATGGTTCATAAACTTCATTAAAATAAAATACATATACCTAATACCTTAATATATTGTGTTAATGTGTTATAAATTATAATTATAATTGTTTAATATTGAGTCATTAGGTAGTTAATAATATTATACAGTACCTACAGTCATAAAATATCAGTCTTATGTAGGTATATACGAAATGTATACAAAAATTACACATATATATAAAAATAATTATATAATTAATCAATAAAAATCCGGAGGTAAACGCAGATATAAAATATATCCGAAATAGGGTGAAAATAGTTTGACATTTTTACCATTTATGGGAAATGCTATTATAATTGGTGAACATTTTAAACGTTTAATCGTTTATATGATATTTCCATAATACCTATAATATTTTTAAAAGCTCCTAAACATTTGTATATGTTTCGATGAGGAGAATCAAAAAAATTATACAATTTTGAATGAAAAGATCCGCAAATCCCGGACGCAATTCGTTCAAAAAGGTTCGTTTACCTATTTTGGCACGCAATTCGTCTGCGCCCGAGTAGCAGTGTGCATAGGCACAACTAGACCTATACTTTTGAGGGTGCACAAATTATAAAGAATTCCCAGACCCCGGACCCATACTCTATATACAGGCTATAACAGAAAGATCTGACAAAAAAAATTACTCTACTTAAACGTATGATAAAAATATTGTGGAAAAAATATTTTGAAAAAAGTTATTACATTCTAAGCCAATAACTTTTATTGTATTTATGTTATCTAAGATATAGGCTTGTTTTATAAATTATAATAATTAATTATAAACAAGGAAACAATAAAAACACTCTCACATCCATGGGCAGTCTTCTATCCTGCCAAAGATAAAGAGAAATATCGTTATCCTGTTTTCTAAGTTATTTTGTTGAATATTATTAGGTATGATCAATGTTACACAAATAATTAAAACAACATAACTCTGACCTGTTCTATACAACATAAAATATCTACCTAAGCTAAAGATTATTTGTTATACTGTTATAGCAGGGAATGTTGTAACCGTAGACCAATAAACTAAGTTTTTATTAACTTAGTTTATAGGTCTATGGTTGGAACATAATAGTGAATTAGTGAAGTACTCACTATAAATCACTTATTATGTTCCTCAATATATTGACTAACTTTTTTGTATTTATTGATCATTTTTACTTTCAAATAATTCAAAATAATTATAGAT
>NC_042493.1:129683949-129685633 GCF_005508785.2 Acyrthosiphon pisum
AATCAATTACATTCATCGTTTCACACAGATCTAAATAAGTAGGTACATAAACTGATAAATAAATAAATAACAACTTAATTTTTAAAAATACTGACATACAATACTAGGTTAATAAATAAGTAATAACGAATAACGTGATATGCGAACACCGTGATAAACGAATACGTACCTACTGATGTTTATTCATTCGTACAATCTAAATTCTAGATGTCAATTATAGTTTAAACACAGTTTTGTCACAAAGAGACTTATGAAATCTTACATATGCAAACATAGGGCTAACTGTAGCCAAGCTCCACCAACAACTTTAAAAGCACTCCGCCCTTTTTACTTAAAAATGTATTTAAAATTTACTTAATTTTTTAATTTTATATTCAATTTTATAATAGTATGGTATTAGGCTTCGGTCTCCCCAAATCTCAAAATGATCGCCTATTGTACCAAACCAAACATAATATTTTATAAGATATTTTTCAATGTTATCCAAATATAATTTTTCCTGACAATTGTATGTACATTCAAGTTAAAAAGTAAACAAATATGCAAATTCAAACTTTGTTTGGGGGGTACAATGTTACATTACTACACAAAGCTTGTCAAGTTTGTATTTTTTTTTTAACTAGTTGAAGTTAAGTTACTTTAATAAAAAAACTAACTAAGTTTGAATATAAGTTAGTTTCTGAAACTGTCCGAATTTTTAACTTATAGTTAGCTAGAAGTTAGTTTTTTTATAGATTAATAAACCTTTTTGTTGAAATGTAAATAATAAGTTATCTAACTTAAATTATTGATTAAAATTGAAAAATTGAATTAAACACCTAGTAATTTGATCAAAACGTTCGAAGTAGATACGTAATAATTTAAATTAATTGGTATATCACTTATCAGTTATTAGAACATAAAAGGTGAATCAAAATAAAAAAATATATAACAGTACTATCATACGTATGACAACTTAAAATATTAATTAAAATTAAAATATTCATTTTGGAATGAAAAAAAAAATACTGATAATACCTAACTAGTTAGTTTTTTTTCTAACGAGTTTATTAGACTATTTTACCCATTGAATTCAACTAGTTAAGTTACAAAGTAATTATATATATCAAAACTAACAAGTCAAGTTAGAAAGTAACTTTTTACAACCCCTAACCCCCCCCTGGTTGCGCCGCTGATTCATATTTCATTGGACCAATTAAGTATTTTTTTTACATTTTAAATTATTAAAAATAATAAACAAATTACCAATAGTCAATAGATATACAATAAATACGACTGACGTAGGTATATCACGTAACAACGCAAGACAATAACGTCAATAGTAAAAATACGACGATAATACGATTATAACGGCAAAAAGATTTTGTTGTCGGCAAAGTCGTCGTTTTCAGAGCTAATTCATTATACTTTATAACCAGGGCTCGTTACTTCATGCACTAAAAAATGCATGAATAAGCATGCATTCATGCACTAAAAATTGTCAAAATATGCACAAAAAAGTTCGAAAATATGCATTTATATGCTCTAACATTTTTAAATTATGCACTCAAAATATGCATTATGTAAAAAAAATCATGAACAAGTTTTAAAATAATAAGAATTAATCCATAAATTTAAAAAAATTCAAATTCCTCCACAAAATTTTGCAAACGGCCCGCAACTGTTTATTTTTCCTTCGGCATTG
>NC_042493.1:129686181-129695794 GCF_005508785.2 Acyrthosiphon pisum
CAAAACATGCAAAAACATGCACTATCAAACTTCATATTATTATTACTATTGTTATGAAATGGATTTGTATCTCAGCTAGCATGTTTTCTTGTGTAGCAAAAAAAACATGCAGATGCATGAACTTACGAGCCCTGTTTATAACCCACCAAAATATCCAATTAAAATCCAAATCTAATTTGTTTTTCAAAAGTATGATAAAAAGGTACCTATAAAATTAATATTTTGCTTGCCTGAACTCGGTGGGCCCAGTGCAAATGTCCCATTTGTCCTTGCATAAATATGGCCCTGTATACAATCGTAAATTACGTTTAATTTATACGATTAGGCCTTATTAAGTTAACTTACTAATGACATTAGAATCAAATTCACATTCAATTCCTTCAACAGATACTTGAATGGTTCTGTATAATTCTGATTCAAATTCTGTAGAAGGATCAGGCATATTTTTAAATGGACTACCACCAGTCACAAAAACCTGAGATTTGGTACCTCTCATTTTTTTGTTTTAAGCAGCTTGCACGTCTTGGCTATTAGAGTAAAATAAATTAAATACCTACCTACTAATAACCAATTGTACAAAAATGTGGTGTATTCTTACAGATCCTGGCGACTGGCTGTCATATTGTGTAGCAATTTCTTCCCAATATTTAAAATATTGAAAATATTATAAAACCAAAAATAAAAATATTTCAAACGATAAATAATACAAAATACAAATAGTTATCAAACAATACAATTATAGTAAATTAATGAATTAGGTACCTATTCTTTTAAAAGAACCATTAAGATATAGGTATGTTGTTTAAATCCTGATATAAAACAAAATAATATTATTGTTAATGTTTCAAAATTATTTATTATATATTAATTTTTATTAAGTATTGTAAACTCGGCCCGAGGAAAAAAATGTTCAAAACGTCTATAGTGAACTCGGCCCGTGTTTTATTCAGTTAAAAATTATTTAGGTATAAGCTCGGCCCGAATTATTTTCATTTTCATATTATTATCCGTAGTATAAAAAATTCGTTATATAAATGTAAAATTTAAGTTATATGTTTCAGTATTAAAAAATGTGAGTAAAAGTAAGTAAAATGTATTTGTAGAATAAATTATGTAATGCTTATTATATTTTATCGGTCAAAATTATCGGGCCGAGCTTACAACATACCTTTTTTACTATCTTAAGTACGGCGATTTTTTTCCAGGGATTTGTATTCCACAATATATTATAGTTCAGTGCATTTACTCTAAAATTATATTGTGTAATGATTAATTATCTTACCAATATACTGACATAAATCTTTTTATTGTGATGCAAAGCCGTCCACGGTAACTTCATTGCAATAGTTTAATATAAATAATTGTGTACCTACTAGTTACGAAAAAAATATATTTCAGCCTCGGCTCTACAGAGTGAATATAAAATAAAATATTTTTCATACAACACACTTTATATTGAACTCAGAGTTACTGTGGGGGGCTTTGCCCCTAACAATAATATTATTTTAATTTATATCACGATTTGAAACAACATACCTTATACCTATATTAATGGTTCTTTTAAAAGAATAGGTACTTACATTCACTAACTATTGTTCGATAATTGTTTGTATTGTTTAATGTATCGATCATTCGAAATATTTTTATTTTTGCTTTATTGTATTATAAATGTTTTAAATATTGTATCTATAGGTAAATTTAAAATTCGTATCTACCTATTTCACAATATAACATGAAATAATTTTTTATTCAATGAAGAAAAAACTAAAAAAAGTTACTAGTTATTACAGGCCATTACACACTTTTTAATTTCGTAATCCACACTTAGTATTTCGTATACTATACGTCTACACATAAAGTGTGTTGTACTAGTGTTTGGAAAGAACGTCGTTCAAGCGTTCACGTTCATACGATACTAGTTTTTTTCAAATAGAACGTAAACGTGAACAGGGGCGGATTGGGAAAACATTTTGATGCGGGAAAATATTGTAATCAGACCGGTAAAAAAGCTAAGCTTTTGTTAACTTCTTGATGGACACACACAACTTTTTATATTAACTGAGTTGTCTTTGATTTCTACACACAATGTCTTGAAGTGTATTCATCTACTATATTATATACTAAATACTGGTTGATAAAATATATTACACATTGTTAATTAATAAAAAATATAGTAACACAATATCCCTAATGTAAATAATTTTCCATATTGCGCTATAATGATTCATTTTTAACTATTATTTTGTAAATGTTTAATTTAAATTTAACTGTCAAAACCCTAAAATAAAGCTTAACTGATATTTGTGATTTAAAAAGGAACCCAGAGTTATAATATACTGATATTTAAAATGAGTAAAAGTTTGATAAAAATAAATAGTATTTTTAATTTTATATGAATTGCTATGTAAATTGCATTTTAAATACATAAGACAAACAACTTTTTTGGTAGGTAATATTTTAAATACTATATTTTTAAGTTTATTAAAGTATACTACCTAACACTCGAATACTTTTTAAAAGTATTTTTATACAACACTAACACTGTTAATAAGCAAACTAATATTGTATTAACACTCACTGTAATTGATTACAAGATGTTGAAAAAACGGTTTCAGAAGAATCATACAGAATCATACATACTAATAAGCAGAATCATAGTAAGCTTTGTTCTTTACACTTGGTTTTTGGGAAAAACGAAGGTTTATTATCATAAGTATTAATAATTCATTAAATAGTATAAAAATATACCTAATGAGTACCTATTCAATACCTTCCGCAGTCTTAGGATTGGTCTAAATTATTCATTAATAGTTTCAATATAGGAAGTTCATTTCATTTAAGTCTTACTTTACAAATAGGTAATATTTTTATAAGTGTACTTAAAATATGTTATTGGTAGAGTATTACGGTAGTCATACATAATATAAGACTGATTCAAATTTTTGTTTGTTCCAAAAAATTTTAAATTTGGGGCTGAATGACTGATAATATTATTATTATTTTTTTTATTCACTATTCAAAATTAATTATTGATATCACACTCTGAACATCAACCACATTAACTAGG
Organism: Acyrthosiphon pisum; assembly: GCF_005508785.2. Classification (NCBI taxonomy): domain Eukaryota; kingdom Metazoa; phylum Arthropoda; class Insecta; order Hemiptera; family Aphididae; genus Acyrthosiphon; species Acyrthosiphon pisum. Next base: position 129,689,249 of record NC_042493.1, read on the forward strand.
TAAATAATATGATAATTACATAATATTATCATCACCGCAATATCCAATCACATAAAAAACTATTTAATATTATTATATTTTATTAACAAATTATTAAAAACAATATTTTTATTGATTAATATATTTTGTAATGTCTACTATTAGGTCTATATTATATCTACTCTGGGGTATATAGGTTACAGTATACGTAGTACAGACTACAGTGCGTACTATAACATAGTCTATATACTACCATACAAAAATATAATAAGTACCTCGCTACCTACCCAGAAATGTTGCGTCCAATGATTAAATGCGCACAAGATAGGTGTTTTTTTATTTTCCAGTTCTTTATCAAAAATTGTAATTAAATACTTAAAAAAAATTAATAACAGCTTATTGCGTAGGGGGCAGTTCATCGAGAAAACTCCCGAATTCCCGGTGGGCCAATCCGCCCCTGAACGTGAACGACGTTTATAATATATTTAGGTAATGCATTTGAACGATTTTCAAAACGTTCAAATGTATTTATTATTTAATAAATATTGATATATTATGATATAATATTATAATAATATATTAATAAAATTTTTTTTTTTTTTTTTATTAATTGTTTATGGCATCAACTACATGGTTATTAGCCGGCATTACATATTTAAATTAACATTAATTACTTACATACTAGCTTAATTTCTACTTGTTAACCTATATTTACAATTTGTTTTAACTTAAGTACAATATTTAAATAAGTTGACGTAGTTCTGTCGAGTTGACGAAATTGAGAAGTCTTTTGGTCGTCTCGGAGTGGGTGGATATTACGAATTATAAAAATAAACTTCCAGTATAATGCGTAAATACGTAAAATCGTAAATTTTGGAAAGATATAACTCCCAAAATAATAATTTACGAGGATTTTTGAATTAGACTTTTGTATTCGGTGCTTTAAAACACACATTTTAGGGGAAAAAATCGAAAAAATCGCGCGGGAACTGAACTGCATTTATACCTAAATGTGTTCTGCTGAGCGTAAAAGTTGCTATGATACGCACTTGTATGACGGAGACAACAAATGTTGCAACTCACGCTCAAATGACATAACAAATTACAACATAATATTATGGGCATAACGTCATAACCTAATGAAATAATAATTATTATTATTATTATTATTGTGGCGTACGACGAAAATGTTGTCGTTGACTTCGTGTGCTTCCCTCGCGTAGCCAACATTTTGCGTGTTACTTGATGAGAGATAGGTAGACGATGATGAGAAAGATATGAGACATAGGTACATTGAATTTCAATTAAGAAGATGTCTATCATTGAATCGAAATACGCTGTCGGTTAAAACGATAAATTAATCGAACGATGGAGGGACAGTCGCGCTGCGGTGGCAGACGGCGGCGTCGTTGGTCGTGCCGAGACGCGTCCGTGGGCCCGGAGTAGCAGGACTAGGCGACCGTGTCGAGGGAGGAGAGTCATCAGTCGTCACCAGAGAGAGCGAGCCGAGCCCGGCACGCCGCGGCAAGACGGCCGCGGGTCGGTGTCGCCAACCGCGGCAGGAGAGAGGGAGTATGGCTCGCCACATTAATGACAATATTGTTGTTGTTGTTGCGATACAACACGTCCCGCACGGTGGTGGTGTGGCGGCGGCGGCGGGAGAACGCGAACAATCGTTGACCGGCGCGGCGCCGCAGAATACGAACGAAACGGTGACCGGTCGTGATGGAATGCGTTCGCCGCCCGATTTACGCGATCGGCGTTCGCGGTGGGGCGGTGTGCTACAAAAACGATATAATATTTTGTGGACGAGGGCTGGATCGTGTTTCGATGACTTTCGGCATGGGCCGGCCCGTGGATGTGCCGCCGTCCAACCGGTACCGTGTGGTGGCGCTCCCTATAGTCGGCGGCCGCTGACCAGGCCGCCGTATGTTACGCGGTGTACCGTGCGAATAATATAATAATATTATTATGTAAAAATGTACGTTGTGCGTTACATTCACTCGGTCAGTGGCATAATTTGAGAGGGGGAGGGGGGCATTCGTAACCAGTAATTAGTAACCGTGATAGTAACTTAAAATTATGTAAGAAGCAAAGACCTTAACTTAGATCATATATAGATTATATTCTGTTTTGTGACCACTCGTTTAATTATTTACTTATTTATTTATTACGCCCATAAGATGAGCAAAAATTACTTAGTTGATAAAGAGTAAAGTAAACACTGTGGATCATAAAAAAAAAAATATATCGAAATTTGTAATTAATATTAAGAGGATGCAGCGATGTTGTCCCCGTCTTACAAACGCGTAACATACCAAATTTACGCTCAGAAATTCAAGTTTTATGCCGCAAAATTGAAATATCGTAAGAAAAACATCCAACAAAACACAGATAATGTTCTTAAAGTTCTTTCTCAAGTTTCATAATAGGTCGATTCACTCTAATTTTTACAAGCTAACGGCATAAAACTTGAATTTCTGAGCGTAAATTTGGTATCTAATATGTTACGCGTTTGTAAGACGGAAACAACACATGCGGGTGTGGCGTCCTCTTAATAAGTACCTATTACCATTGATTATAGAATACTATTCTACAAGTGGCGGCTCGTGGTATGGTGCACAGGAGCACGTAAACCACCCAAAAAAATAAAAAAATAATTGGACTCCTATGGTAACATGTAATTCATTATTATGCACATGGTCTGTTATAAAAAAAAGTTTTCGCAGCTGTTCATGTTGGGACTTGGAACTTGAGAGGTATATAAACGATTAAATAATACACGGCCGAGTAAATATTAGCTAGGTACCTAATATTAGACACGTCGGTTAGTATGATATAATATTATGGTAGTTTGGAGCACATTTAATGTGTGCACCGAACCTATTTTTATAGTGTAGCGTCGTTCGTCAAAACGATAACACTGTACGTTATCCATATAATTGCGTTAATATATTATATTATTACATTATTTTGATATGCACCTGTAACAAAATGAATATTTTTATACCATCTTACATAATATTAGGTATCTTATACATTTCTTGTGCACCAGCTTGGGTGAACCTCACGAGCCGCCGCACTAGTCAATTCTACTAGTCTATTGTCTATTCTTTAATCAATGCTATTACCTATATTATGTATTTATGTTTTATTTAGTATGCCGTTATTCTTAGAATTTTATCATAAATTCAAAATACCAAAATAAATATTATATTTCGGTTGATTTTGATATCGCTATATTTTGCTATTTACTTTTTTCTTGTAATTTAGTATTTTACAACTTTTACAAATTTTAGCACACTGTGCGATGGGAGATGGGACAAAGTTCCATTTTAAAAAATGTATTCTGCTTAACATGTTCTTTTTTGGGAACTAAACCAAATAAAAAAAAATTGTTTAATTCTATTAAACAAAATGATCAACAATACGATTTTTTTTTTGTTCAGTGAGATTTCGAAGTGTGGAAGTTTCGCCGTATTAATTATATACAAGTATATTATAGTTAACGAAAAAGAATTATTATTAAAAATTTTTGAATAACATCATTGAATTATATATTAATTATATCATTGAATTGTTTCTCTCAGATTCCAGTACCGTATATGGGTACACACAATTCGTGCAAACACATGCAGTGGTTGGACGAAAAATATGTATCATGAAAAAGTATTATAATTAAGGTGGCAAATAAAATATAAAATATAATTTTCAAATATTATAGAATTGCGGAAAACTTGTAAAACCGACATCAGGCAACCTTAATACATATATTATTTTACAACTATGACTAGGGAAATGACCATAGCTATGGTATAGACTGCAATGTTGATAATTTTGTTTGACATAATACTATTATTTAAATAGGCTTAAATATACTTAAACCAAATACGTCGCCCGATGTCGCAATTTATATTGTAAAGTGCATACCTACTAATTATATTAAATAATAATATATTATTATGCCTATCCGGTGGACGCCTATCTTACTGCCGTCAACATAATATTATTATAGAGCCTGAAGGTGTGTTATCACTTATCGCTAATAGTTAGTGCTGATTAAATAAATCGATTTTACAAAACGCAGGCCCGTTTCTAATAAAATAGGAATGCAACGTTCAAGTTCAAAAATTCCGAAATATCATGATCGTTACTCAGAAAATATTGATAAATGTATCATTGAAATAATGATGCATTAACGCGTTATTTCCCAGTCGATATTGTTATAAATCAAATATATTAAAGTACCTACCTATATTTGATTTATGATATCGTATTTAGACTAATTTGATCGGAAATATCATACATTAAAATAATACATTAACGTTACCTAATTTAACTTTGACGGTATCATAGTATATGTATATATATAGGTACCTACCTACTACCTACCATATGCGTATGTATCTTAGATCGGTAACATATGTACATTATCGATATTATATGTATTCTATGGTCCATGGCTAATAGCTCATAGAGTAATATAATAGCTATACTCACTGTACATGATCTAAGGCAGACCTTATATTAAGAGGGCGAATTTGTTCGGTTTTTATTGCCGGCACGCGCGCTGGGAGGGATGTTGTCGTGTGCGTTAATCCTGCAAATCGAACGGAGGACCCTTGACTGTTGGTCGAGACGTCGAGTGGCGGGTCTTTTGTCCAATTTTGTCCGTCACTTGTCGAGCTCCACACAACAATAACCTACGATAATATAATAATAAAATATTATATAATATATTGTATAGATGCATAGTCATATTTCTTTAAATTATATAGTCAGGGCCGGACCTTAACTTTTTAACACCCAGGGAAAATTAAAAATATTCGTCCTTTTCAGGAAATTCCAGGGAAATGACCAGAATTAGTAGGTATTATTTTTTTTTTTTATGAAAAATCAAGCACAGTCACATAGTAGTGTGAGCACCAACCATTTATAAAACCGTTTGTAATATACTGGACCAATAAATTATTTATCACAAATTATTTGAAGAATTTTAGCTTAAAAATCAAAAAAAAACTATCCACATAGAATATATGAGACTGCACAAAAAAGCTTAAACAAAACAGAGGAGAAAGTACACCTATCAAAAATATCTCTATAAATTCGAATCATCCAAATAAAACAAGTCGATTTATACATGGGAATGTGTGTTTAAATCAAAATGTATGTAAATGCCAAACCTTTGTAAAAATAGTTAAACTGTAAATATTTAAGTATAGAAATGTATCATAAAATGTATGTAATAAATGGAATGGCCGCATAAAATTTGTAACTCAATAATAAATTGAGAAAAATAATGTATGCATTTAAACATTTAACAGATGTCTTAGAATTTAAGAAACAAAATAAACGAACATGTTCAGTGGGACCCATTATCTTCTTGAAGAATAAATAGAAATAAAAAATAAAATAAATTAAGTTTCCTATTAAATTATTTTATTATAATATGATTAATATGTAAAACATGATAATTAATAACCGATCTGACTTAATAATATTTAATATATTATATAAAATATTTAATTTAATAAATAATCTAAAACAATTAAATCAGTAGTAAGTAACATTTTATGTTCTATTTAAAAAAAATATGTAACTGTTAATTAAAAATTACATAACAATGAATTACAATTAATGAAGCCATTCTTAAGATTAAATTTTAAATAACTATATCTACATAATTCATAAAAAAATGTACCTATATAATTTATTAATATGTATTTTAAATTATATATTTATATGCAAGAAAACAATGTAATTTACCATAATTTATTATATCACTAATTGCGCTGCAACACGATTGCGCAATTTTTCCTTTTTTGACCCGGCTAATTACACCACGATTGCGCAAAAAATTTGGAACACGATTGCGCTTCGATCCCTTTTTACCTGTTAAAATCAGAACACCATTGCGCACCTAATGATATGTGTATATACTATATATAATAAATTATATACAACATAAAAAAAATGTATACATACAATACATATTCATATACATGCACTTAAACCATATAACTAGTTATTAGGTGTTATTACCTATTAATTCACAATTTTCCTTCCCAATTATTACAGGCTTAGGACTGTCAACAAATTATCATCGTTGGCTTGGTTAAAAATTGTTTTTTTTCTAAATGTATGTCGTAAGTCGATATTTTTTTCTTTATATAAAAATAATAGTAATAAAATAATAATAATAATTAAATAATTGTATTTACATAGTAATAAGTCGATATTTTTTTTCTTCATATAAAAATAATAGTAATAAAACAATAATAATAATTAAATAATTGTATTGCCATAGTCATAAGTCGATATTTTTTTTTTTGTTTATATAAAAATAATGGTAATAAAATAATAATAATAATTAAATAATTGTATTTACATAGTAATAAGTCGATATTTTTTTTCTTCATATAAAAATAATAGTAATAAAACAAATAATAATAATTAAATAATTGTATTGCCATAGTCATAAGTCGATATTTTTTTTTTTGTTTATATAAAAATAATGGGTAATAAAATAATAATAATAATTAAATAATTTTATTGACATAGTCATAA
>NC_042493.1:129697563-129709286 GCF_005508785.2 Acyrthosiphon pisum
TTTGTATACGTATATAATATCAACAAACAAATTATATTGAGTATATTGACTTATAATATAATTTATAATATCTACTATAAATTTTCATTTTGAAAAAGTGCATTTTTGTGAATTTATAGTTTGAGTGCACGTAATATGTATATACAAGTTATAAAAAGTATGTATTGTATGTATACATTATTTTATGTTGTAGGTATATAAATTATTATATATAGTATATACACATATCATTAGGTGCGCAATGGTGTTCTGATTTTAACAGGTATTATTTTTCAGGTGTTCCAAATTTTTTGCGCAATCGTGGTGTAATTAGCCGGGTCAAAAAAGGAAAAATTGCGCAATCGTGTTGTAGCCCACTAATTGGAGTCTTGGAGAGTAAATCTACACATCGAAAAATAAAATAAAAATTCCGAAAAAAGGTTGCCCTGCGGTCTGCGACGTAATAAAGTTCCATAACAAAACATACTAGATATTCATAAATGTTCTTAACAAAAAAACTATTGACTACAAGTCTACATACAGACAGTGGCGTAGCGAACTTTAAATCATATGAAAGCCAACATATTATTATGACCTTCCCCACCCTACTCCAATTGATGTGTACGATACTCATATGCTCAAATAGGGAGGTGGGATATCACCCAAAATTAAGTTCAAAGACTGATCGCGCATGTTGGCTTTATGGGGTTATGGCCCACCACCACCCCCCAGAAACCAGAAGCAATTGCTTCTGAAAAACATGATTCGCTACGCCACTGCATACAGATTATTAAAACTAGTATCTAATATTGTTAATTTTGGTTGTACTAACCTGAGTACTAATGACTGAGCACTGACGTCTTTTAACTGTTGCGGTGTCAAAATTAAAATGGAGTTCAGCATAAATGTATAAAATAAACTGATTTTATAAACTAATACAGGCTATATTATTAATATAACACATTAACACAGACACACGAATCGATGAATCACAATACAACGATAATAAAATCAAATTCAACAATATTTTAATTTCCCACTTATTTGAACAGTTAATATTTTATTTCAGATCTACAGCGACAGTCAATCCCGCCGACAGTCGCGGACAGGTGTTTCTACTGCAAGACGTACCTATTTGTCCATTTTAAAATAATATTGTTATTAGTTGTTAAAATTAAAAATAAAAATGATATTATTTTATTCACATACCGATTGTTACACATTTCTATTAAAATATTATTTTTTAGTTATGACTTTTGTAGTTTTGTTTCAAGTCCATTTTAAATTTACAACCTTTAAAATACGCCCACGAAAACTATACGCCCGGGGATAAATCCCCGACTTCCCCCCCCTCTTAGATCCGGCCTTGTATATAGTAATGTTATCTTACAACAAATCAGTACCTATAGGTAACTTAATATTTGTCCGAAAACATCTATCTATAGTTTGAAATTCGCCATAAATAAATGGGTACCTCCATTACGCGACTGTCGTTGTAACACATCTTAACTCACGTTTTTTCAAATTGTTTGGGAGACACATTAAACTAAATAAATTGGTTTTCAATAGGAAAAATGTAATTGTTAGACTTTAATTTTAAAGAATAGCTATAATTGAATAGTAAATTGTATTATTTTCAACAATTTAGACCATTTTATACCAACCAACGTCAAACACAATTTAAAAAAAAAAACACGAGATACGAGTTACTCTATACAGCATTGCTTAAGAATTATTACTACAAATGATTTTTCGGAGGGAAAAAACACTATAGAATTTTTGGTCAGATAAAAATTACGCGCGATGATTACAGTGGTACCAAAATCTCATTTTCAAAAAAAAAAAAAATGGAGTTGAGGGCGGTGTTACAACGACGGTCGCGATGTATGTAATACACGTACGTATCTATCTATATGTTTTGCTGCAGCAGAATAAGTATAGGTACCCACGTAAGTATTCCTATATTATTTTTCTGTAAGGCCTGTCAACGGTAAATTCTTTTTAATTGACCATCCAAACACTGCGGATACTATAGTCGTCGGAGTCGGGCGAGTCATCTGCACTCATCAGTGACGTTGTTATTTTGGGTCGTTAACGACAAATTAATCGCTGGCGTGCGGTGTAAAGGATTGTACAAGGTACGTGAGTAGTTTTTTTTATCGGCAATATAAAATATTTCAATTTGAACGTAGCTTACATTTACCTAAAAAGTCCATTCTTTTTGAAATAGCTAAATATAAATAATTATATTTGATGTTAAAATAATTGGCCGGATTATGTACCTACCTATATCATATTGTATATAAATATTCACCGACATCGTGTGAACTGAATATAAATAAAAACCAAACTATTAAAACATTTAGCTAATGCCTAATATTTTTTTACCGTAGTGCTACACCAATTTTAATTGGTAATATTATAAAAGTCAAAGCTGCTATGTACGCACTAATCACGTACAATACGCGTGCCGTCGTGTGGTGTCAACTCTTATATAGCTACATTGTTTATATGTATATATATTATATACATATTACTATATTTACTGCACCCATATTTGTCACAATATATGATATACTAACTGTGTAGGTAATAATTAGAGTTGGGATGTTGATGACCTAAAAAAACACACAAAAATGCCCTAAAAAAAATACAAAAGAGCCCTAAAAAAGTGCAAATATGCCATAAAAACTTTAAAAAATGACCTTAAAAATTACTTAATACTAAATAAGGGAAAAAACTTATCAGAACGCGATAAATGTAATCACAACAAAAACCCCAGAATAATAATATTAAAATTATTTTTTACTAATAGTCCAAATCTAAAGTTAGATTTTAAATAAATTAAATTTGTTTCCAAACTTGGGTGTAACATTTGCCCTAAAATCTATAATTTGTGAAAAATGTTCCACATTGTATAAAAAGTACAAAAAATGCCCTAAAAGATGAAAAAATACTTAAAAATGCCGTTTAAAAACAAAAAAAATGCATTTATAGCTAAAAATGCAAAAAATGCAAAAAAATGCAAAATAAAATTAGAATATTCTGCATCAAGGGAGCATGAAACAAATTTTTAGCTAGGATAGCATTGTACAGAATAAAAGGAAAAAAAATACAAAAGTCATCAATATCCTAACTCTAGTAATAATATTATGATATAAATTACAGAGTTTCCAATATTATATGAAACTTGTGGGGAAGAACTTACCAACCACCTACCTACTGTTATTATCTCAATGACGAAAGTACCTACATAATGCAGCTTCGATAATATTAAATAACCTTTTGTAGATCACGGACCCATAATAAAAGATTTTTACAATTCGCGGACCCCTTACCAATTTTTTTTCGAATACCTTTTTTTTAAAAACCTGTCATGTAATCATAACCGAAATTATGATAATTATTTTATATTCAAATTATATAATATATAAGTACACATTTATAACTATTTTTTATTACACTTCACTTTTCATAAAAATCCAATATAAAAGTATATATTTATTGAGTACGAATGTACGATCGATGAACTGCACTTAGTGGCAGTAAATATACGACTACCGACTACAGTGCTGTAAATTTCGTATAAACGAGAAAAACTAATAAACCTATTAATAATACAATTACTTGGTGTAGAATCTACCTAGCTGCAGCTAGTATCTAACACTCAAACACTGTATCTATACTTAATTGTACCGAAATCCATTATATCTCGTCTTTGGTGTAATAAAGATAAAATAGGTTTATCTATTATATAATAAGATATTATATTATCTATATAAGAAAAAAAAAATAATAATCCAACAATATTGTAATAATGCACTCGTGCACTTGTTATTGACGTATGTTATGTGTTCAGGCTCCCCCCGATATGAGTATCGCGGACCCCCGGGGGCCGCGGACCACAGGTTAAGAATACCGCTGATCTAAGTCATAAATTTAATTATTATTATGGGCAGTTTGCGTTTGTCAAATTTTTAAAAAATGCAATCTGTTTGGGCAATTTAGTATAGGTAATGCGTTTGAGCGAGTGATTTTAAAACATTGTAAACTGTTATGAGTTTGGGCAATCTTTTTTAATATCCCGGGATGTTGTATTTTATTAATCCATTTTATCTTTCATTTTGACAGACTTCGGTTGCCCATGAATTCCATGAGTATGATTAAAAGTGGATTGTTTTTGTGTGTGTGTGTGTGTGTGTGTGTGTGTGTGTGTGTGATTAAAAAATTTAAATGATTGAATATCAAGTTAAAATATTATTAAAATTAAAATAATAACATGTAAGTTAAATTTAAGTGTATGTAATAATAAATTGAAATGATGTGCCATATTTAGATTGATATAAAATTCCTTATAGATTATAATATTATTATATATTATTTAAATTTATTTTCATCTTAATCTTAACAAATATACAATTTTATCTTTTATATTGTATCATACTCGCTCAAACACATTATATTAAGAAACTCGCCCAAACACATTACCTTTTATTATGTGGGTAAAAAGGTAATTCGCCCAAACGCATGACGCCCATTTAAATACTTTTAGACAACATTTTTTTTATATATTATTAAAGTTGGTATATATATATATATACGTTAAATATATTTCAAATACTCACACCTATTAATTACTATTATGTTTTGTATTTAAAATAATTTTGTAATATTATATTATTATATTTGGTTTGAGTTTTCGACTATTTAGTATTCCCCCCCCCCAGAAATAGCTTATCGTCGACGAGACGACGGTGTACGATTATTAAATTTGGTCATCGACGGTCATAATTGTGTTTGTCAAATATTTGACAACAAATTTAAACATATTACGGGGGAAATAATAATATTGTTGTAAGATAAAAATCTAAGTAGGTATTTGAAAAAAATTAAAAATAAGTACTTTTTGAATGCATTTCACTGTATGTATATGAAGTACCTAGAAAAGGTACCTATTTAAGTAAATATTTCAATACTTTTTGATATTTAACCATTAACCTGGAATTTCTAATCCATTTAATGGCGTAAAAGCGTAATTATATTATATTCGTGGAAAATGTTGTAGTCAATATTTTCTTGTGCTCGGACGTTGCAATCAACAATGATATTATGCTGTGTATTATATTATATATATTATGTACTATTATTCAGTGGCGTAGCGTGTGCGTAGTATGGTGCACTTCACAAATTGAAAAAATAATTTTTTTTTTAATATTAATTGTTGGGACGTGGTGAGCAAGTAATAATAAAAAACGAGTACTTTTATTTGTTGCGGACTGTATACTCCGAGATTTCGTATATTTTATGTGCAAAATAATTACCACGATTGAACAGATAAATATTTCGGAAGACGCGTTGCGCACCAGTAGTGTGCTTTCCGTGACATAGTGTGAACTGTAGGGCGCCAGGGCGATTTTCTAAAAGTTTTAGTCATACATTTAGTCATTGTCGTGACTAAAACAGTAAATTTAGCCATAGAAGATTTTTGCGATTCTCTAAGCATTATGGACTAAAAATGGCTTAAGACCGTCTTAATTAAGTGACTGAATGTATACTTTTGATTTGGCGTTAAATAATGTTGCATTACGCACGATTTAAGGAATTGCTATCTGCTAAATAGATTTTATGAAAAAAAAAAAATACCTATTATATTGACTTTGTTATTGTTTTATAATTATTATTTGCTGTGTATAAGTACTGTGTTTGAACTTCACCATTAATTTATAACATCATATTATATTATGATACTTAATATTACTTTATAGTGATATTTAAGTAGGTACTTATGGCGTTTATAGCAAATGCGTTATTAGATGAAACAAAGGATCACGAGCGTAATAGGGCTTTTACTCTCCATAAATCTGTTTTAAGAGACAATTAATGTAATCCGTTTTTATTTCAGTATATACTACGTTGAATCGAATTGCTAATAATAATATGACCGATCGGAAACCGGACACTCACACGCAACATTAATAGCATTAATATGCATTAATGCCATATTTTTATAAAAAAAATTTAAATCGTACTAATTTAGTATTTCATAATATAACATTTCGTGTATTTTCTTTCAAGTTTCAAGTTAATCATTAATAGGATTAATATCGCCGCCCTATATTCCTTATAATAATATTATCTAGACACTATTGGCGATTGCATTCGGGTACAGACATTCAGCGACAGTTATTTATATTTCTTATCGATAAAACATAGAACGGTCCATAGATAATATAAGAATGGATAGGACATAAGAACTTATCACATGAAAATTTAGTGATACTATTTTAAGGTTATATGGGGCGAATATTGATGTGATAATTGATAAATAATAATGAATATTAAATAACATAATTTTATTTTGTTAAAATATTATTTTCCAATTTCCATTTTCCAGGTACAGGTGGCAAAACAATCAAAATACAAACTGACAAATATCTAAATATAACTGACTATCATATTTATTCATTATTATTTAATAAAACAGTTTTGCACATAACCTCAAAAAGCCTCATATTGTCTTTCTCTCTTTACTTTCTCTCTTCCCCAAAAAAGCACACGGCCTCATATGGAACTGGTATAGGCATGTCCTATCCATTCTTATATTATCTATGGAACGGTCGCGGTCACTGTATTCGTCACTCGTGCATGGAGGATCAGTATACGCTATCGTTATGTCGTTGTGACTTGTGAGATGTAATTATTAAAATAAAATAATTTTTAAAAAGTGATTGTTTTTTTTTTGTTTAATAAAAGGACGCTACCTATACACTTGTTGTCTCCGTCTCACACACGCACGACATAGCAAAATGTCGTTCACTAGTTTCAATAGTGTGCTGTTGGTTTTGATACTAGAGTGAATTTACCTAGTATAAAACTTTTAGGTACCTGAGCACATTATCTGTGCTTGAGAGTTGCCGATTTTTCGAAATTTTAATTTTCAAGCAAGACATGGGTATGTGATATATCAAAAATTAAAAATGCTCATATCTCGCTTGAAAATTAAAATATCGAATAAAAGCTAGCGCTTAAGCACAGATAATGTTACTATCTAAAAAAATGATAATAGGTTAAATCACTCTAGCTAATATAAAAACAGCACACTATTGAAACTAGTGAACGAAAATTTACTATGTCGTACGTGTGTAAGGTGGAGACAACAAATGCATGGGTAACATTATATTAACTATAATATTGTGTAGTTAACTAGGTAATGTAATATAAATAAATACATACGTAAAATGTTGTATGCTTAAAGTAAAATTTTAAAAACAGTATAGGGGGGTTAGGGTTAGGGTTAGTGCTTAATTCATTAACTTGTCATTTCAACGCATACGCTAAGCTGAAACCCACGCTACGCCACTGGTAATATGTATGTGTGTTACAGTTAAAGTTCAAAATCCATCAAAATTAGTTTTAACTTTATCACTGGTTTTCTCAACCTCCTTTCGCCAAAACTCATTTGAACTAGTTAAAACTAGGAAATAAATGCAGTTTAGTTCCCACCCGATTTTTCCGATTTGTTTTTCTCCAAAATGTGTGTTTTAAAACACAGAATACAAAAGTCTAGTTCAAAAGTTCTCGCATTTTTTTATACTTAAAAAGTTATTCCAAAAAAACTATAAAACAGTAAATTTTTCAAAAAATACGTGATATACTCAATAAAAAACATCGAAAAAACTTTTTGATTTTTTTTAAAAATTGTATGTTTTTTATGATGAATGGAAATATGCAAATAAATTTTAATTATCGTATTTGCTGTTTAACAACTTTTAAATTGAAACCAAAATTTACACAATATCACAGCTTGATATCACATTATCTCTCGACATGTAACTATACGCGTGTATCGGCAACTCATCGCTACGCTCCTCAAATCGAAAATATCCCTCGACTTGTTATGCAAAACCACCTCATGTAGGTCGCACTGGTCACAGATATATAAATCTACATTTTTCATCAAAACGGATTTAGATAATATTATAACAAGATAAAATAACATAACTAATAAGAGGTGACAATCCAATACGAAAACGTAGGAAAGCAAAGTGCATGCGTAAATACGTAAAATCGTTAACTTTGGAAAGATAAAATTTCCAAAATAATAATTTGTGTGAATTTTTTAAATAGACTTTTGTTTTCAGTGCTTTAAAACACACATTTTTTTTGGGGGGGGGGGGAATATCGGAAAAATCGCATGGGAACTAAACTGCATTTATACCAAAACTATAATTAACCAGGACCCCGACGTTGGAACTAGTTTAACTTATTCTTTAGTTAGATACAACTGGTTGTGTCTGAAATATAGGTATTGGTGAATAAACTAAAAGTATCTAGTGAAAATTGATTATTAGAAATTCAGAATGTTCTCGAAAATTAATTTTACTCATAGTTAATATTAAAAATATTGTTAAATATTACTAAAAAAACTTTCTGACCAAGAAAGATTAACTGTTAATAATGCACTGTATACAGCCTCGAGCTAAACGATAAAGGCACTGAAAGACTACTTCATAAATATCTTGATATACCTATCACAGATATTCCTTTAACTATTATAATATTATTATCGATTTGATAGCCAGTCGGTCGATGTTATCTTAATTTATTTGATAACCGGCTGGTCTATGGCGATTATAGCCACACAAGTAACTAGGCAGGTTGCGAGGTTATACCTACTAAATATATAGGTATAGGTATTTTGGATTTACGCGTTTATGAGATATTATTTTAGAACTGTAGTAAACTGCAGCAAAATCGCTTTACTGTCGGAATATCGCTAGTTATTTTATAACATACCTATTAATATTATATATTAGTATTATACTCACTCGCCTGGCTGCTGCATAAAATATAACAATCATCAAACATTTAATGAATCGATAGTTAAACAATATTTAGTGGCAAATGATTGGTCTATTAAATTAATCAATTTTTTTATGCAACACGATACCAGTGTTTGGAACGTTTACCAAAAAAGGGAACGCGTATACACTTTTTTTAAAAGAACGAAATAACGTTTACGTTCGTTGGAAAAATGAATGCGTTCATAAGATCGTTAAACTTTTTTTTCTTGAGCATTTATCACTTTGTGTTTGAGACACTTCAATATCTGTACATTTTTTATCTTTAATGAAATAGTATTTATTCAAATGTAATAGATAAACAATATCAGGATCTATTTCGATTTTCGATAGGTAAAATATTATATTTTCAAATTATGTAGGTATACTGTCACCGGTATCGATGAATAATTGTGATTTTCAATATGTATTAATTGTTTTCAGAATGAATCATTAAGAGGACTGCACCATGTGCACACACGCAAGTGTTGACTCCGTCTTACATATCAAATTCACGTTTTATGTCGTTAGCTTTAAAATTAGAGAGAATCGACGTAAAAACTTCCAACAAAACACAGATAATACTTTCTTACCAAAAAGTTTCATAATAGGTCGATTCACTCTAATTTTTAAGCTTAGGGCATAAAACGTGCGTTTCTGAGCGTAAATTTGGTATGTTACGCGTTTGTAAAACGGAGACAATACATGCATGGCGTCCTCTTCACAACATTATTATGATTTTCGTATATTTTATATTATCGAATGTACGAAACAAAGTCGTTCACGTTCATAATATATTGATTGAACGCGTTCGTGGTTCGTCTGTGAAAAATTGTAAACGTGTAAACCCTGTATATTATAGTACCTATACCTAGTTATATTTTATACACGTTTTCATTGAAGTATAAATTCTCGTCCTGCGTATGCGCGAACATAGCTTTGATGCTTGCTTCAGAAGTTTAGAATCTTTACAGTCACGTGTGCAAGGTGACCACCTAACCCATCATATAGTTCGCAATGTCGGGAAGACTGATAAAAATATAATTTTATTAGATAATTGTACTTATTACCTATTAGGTTTGTCCGGGGGAGATTTTATGTTTGTATACTCGTCCACGTCGTCTATCATAATATTGTTTGACGTTCGAAAACAATTTCACCAACAACGTCAGCAATATCCAATAATCACGATGTAGGTATTGAATAATATATCACATTAAAGGTAAAAATTATTTTGAATTATAAATTCATAAAAAAAAAAATGTTATTTTTATATATAAGATTTTAAACTCAATATTACAATATTCCTCAATTTTTGTATATATTTAACAAAAAAAAAAAAAAATTACATGAAAGTCACGTTAATTTTTCATTAGCGTTTGAACTTCAATTTTTTTTTGACAATATTTATTCACTAGTAAGTTAACGATATCTCATCGAACAATTTTCTTAATTTGTTGTAATTAAAAAACTATATTAATAACCTGAAATACTTGACATTTTTACCAAATGTGTATTTTATCATTTTCTATATTATAATACGATACAATTTTCAAAATATTAGTTATTTACAGACATTTTTAATTTTTAATAATGCATTTTTAATTTTTAACATAAATACGTTTTTGAGATGGGTACAGATATTTTATTTTTCTAACCGATTTTGCAAGTCGTTATAATCAGTTCATAGACATATCGAGTAACGTGTTATTGTTTTTTTTCTTTAAATGTCGATAAATATTTTTTTGTTTGGTCAAAAATCTTACAGATGTCAATCAAGTTTCCTCATAAAGTTAAAGTTCAAATTTTTCCGAAATTCATGAAATACCGAAAATGAAAATTATTTTGTGTTATTAAAATTTTAGATTCTGAACGAAGTGATGAATGTATTGATTTTACAATGATGTGTGTTTTTTTTTTTTTTTTTTTTGTCTATAAATTTTGTCTATAAATTTTTGTTTGATTAAATTGTATTTATTTAATACATATGAAAAATTACCATTTAATATTAAGTTTCAATATTTATGAAAATTTACCGAAACGGTTTTACAATATTTAATAGTCATTAATAAATATTTAATAACTTATCACCAATGAAAATTAAATATTTATTAATTATTGATATTTATTTTCAAATATTTATTTAATTTTAAATAAATATATATATGCTGTGTGATAAATTACCATTAAATATTAATTTTCAATATTTATTAAAGTTTACCGAAACGGTTCAAACAATATTTAATAGTCATTAATAAATATTTAATAACTTATCACCAACGAAAATTAAATATTTATTAATAATTGATATTTATTTTCAAATATTTATTTAATTTTAAATAAATATGTATATGCTGTGTGGGCAATGCAGCAATGTCTTCCAAATTGGATTCTGACATTCCAAATGCACAAATTAGATAGAATAAAAAGTATAAGAATAAAAAATGCCTAATAATTTTCAAAAGCACAGAGAAAAACAAAATATAAATTTAGAAAAACGGGCATTCTTACACAAAATCGGTTTTCAACAAAATATAAAAGCATTCATTAATATGGAATTTTTACACATTGCCTACCAAGGTGACACTGACAAAGCATCTCCGCTCAGATTGGTTTTTCGTAGGTACACATTGATATTATATCATTGAATTCTTAGACTTCTTGAACTTCTTAGAAAGTGGTTACGGACTAGTAAGTATTTTTAAAAAATGTCTAAACCAGGTCTTATAGCTTGTGTAATTTGGTAGCGGCATCCCAGCCTATCGGGAGCTCGTGATTTTTTCGCGAAGAATTCGCCGCGAACTGATTACATATTCTAATAAATTCTCCACGTCGATACGAAAATTTGCATACTACTTAGAAATTTCCTACCTGGTAATGTACTACTGCGAATCAGAATTTTAT
>NC_042493.1:129709386-129711685 GCF_005508785.2 Acyrthosiphon pisum
TATAAGTGATCAAAACCTTTTAAATTAAATCAGAATTTGTATTATCTCAGCAGTTAATTGAGAAGAAATTTGGTAATAAAAAAAAAAAAAAAATATTGACATAAAAAATTTTGGATCCAAGCCTGCGACATGTATTTTTTTTTTTTATCAAAACACAATTTCAAGTCATTGATGAGAGTACTTAATATAATGTAGTAATAATTACTAATTAGTAATATTAATAACGTTTATATCTACTTCCATATATTTAATATTTGTGATCGATTCCTAAGAAAACACGATGTGGATGTTAGTCTCTGTATGGCAATCTAACAACATATTTGTCTTCTTCGGAATTTCACAAAAAGATCTTCAATATCTTTATTTCATTTATATAAATGTTTTTTTTTTTTATTAATTATAATACAATTAATGTTTGTTATCTCAATATTAAAAACATTTTAAGTTATATCATGTGTCTGCATAATAAATATAGTTTGTGAACGTCTTCTAAGGAATACATTTATATTTGTAATTTAAAAACCTGATTCTTAGGGTTGTATCGTAATATAAATTAGGTAAGTCTATATCCTTTATAAAAAACTGGGATACCTAACAATAAATCCAAAAATAATTTTAAAATTCTACTGTTTTTTCCAGAGGTGTCGGCAGGGATGCGGTTGGATCAGTTGTAGTCGGGTTTCAACCAGTTACCATCAACGGTTGTTTTTGGCATTTGTATTTGGATTTGGCAAATATATCAGTTTCCCTCCATCAAATGTAACAGCTGCCCCACATATTATTGGATACACGATTATAATAAAAACCCCTAAAATAGGGGTGACGTCCTCCTATAAAATATCTCAGGGCTATAAATAGAGTAACTCTCCGGTGAACTTTTTTTTTTTATTTGAAGAAAAAAAAAGCTTGTTGGAAGGTTTTTTAATAAAATTTCCAATGTTAGCTATGCAACCGAAAAATAATTTGCACATTTTCGGGACTTTGATCAATTTTATCATGAAATATTATATAAATGTTTTTAAAAGAGATCAAACAAGTACATATATTTCTATAAGTATAGTATACACAAAATATAAAATTTCACATCAACAAAAAGTCCAAAATCGAAGATTTTATAAATAAATACAAAAAATATAAGAATATTAGATATTGTTAATTCTGTTAGTCATTATAATAATAATAATAATAATAATAATGATGATCATTTATTATGAAGATGAAAATTTACAATAAATAATAACGCCTTTCATGTTGTTTATTTAGGTACACAATATAATATGGTAATAAATACTAATTAGTAATATTTATTAATAAGGTTTAAATCTACATCTATATATTTAATATTTGTCTTCTATTCCTAAGAAACAGTTTGAATGTTAGTCTTTATATGGCAATATAATATAACAGCGTATTTGTTTTCTATAAACATTCATAAAAAAAACGTAAATTTTTATTACACACAATTTATAATTACAATAAGACAATTTCATTTATTTTCCGCGTACGTATGTATGTACACGTACTCAGTATTACGCCAATTTTTTTGTCATATATAAATAAATGTCATTTTTTTTTTTTATTAAAACACAATTCGATGTTATTCGTGTGGGTAGGTACTTAATAAAATATATTTTTTTTTTTTTTTATTTGAGTTAAACAATCTATACAAATTATGTATAATAAGCTTAAGTGTTAACAAATTAAGATTACAGCCAGAAAAATATTTTTTTTTTTTTTTTTTTTCTATATTTGTTCATTGTAACGACCTCAAGGTCTTTGACAATGCTTATCACAAGTGGGTAGTAGGGAGATCATGTGATCTATTTATCTATGTATATATCACTATATGCATGATACTACTCCCCTTCTCCAAGAGGAGACATGTGCGGTCTTCACTCCCAGTGGAGTGGGACCTAGTTGGAAACCGGATGACGCAATCGGACGACAGCACGGGAAAATGGTGACTGCGTAAAATCACACACATTTTTTTTTTGCACTTTGCTATGAATCGAACCGATGACTGTGTGAGTCGTAAGTCAACTGTGTGACCACTGCGCCACTCCGGCCCCGAAAAATAGGAAGGAGAAGCCACCCACTGGTGACACTCCAGGTCAGAGTCGTAAGGTTAAATTATAAAAGTAAGTCGCAGCACCACTTTCTTTTAAATCTTTTGGGAGGGTTGCCAGGCATTGGATTGGTTAAATTTTTAGCTAGGATGTTAGGGTGATCGAAGAGAGAGTTGTGCTAACGGGAGTAAGACTTGGTAGCGGTTTCTAACACTGTGTTCATTTTAGGTCTG
>NC_042493.1:129713288-129715323 GCF_005508785.2 Acyrthosiphon pisum
ACGGCACTATATTGATTTAATAAAAAAAAGTTAAGAGATTTTTTGCATCAGGCATTCGCCATATATATTAATGTATTTTTTTTTATATAAAAACACAATAATATTTCATGTTATGTACAACTATAATAACATTAATTAAAAATTGGTAATATTATTATTAATAATGTTTGCATCTACATTTGTTTGTCTTTTGTTTGTGAATGATTCTGTTTGGTGAATTTTATGCAGTATTTGTTCCTTACAGAATTTCATAAAAAAAACGTCAATTTTTTTTTTTACTACAGTTATAATGCGA
Organism: Acyrthosiphon pisum; assembly: GCF_005508785.2. Taxonomy (NCBI): domain Eukaryota; kingdom Metazoa; phylum Arthropoda; class Insecta; order Hemiptera; family Aphididae; genus Acyrthosiphon; species Acyrthosiphon pisum. The sequence goes on from NC_042493.1 coordinate 129,713,584, forward strand.
TTTTCCAATTTAATGATAAGTATCACCCTACCGGCGCTAGTCGTCATAGCTATAACAGTCACATCTTGTAAGAGTTACGTCGGCGCCAACAATAAATTTATGTCCTTAGGCTTTTTGTTGTAATCTATAGACATTTTTTCCTCTGTGAAACTTCATAAGTGTATTTTTTTAAAAAAAATATGTAAAATTATTTTAGTCTTAGCGCATATTATTTAACTAATGTACTAACTAAATAAATTCCTTTTTTCCTATTAAACTTTAAAAAACGTAACTTTTTACTCCAGGTTGCATGAAAAATTAATTAATTTAATGGACCACTCATGGGTCACTAAATCATGGTTAAGTGTCCCTCGTCAATTACCTCAGTATTGATACAATAAAAGTTTAGAGATTTTATTGCATCATAATTTAAAAATAACTGTAAATCATGGTCAGAGGGACTTCGATGTGTACGGCTAACGAAAAATAGGGCCTATCACGGTGGCATTAAAAGATCTCCAGACATGGCCATGTTTGGTACTTATGTGAAAATTGGTTTGTCACCATCTTTACTATCAGCTGAAGCAGTGGAAAATTCAACCACTGAACAAGAATTGGAAGAAATATTGCAAAGTGTCGTGTCAGACTATGAACACAGGGACAATCATAGTGTTTCCGATAAAGAGGTAAACTGTTGGCAATATATACCTAGTCGTTTACCAGGTTTAATCACTTCTACTTTTTTTCTTAACAGGACAGAACTGTATCTAGTTGCTGTGAATCGTGTGGCTGTACTCTTGTTAATGGACAAACATCTAATTGTGTTTTATGTGATAAAAAAAGTTATAATGTAAAACAAGTTTTATTTAGGAAAAAATTGTATTTATTTTTATTGAAAATGTTTCAGAACACCATAGACAACGAGAGAAGCAATTCAAAATTACCGCTTGATCAACAAGCAAAAAAATGAAGTTGAGATCTATTAACATCATGCAATGTTGGCGACACAGTTCGAGTCAACTACCAGAAGTAGACAGAGGTAAAGGTGATCCACAGAATGTACTCTTCGCCGTTGTGTCTATTAGTGATAATCAATATTACGAACTCGGTAATAAAAATGGCACTCTTCATCAACTTTCTTCCAGAAATCAATTTACTGTATGTTCTGAACCATTAATAGATATTTTAGAAGTGCTAGCCATAAAAAAATGTTTTCGTAAAATAGCTAATGTACAATCTTTTTCCGGTAGTCAAGGTTTTAAGAAGTGTTTACGTAAAACTAAATGCTTAGCAAATAAATGTAAATGAAAATCCGGGGGAATACTTTGTAATTCTAAATGTCATCTGAACTCAAATTGTTCCAATAAATAATTGTATTTCATTTTAAAATTTTTATCATGTAAATAGTAAAATTGTTCAAATATATAATTTATAGTTTAATAGTAATAATAATAAATAATTTTTTTTTTTGAATTAGTCTAATTTGGTTTTTGCTATTAGAAAGACTCTGTATAATCTGTACCATTTTAAGTGTTTGATGCGTTGGTCATGTTGTACCGATGTTATGAGTTTACGATTATAGTTATACGGATACTTTATCCACAGCACATGGGATAATGTATAAATTGATTGGATACCTACTACAAGGTGGATAATATATACAAACACTGTTCATATAGATGAGGTTCATATTACCCGGGTAATATGTACACTAACCGTTTTTGTACTTTATCCGTAACATATACAATAAATTTTTAGAGA
>NC_042493.1:129715373-129726338 GCF_005508785.2 Acyrthosiphon pisum
GTAGAAGGAAGTAAGGAACCTTACTGACAGCATTGCATACAGTTTTTAGGTGTACTGTCTGGTGTCTGTGCTTTTTATATTACGCTTTCAGTGGTTATGTATTTGTAAAAACTTAAATTACGTAATATTGTACAATTATGGTACAGAAATCTGGAAAGCTATCATATGGTAGTAAACGCATACTCATCAGTCATCACACCAGTCATTAGCGCTTTAACTTGTTTTAATTCTTATATACTTCTTTATCAAAACCCACACTTACAATACGAGGGTCTAGTATTAAAGAAACGTAACAACCAAAAATGCGATATTTTGATTATTAGCATAAAATATTCATTTTTAAAGTATTTATTAGTAGTAGAACAACGTATCTCCTATGATACTGGATTGGCTTTTTTTTTTTCATTGAACGTATCAACAATTATTAAAACGTATTAATATTAAACAAGGCTATTATATTTAATCAAAATATCGCATTTTTGGTTGTTACGTTTCTTTAATATTAGACCCTTGAATAGCAAACCTCTAAAAAAGAATGTTACAAACTAAATATAAAAATAATAAAACGTTAAATATCTGTAAAATAATGTGTGTAATATTAAATTGTATGATTAAATGGAATATAATTAAAGTAAATAAAAAATTGAAAAACAATTGAATTACAATGTTTTGTAGTAAGTTAAATCATAGAATAGACAATATATTTGATTTGAAATTATTTCTTTTTTACATTTTACAATACAAAATGTATATATTGTATAATGTTTTTGCTGAGAATTAAATTGTTATTTTAACAAAAATAGCTTAGACCAAATACATTTATGAATACAGTTGTTCAGGAATGTTATCTTTCTTGCGGTACAACACATTTTCTTTAGACTTCTTGAAGTCTTCGTTAGTTATTTTCATACGACGATCACGAAGAGCCATCAGACCTGCCTCAGTACAAATAGCCTAAATTCAAAGGAAATTAATTATTACACAAGCAAAAATATGATTACACGTACATCTATACTTAGAAATACACGTAAAGGTATAATTTGAATTTGTACTTTAATTTATTTAGAAATTGTATGTATTTACCTTAATATCAGCACCAGAAATATCATCCTTGATTGTAATGAGTTCATTCAAGTTAACTTCACTATCCAATGCCATTCTCGACGTGTGTATGTTGAAAATGTGACGTTTAGTTTTTTCATTTGGCAGTGGGAATTCAATTTTACGATCAATACGACCGGGACGAATTAAAGCAGGGTCCAGAGATTCAATACGATTTGTAGCCATAATCACCTGAAAAATCAATGCAATATTGTAAAGACAATATTTTAAGTTTTAATCAAATTAGTAATTTACTTTGACATCACTCCGTGTATCAAAACCATCCAACTGATTAAGAAGTTCCAACATAGTGCGCTGAATTTCACGTTCACCACCAGAGTTTGAGTTGTACCGTTTAGTACCGACTGCATCTATTTCATCAATGAATACTATAGATGGTGAATATTGTTCAGCCACGCGGAATAGTTCTCGCACCAATTTGGGACCATCTCCCTATCAATTGATCATATAAATTAACATAAAATAGAGATATTTGTTACACATGTATATAAATATTAAATGTTTTTCTATATCATACCAAATACTTTTGTATAAGCTCAGACCCAACAACCCTCAAGAATGTTGCTGAAGTCTGATTAGCAACAGCTTTAGCTAAAAGGGTTTTTCCTGTTCCTGGAGGACCATACAGAATAACCCCTTTGGGAGGCTGAATACCCATTTCTTCATAATATTCAGGATGGGTCAGTGGTAGTTCAACAGCTTCTTTGATTTCTTCAATTTGTTGGTCTAAGCCACCAATGTCACTATAAGTTTCAAGAGGTGCATTGTCAAGTTTCATCACAGCTACCATAGGATCTGTATCGTCAGATAGTACTCCAACCACTGCATGGAGCTACAATAAAAATAGGAAAATATTTATTAATGAAGAAAATTAAATAGGTAATATTTATTTACTTTGTGGTTGAGTAGCAAAGTGCATCCTGGTTCCAACTGATCTCTGTCAACAAATGACAAAATGCTGACATAATGTTTACTTCCAACTGAAGTTGAAACAATTGCATGATTATCATCAATATGTTCATCCAATGTACCTACCGCCATCGGGCTTCCACGTAGTTCATCTACTTTTGAGCGGTCTTGCTGTTAATAGTTAAAAAAATACTCGGTGAATTTTTAGACATCAGTAACATCAAACAATACTAAATACTAAATTGAATTTAACAAATACTTGAGAGGACGCTACACCCGCATGTGTTGTCTCCGTCTTACAAATGCAATAACTGTTTTGCGCGCGTAAGAACCACTCAGGCTGTAGTCCAAGCTAAGCAACCAAATTTTCACACTATAAATAACATATACTGTGTAACATTGTATTTCTATTGTGAAAATGTTGTTGTTTAACTTGGATTACAGCTTGAGAAGTTCTTACCCACGCTAAACAGTTTTAGCTAAGTCTTACGTTTGTAAGATGGAGACAAATAGACAACACATTCGAGTGTAAAGTCCTCTTAATAGTTTATTTCTTACTATATATAGAACACACATTAACTATTAAAGTCGAATGTGGTTAACTCGGAGTTGAAGGGACCGTCCAAAAAGTTTGAGTTATTTAAGAATTTAAGTTATCCAAGGATAATAAAATTTATTATAGGAAATTCTAGGGTCCAGGAAAACGTTTTAAGTATTAACCATTTCGAGTTAAAGAAGTTTGAGTTAACCACGTTCGACAGTATATTATTTATAGTAGGTATGCCTTTAAAAAAAATTACTAAATTTACTAAAATAATAAATTCATGTTTTCTTGAAACATGCACAAATTTAATACTACCTATTTGCATACAAAATGACAATTATTGTACTTGCTTAATAAATATATTAGATATTTTGTCTATATTAAAACATTTAAACAAAAAACTCATAAATCATAATTTATGTGTAATTTAATATTTACTTCATCTTTTTCTTCCTGAGGCTTCAATTTTTCTTGGTTTACTATAAATTCTTCTTCCATCAATAAATAATCCTTGATACGTTCCAGTTTTAACAATTTCAAACGGCATTTTGAATGAGGATAAACTACAAAAGAAATCCAAGTATAAATACATATGGTAGAATATATTTTATCAATTGGAAACAATATACCTTCTGGTAGTTTTGAAGCAATATCTGGACCATTTATCTTCTTCTTCTTCTTGTATGTTCTCGGCGGGATTGGTGGCTTATACCGGATCTTATCTTTTTGCTTGTCTTTATCTTTATTTTCATCACCACTAGAATAACTTTGACCCTAAACACATGTTAAAGTAAAATAACAAAATGTAAATATACAAAAAATAGGTAGGTAATAAGTAGGTAATAAGTATAATATGTTTTACTCGACACATTTTTTTTTGTTTTAACCTATTTAGTAAAAGATGCTGAAAACGATGGCAAAGTCATACATTGACGGTCGTACTTAGTTTTGAAGTTATAGCTATTTGAAGTTCGAGACCCACCAGAGGTGATTTTAAGTAACAAGTCGAGGGATATGTTCGATTTTAATTTGAAAGCGAGCGAGTGACTACGCTGGGTGTATAAAAAAAATACTATGAATTTCAATTAGCTATATCAAGTCAAAATTCATTGTTTACAGCATGCTTAATGTTACGTCTACACGTTGATGGATACGCCATGCCATCGCATTCAATGTATTTTGGTCTTGCCAGTGCTAATACATACTTCAATTAGTTATTCTACATACATACCAACCAAATATTTTATAAGCTAACAATAAGGGTTTAGTTGATGTATTTAAAACTAGTATTTTATTTGAATTATGTTTAGTACAAATTACAAAAAAAAAAAAATCAAATGTTACTAATACACGACCTACCTACATTATTATATAAAATATATATAAATATTCATTTATTTCACGTCAATTTTTTTCAGTTCATATTATATCATTCTGTCCCTACCACCGTGTCCAATAGATAGCTGGTGGATGTTAAGTAAAAGAACGTATAATTCTTCGTCGTGGACGTAAAATATAATATCGGAATTATCTTTCATTGGACGTATAAGTTTTTCATTACCTTGCACTTCTATCAAATCTTACCGTTGTACAATATCGTACTGTTGTACACTAACACTGTACAACAATGAAAATGAACTAACTAACTACTCGTAGGTAGACGCGCAGTACACCGACACACTAAAAAGTCTAGTCTATGCCGAGTCGTGTGGTTCAACGTTATCTTTATTATTATTTTTACAACAAATCTCGTATGTCATCTAATCCAGTGCCGGTCATATCTACCCGACGATATAAATTTCTCATTCATTAGCGGAAACCCAACCGATATTCTATAAAATTACTAGTAAACCTGTGAAATTTCAATATTAACGAGCACGTTTAGGAATTTTATAGAATACCTAACTAGTTAATAAAATAAAATCCATTACCGCTAACATAACATAATATTATTTACCTACAAAGAACACAAATCATGTCACGCGCAAAACAAATAAATTCTCAATCGTTATTATAACTCACCATTGTTGCGGAGAGAAGTCAAAGTGCGGTCGAGTGATAATGACGTGAAACGCGGCCGCAAACGAAAAGTCTACTGAAATCGGTAGTTAAACGATATTATTTGAGCACGAATATTGCAATGACGCGTGCGCGACGGACGAGGAACACCGAACACGGACGGACGACGGAACACTGCGACTGCGCGAGGACGCCGGCCGACGCTCGGACACTCGGTACTCGACTGATATCGTCGCTAACGTTGTCCGTTCGCCTTCGGTTCGTAGCTGTTGCTCCGAGTGTTTACAACTTCACACACGTCCCGCCGCAGGGTACGACGATCGATGACGAGCATAATATCGACGAGATGCGTTGCGCCTGCGCACATTGCACGAGTCGCGGCCGTAAGTGCGGCGACGCCACGAAATAATATTATGTTATCATCCACAACTGCTTATCAATTTTAGGAACCGTATCGATCGATACGAGCCCCTCCTCGGAGGGGGGTGTTTTGAAAAATAATAATAATAATATTTAATAAAAATAATGGTTTATCGTTTATTTTTCGTTGCCGCTGGGCCTAAAATACGGTGTTCCGTGAAAATCAAAGTGTGTCCCCTGAATGACAACAAATCTGTGTCCCAAGTTTTATAACGTGATTTTGGTTTTGTAGAAATAACAAACATCAATCATTTTATATTTTAATAATTTACTAGTCACCTATTCCGTTGACTTAAGTCGATTACCTACTTATTTTATTTCTATACTATGGACAAGTTTGTCATATAAAAAAAACAGAAGAAATGATAATGGGTCAATTCAAAGTGATTAGGTACCTACTTGCCGTAGTATAATTAAATAACTAAACATAAAACAGGCGCATAAAATATTAAAATATTATTCTACGATGTGTCTATTGAAATACAAAACTGTTCACTGTACCTAATACCAGCTAATGAAAAAGTTAACAAGTTGGAGCATCGTAATTTATAGAATATTGTCACGATATTACATCCCCTATTTTTTTTTAGTGAACCCCGTTACAGAGTGTGTTATCCGAAATCGAAAGTGCAGTGTACCTACTACGGATTTGAGAAGACCTACATTAATAAATAAGACTTAAAAAAAAAAATTGATAATAATTTATAGATACCACTGTACTAAGTAGTAATGTCACTACTAATTTAGTTTACATAGTTTACTGTATAATGTGTATTACAGTGGGTATTGCACTACACACGACAATAAAACGGTTTTGAATTTTTACAGATGAGGATCTTTTTTGATGGGTACCTACTGCGGTATCACCGGTATCCTGAGCGACACACGGTAAAACCTACTGTACGCTCTAAGCCAACGACTGTCACCAGAATAAATTCGGATTAGCACTGTTTACCTCTGAGGTAGGTACGACGGTATGCGTTTGTCGATTCTACGCGTCCGTTCCCTAAATTGGAATGACCATTAGGACCCCAGAGCACTGTCCAGTTTGCAATAAACCTCATTGACCATGGGTATGTGTGTCTGAACACCACAAGCGTGCGCACGGGGTAGTCGTGGTAGGCACTCGACTACTCCGCGAACTCCCCCCGGCCCCCCTCAATATTCAATATTATTACTATTATTATTATAACTGATGGTCAGTCATAAAATAATTTTTTACCACGGTAAATATTATAGTCAAATGAGGTCACCCCATCCAGATTAGTTTTTGTGACTTAGGTGTGAATATGAATATTATAATATAATATACGTAATATGTGTGTGTGTGTGTGTGTGTGTGTGTGTGTGTGTGTGTGTGTGTTAATGTTTTTACGAAAAAGACTTTAAAATAATATTCAGCTCGGGTCGGCAACACTTTTGTTAAATCAAAACAAACATAAATAAAATACTTAGCCAGCGTCGGCCTGGCCCAGGCGGCTAGGAGGCGATCGCCTCCGAGACCCCGACCAGTATTTTTCAAGAGATAAATGAAATTATTTACCTAAATGTACCTACTATATACAGCCCAGTGCTATGCGTTTGGATCCACTAAATGATTTTATAATAATAGTATAATATACATTTTATTATTTTAATGGTACTAGAATTATAATATCTTAGTTCGTGGTAATAATACATTTATATGATAATTTTGGAATCTATGATTATGTTGAAATACGTACTGTGATGTTTGATCGATGTTATAATATTACTAAATATATATCGATCCATATTATGTGATAAATATATATAAAACGTTTTTAAATTATTTTTTTGAGATTTGGTATTTTCGAGAGGTCCTTTGAATAATTTGCCTCCTGGGCCCCTTAGATCCCAGGCCGACCCTGTACTTAGCAAATTCAGATCGCCTAGCCCGCGTACTATGATCGACGTTTCACACGTTCGATCGTCGTAGTTGCGTTCTTGCCGAATCACTCGGCGACAACGGGGCTGCCCGTGTCAGCGCGGACGGCAGTGTTATAAAGGAAAATATTATATTATGACTGCCTCAGCACATCTAACTTCGTTGGCCTGACCTATACATCAATATCTAAATTGCTAAATTCATTTCTACCTATATTGTGTGTAGGTACATTAAATAATATTACAATGACGACGGTCTACAATATACGACGCTACCAAAAACGAATCGTATTTAGTAACGTATTTGATTTGTGAATTGTGAACACTCTGGGCGGTCGGTGTAGTCGGTAGATACATATACCTACAACTATCGTGAAGGACACTCTTCCTTCATTTTTTTAATGTTATTGATGTATAAATCTATAATGTACATTACCAAAATATATATTATCGATATGTATACAAAATAGTATAATAATTAATATTATTAACTAATTATTATGATTAAATTTGAACCTAAAAACTAACAATAATAAAATTACTGACGAATAATTAAATATGTATCACAATAAGAGAGGTAGGTACTAGGTAGCTGGTATGTTTAGGATTTGAACCGATCCATTTCGTTACATCATACAAAAAAGTTTGCTGTATTCGGGTATTCCACAGTTGAAATGCAAAAGAAGTTTTAAAAAAAATGTTGAATTATTATGAAGGTTGGATATGTACCTTTAATTATTTCTGTGGTGCGATTTTAATTATCTTAAATTTATAAAAAGTTATGCCCTATATTTTAATGCATAATATATGGATCCAAATTAAATTTCTTTATCCTCTTAATATCATTATAAATCAAATGTGTAGAACGGATTTTTTTTTTAAAAAATAGGGGCTGTTATGTTATATAATTAGGTAAAGGTAGTATAAAATAATATATAATTATGTATTGTTGTTTATTGTAAGTCTAAAATATATTAAAATATTAAAAAAATTAAACATTAAAGTATTAAATTGATTAAATAGGATTTTAAAGAATTAGATAGTTATTTTGTCTTATAATAAAATATATAACTAAAAGGATCTACACACGTAATAGTATTCATATAATATAATATTATAACAGTTTATTTAACAAACACAATTTTATTTTCTAAACATAATCAGATTTGTTTTTTAAAAACCTTAAATATTCTTATAAACTATTTCGTAACATAAATTATAATATTCTAATTTATGATGATAACATACGAATTATTCAAATATTTTTCAATTTAATTCGTACATAAGCTTTTATTGCTTTTAGTGATTTAAAATGGTTATAAAAGTTACCTCACTAACTCACTCACAGGGTAAGTGGTATATAAATCTGGGGGGGGGGATTTTGTGTGTTACAACCCCCACAGGTTTGCTATACAAAACTGTCAAAGCCCAAAAGTAAAAGTATAATTAATAAGTGTGTGGTGTGTCCACTGAAATCAGAGGTATTTTAGGCCCCGTTCGTTGGTATTAATGAAGCGTAGCTAATACATTATGACACATTAATTATTATTATAATTTATAACATTATAATATGTTATAATATTTGATTACTAGCGTGACTAGTGGCTATCTAATAAACCCGACAATTCAGTGGCGTAACCAGGATTTTCAGGATTTTTCTTTTATTAAAATTTCTGGAGAAGGGGGGGGGGGAGTAAATTCCACCGGCTACGCAACTGTGATAATTATGAGAACATCAACAAGTTATTTGAGTTGTCTGAATGATGGTATTTGTATCGTTGGAATTAAAATAATTAACTAAATACATAAATAATAGAGTCTATATATAGACGGTCTATGCAATAATATGCACTTCACAGTTTGTCTGCAGTCGGAAATATTGTCAACAGTCCGATAAAACCTTCGTTGATATTGACAATAATTTTATAATGTTAAAACGAATCGAATGAATACAAATAAGTAGGTACACAATATTTTTAGACTCTGAGCAAAGAAATTTATTCCAAGTCAAAAATATTGAAAATGTCATAAGTACATAAGTATAGGCGCAAGGATTTGTGCGTGTGCAGCGATTTAAGAACATATAAAATACTTACATACTACATATATTATATGTATATAAATTTAAAATGAGTAACTTTTCATTTTTTTAAGTGATAAAAAAAAATTAATTCCGTGAAAATTTGGTTTTGATAACTTTACATGTCGTAATAGGGCGTTAAATTATGGCGTAAAGGGGTTTGTTTTTCAGTTTTTTCGATTATTTATAAAATATTTTTTACAAAAAAAGTTTAAATTATAAATTATAGAGTCTACAAAAAAATGTCTTTATACAAATTATGTTTAATCTATTATTTCATATGAAAAAAAAACCAAATATAAAAATGTTTAAATATAATGAAAAAAAAAAAGTGTTGGGAAATTACTTTTGAAAAGTACCTAATAAAATTACGTTCCTTGTTAAGTAGTTATATTTTAAAGAATTGAAAAATTATGAACATTTTATAATTTCTCATATTATTAGTTTCTTGTCAAATGCATCCCTTAATATTACTAAATTAGGTCGGTATATATACATATTAAGTTATAATATATTTTACCTATATAATTAGGTATACTTAATGTATTACCATTTACCCATTTTAATATTATACCATAAAACATAATATACATATATATTTTTATTTTTATTTCAGTATAAACGCTGAGTGTATCTATACAAACGTTTTTCTACATTTATTGTTTTTTCCAATTTTTTCCAACTTTTTGTAATTTATAGTTTGAGCGTATTCCACAATTTTACATGAACTGTTTTTTTATGAGTAGTAGGTATTAGTTATTGAATTAAATTGTATCTAGTTATAACTCAAGACCATAAGTCAGAACTATTTATAAATTATAATTTATTAATATATTAATATGTTATATTATTAATTTATTAATATGTTTTATTATGTAGGTACCTACTTATATAATAGGTTATAGACTACAGTAATTTGTAAGTTTTTTGCAGTGACATAATAAGGGTATAACAAATTATACCCTTATAAATTATTTTAGAACATTTCTTGTTAGTTTGATGATGTACTTATAAAAAACTTAAATTTACTAGAAAAAGTAATTATTTATAAAAACAATAAATCTTTTGAGATAAGGCCTTATTGCATATATTGATTATTTTACTAATTAACTATTTAATATTTATATCAACATACTTTTCTGATAATAAATAATTACTGATGGCAATATTATTATTATTATTATTGTATTTCATACATAATAGTTAGATATTCTGAGCGGAGCGATAAATCATAAATGTATTGATTTTACAATGATGAGTGTTGAATTTTTTTTGTATATTTTTTTATTTGTGTAGATGAGTTGGTAAAAATAATACTTTGATTTTCAACTACAGTATCATGTTCGATGGGAAAGTGAATCAAATTAGTGTATTGAGAGGTCAAATTTAAAAATATTATTCATCAGCGCCGAGAAATACAAAAAAAAAAAAACAAAATATCTAAAGATAAAACGAGAATTTTTACACAAAATTGGTTTTCGACAAAATCGAATTCGGTTTTTGGTGTAACTATAAAACAAATTAATGTCAATATATTCAATTTTCACAACTTTATATTCAATTTTCATAACTTTAAAAAAAACGACCGTAGGTACATGAAATTTTGACCGAATGTTTATCTTAGCATTTTCTATACACCATAACATTTTCAAAATATTTTGATTTATTTTGAGCTCTTTACGGACATTTTCATTTTCCATTTTTTTTTAGTTTTTTTTCTAAAAATATCAATAAAATTTTATTTGTTGGATAAAAAAGCTTGAAAATTTAATAGAAGGCTCCTAGTATATTGTTTCAAAGGCAGATGAAAAACATTAAAAATCGTTAGTCACAGTTTTTTTTTATAAGCATTTAAAGTTCAAAAAATGACAAAATATGGAAAAATCACGAAAATTTGCAAATTATTTCGAGTTAGAAATTCATAAAAATTTTTCTTTTTAAATCTAAGATATGAAAATGTAATACA
>NC_042493.1:129727261-129766540 GCF_005508785.2 Acyrthosiphon pisum
ACTGTACAGCAGAGCGACATCCACTTACCCACCTTTTTTTACTTGTAAACAAAATATATACATCAGCAGGGAATCCCGCAGAGAATTACCTCTCTAGGTGCAAATTACTTTTTCTTTTTAAATCTAAGATTTGGAAATTGAAAACAAGATTCCTTATAAGTTTTTGCTTACCTTTATCAAAAAAAAATATTAGAATTTATTTTAATCAAAATAACACCACGTTAGAAGCCATTGAAATTACATATTTTCACCCCTCGCACACTGGACTATTGTGACCTTCGAATATAAAACGTGGTACGACAATATAATGTCGCCTGCACTCATGGTTAGGAATGTTTCTTTTGTCCTATAACAACAAAACGGGCACCGGCTTCATTATAAAATATATCTGTGTCTTTGGTGTGTGTGTGTGTGTGTGTGTGTGGGTGGGTATGCCGGCGAGGGTTGTTGCAATAAACTATAATGTACATATATAATATATATTTATATATATGACTGCGCCTTATTGAGTGTTCTTTGTACGACGTATATTGGAAATATTTGTGAGGACGTATATATTATATATATATATGTTTTTTTTTTTGGGTACAGGCTTTCACTTCTCTTCTGGGGAATTCAAACAACTATTATTTAATAAATGGCTTTTAAAATAATTCTGTCGACCCGTCTGTCCCCGCTGTAGGTCCATATTATCGATGCGACTCCGAACGAGACTTCATTTATTACACTATTATATTATATTATCATGGTCACATCTCTTACCATATGGTGCTGTCTCCAGTCGATAATCTTTAAATTTAAAAAAAAAACACGAACGTCCGAACGTACATAACATTACAATTTACAATACTAACATGCCTTTATGATATATTATATTATACGTATTCTAGTGTGCATGTGTGGCGCACGTTGCAGCTGGGTGGGACAAAAGAATACTCACATTATTATGTTTTATAATTGAAGGGCCCGAAACATTTGTGGGGGTTACAACCCCAAAGCACTCCCCTGTTTACATCACTGATTTACGAAACGAATAATGCAAAAACTGATCACATAATATCAACATGTGTTAATATATTTTGTTACACTCTATAGTCTTTTTTTTTTTTTTTTTTTGGTAATGCACCACTACATGGGAGACGCACGTTTATCACATTACTTGACCCCCATGCAGTATCGTTTATTTATAGTTTACATCGTTTATTCCGGCTCGCATGAATCGCAGTTTGTACATGCAAATGTACATACCGAGGGCTCCATGATGCCTTACACAGTTTACGTTTATTTTAAATTTTTTCATTATTTACACTCTATAGTCTATTATAGACAATATCACTTTACAAAACCAATTCGATTAATTAAATCGTTAATCGATTACAATACCAAATACCAATTATATTATAATAATATAATATAGGTATAATACAATTGTATTATTTTAAAACTATGGAACAAAATTATTTGTGATGTTTTGACATTTTCATAATAATATTATACATTAAAGTGATTTTTAAGTACATAATATTACCTATAGACTATGGAAATTTTTACTAAAATAAGTACCAAATATTCGATAAACTGTATAAAAAAAAAATCCACCGCCCGAATTTAAACAATATAATATACCCATGCCTATATTATATATTATATAATACAATATACATACGTAGTTCGTATATACAGGGTGATTAACCAAGAATATCGCCCCATTTTTTCTTTAATAATGAATTTATTCAAATTCTGATTTTGAGAATTTTTAGATATACTCATAGACTATATTTTCAGATTCTTGAATTTTTTGTACTACTTAAGGATTATTATATTATATTTGGGCTATTTTTACAAATTATTAATGTTGATAGATTAATATTAATGACTACAATTTTCAAATCACCATAGCCTCCATTTCCATATTATTATTATATTATATCAACATGTGTTAATATATTTTGTTACACTCTATAGTCTATTAGAGACTATACCACTTTACAAAACTAATTCGATTAATTAAATCGTTAATCGATTACAATACCAAATACCAATTATACTATAATAATATAATATATAATACAATTCTATTATCTAAAAACTATAGAACAAAATTATATTTGACGTCTTAACATTTTAATATTAACATGATTAATTAAGGCGATGGGGTTTTCAAATAAAAATAAATTTTAAGTACATATTACCTTTATACAGAGACGTGCCGTTAAGATTTGGCACTCAGTGCAAAACTACAAATATTCGCTCCCTATTTTATTTAGGTATTAATATGTATTTTATTCCCATTTAATTGAATTTTTTTTTATAACGTATTTGGAACATTGATTTGACAAAAAACTAAAGCTGATTGCAATTGTAATTATTAAACAAAATAGTTAGGTATAATAAATAAAAAAATAAAAAAATAAATATAAATCTCAAATTTATCATTTTATATAACTTAGAACATATTATTTTGTATGATAGTCAACGTTTACCATTGCATTTAAAATATTTAAAACAGTTGCTTTTTGTAACTCTGGTAGAATTATTGCTTTTGCTTGATATTTGAAAAATTCGATTTCGTTAATAATTATTATTTCCGGGTCAATATTTTCGTATTTGATTTCGGTAATTTAGAATTTGATTGCTAAATCAGCTGCACATTTTTTTTTGGGATTGTATTCCACGTTTTTTTTATTAAACTATTGGTTTTGATAACACATCTTAAAATAATAATTTAAATTTAAATCTTAAAAGTAATATTTTAAAATGATATAAAAAATGTGTTGTTTGGTGGAAAATGATGACAATACCTAAAAATTACAAACTATTAGTAGATAATAATAATATACCTACAGTCAACGCATAGATAATAAAGATATGGACAGAATATAATGGTCTTCGGGGCGGTCTTCGAGGCAAATAATTTAGGCCAAATAAAGTATACCTATATCGAGTATCAACAATACATATAAAGGAGCCTCAATTGCCTTCCCCTCCGGGAACGCGGTCTCAGATATATTTGACGTAAGTGTGGCCTATACATATCTCTATTATCTATGAGTCAACGCCAATGACAACCCGTAATCTATATTTTATTTTTTTATTATTGAAGTATATTTATATTAGAGTAACTGTCAACAACTGCTTTTTCTGTTTTCACAGTATTTTTGTATTTATTAAACGTGTGCATGTGTTTTATTAACATTTCAGCTTTCAATATGACGCGTTGTGTAGCCTAATCAAAATTAAAATCTTGAGGGTTACGTTTTCAAAATATGCTTAAAGCATTTTTAACTGTATATCATATTGGCTTGCGACGTTAAAATAACGAATCATGTTAAAAGTTATACCTAACGATCAAAGGTTGTTTCGACAGTTGGTTAAACACAAGAATTTAATAATATGAAGTTTATAATTACGTTGTCATAACAACAATATTTTGACAAAAGAGAGGGTTACGAAATTTGCCCTTTTTACCATCGATATTATACTTCAAACCCATTACCGTGGTCCTTTTATCCTTAGAACGCGTAGTTGTCTACTCAAAACTACCCTTACTAACATCAAAAATATCCCCTGTATAATTTATACTGTTGAAAAGGGGTGTTCTCATTTGAAAACCAGATGTTTGTATCCACACAGGAATTTTCTTAAGTTGTGTGTATAAAAATCCTATATCGACGAACTGCATTATTGGAGAAAAAAAGAGGGTGAATCACGAAGGGTGAATCGCACTTATATATATATATATATATATGTGTGTGTGTGTGTGTGTGTGTGTGTGTGAATATATACGTATAATTCGTGTCCAGAAGTGTGTGTGAGCAGGTGGTCGTGCGGTGATGTTCCCACCGCACATGCACGGGGCATAAGCATATATATTTATACAGAGTGACCCATTTAACGTAATACACTTATTATACGAAAAGTAAATGGTTAAACGATAAAGTGTCCTGCGTTAAATGGATCACTCTGTATATATATATTCTATAGCTACAATTCATCCCCAGTGGTCCTCTCTGTAGTCTGTAGATTATGTGGAATGTCGGGGGGGGGGGGTGGTTAAAATTATCCCGCAGAGTTTTCGAAGAATACTGCCAGTGAACATAATGTTATGTACAATATAATATTATATTATAATATATATAAAACCGGGCCACGTGCATGCGATGCTGTAAATAATTGCTGCTCTCGAATATTCGAAATCGACAGATAAAATAATATTATAATAAATTATGTTGTACTCGCATGCCGGTTAAGGTTAGACCGTAACGAAACTACCCACCCACCAGTTAATAATTTACTCGGTATTTTAAACTGCACAAATAATTTTACAAAAAACAAAATCGTAAAATATCTTTACCCTCCTCGCCCACTCTACATTCCAAATACTATTGGCACAACGCATCGTATGCCTCGATAAAACGATATCTTATTTAATTTCATAAAGATTATTACGCGTGCGTTATCGACTATTAAGTATTGGATCTAATTTATCAATGAATTAGGATATAAATATTAAATTTATTCGGTTATTTAACACATAGGTACAGGCTGCCGGTACTGATTAATTAAAATAGGAACCAAGTGCACTATCCGTTTCGCGGTTACCTTATCTATTCAATACACGAACGCGGAAAAAAGTCACAGTAAAAAAAGTCTGTCAAAGTCAATTATATGAAAAAGTCTAAATTAATAAATAGTTACTATTATAGACTATAGTACCAATATAATTATTATAATAATTCAATTAATATTTTATTATATATAATACCTGCTACCGCCACGTACATTTGTTTGGTGTAAATTGCCGTCCTCGAGTATTCGAAATCGACAAATAAAATAATATTATAATAAATATGTTGTACTCGCATGTCGATTAGGTTAGACCGTAACGAAACATCCCACCCACCAGTTAATATTTTACTCAAGTATACACCTGTTACAAAAAAACAAATCGTAAAAT
This sequence comes from Acyrthosiphon pisum, assembly GCF_005508785.2. Classification (NCBI taxonomy): domain Eukaryota; kingdom Metazoa; phylum Arthropoda; class Insecta; order Hemiptera; family Aphididae; genus Acyrthosiphon; species Acyrthosiphon pisum. The sequence continues at coordinate 129,732,219 of NC_042493.1, forward strand.
ATCTTTACCTTCATCGCCCACCCCACATCCCTCGATTTGCACATTCCAAATAATATTAGCATAAAATCGTATGCCTCGATAAAACCATATCTTATTAAATTTCATAAAAATGATTAGGTACGTGCGTTATCGACTATTGAGTTGGATCTAATTTATCAATGAATTAGGATAGAAATATTAAATTTATTTAGTTATTATTGACACATACAGTATTGATTAATTAAAATAGGAACCATGTACACGATCTGTTTCGGTTTCCTTATCTATTCAATAATATACGAATCACGGAAAAAAAAGGTGGATTAGTGTATGTCCCTCTGCTGTACAGTAGGTACAATTGAGTCACTGTAACGCAGGGATACCCAAACTTTTTTTATTCAAGTGCCACAAAAAAAAAACAAATGCTCTTAGCGGGCCAAAAGTTTATTAACACGTATAATTTTTAATTTTATGAAAATATAGGTATATAAATATGTTTACTTTACATTTCTTTTTATAAAATATTGTTTACTTTACAATATACTTAAATAAATATAAATATAATATAATATAAATAAATGTTTGAGGTAATTTTTTAAATCTTTATATTTTTTTTAAATGTATATTATAATTTACAACAAATTTATATTAGAATTTATATCTTTTATATTAAAAATTGAAAATAATTAAGTGCACTATTTAGAATGTTTAAGGCATTAAAACCATCAACAATCGATAATTATGATAATCAACCCAGACATAGCCAAGGGGGGGGGGGGGGTGTAACAGCCCCTACTTGCCCATCCCGGTGAACATCCTTGAAAACAAGCTACATTTTAAATTAATGTATAGCAGGCGTGGTTTCAGAAAATTTTAACAGAAGATGCTTAAAAACAATTTAGTTGATAAGTCTTATATTTTAGATTATGTAGGTAACTATTAATTTAAATTTACCACCCATAGCCCACCCTGAAAAAACGTCTGAAGCATAGAATATTATTCTGAAATTATAGTTTATTGACATCTGAGTTTAATTTAATTTAGGTACCATTAAATAATATTTATATAAGAAGATATTGATAGCCAGCATTTTAATATTCATGCCTATGAAATTTGGAAATTTAATGAATTTCTCATATTAGGCAGTTCATACTGAGACCTAAAAATTTAAAAAATAATTTTTTTTCATAGACATTTCATGTTAACATTTTGACAAAATTAAATATTTATACGAAGAATACCTAAGGATTTTAGTTATGTTTTAATTCAAAAATGTTTTCGTTGGAATTTTATACCTTCACCTATATTATTATATTTTATATATTATACACTGTGGTATTTATATTATATATTTATATACATCGATTGTTATCGGTTATCGCTAATGGCACGCTAATGGCACGCTAATGCCACGCTAATGGCACCCAGGCGAGTATTATTATTATAATAATATGATTATCTTTGCAAGCCCGGATTAAAAGGGGGGTGGGGTCCAGGAAGGGCACGGTCCCGGATCTCATTGATATTGGGGGCCCATTTTTATCCGCAAAAAAATTATTTCGTAATGCGTTGAACAGTTTTCAAACATATAAAACACGTAATTTTAGTAGGTAGTAATTTCTAAAATAAAAATGTTCTTTATTTTACATCATGAACAGTTACTAAATAATAATAAATATAAAATTGATATTCCATAATGAAGTTTATAAAATGGGAGTTGTGGACTACATCGTAGGTACGCATAGACATGATAGCCTTTATTATCTATGATTGACAATTGTACGTGGTAATATTATAGTATAAAATTAAACAATTTTATACACTCGTAAAAATGTAGGAATATAACTTTTTGAAGTTAAATTTGAAAGGGGGCCCACGTAGTGAATGGTGTCCCGGGGCATAATTTATCCTTAATCTGGGCTTGTCTGTTAGTGTTCGTAGCGTCGTTGGTGTTGCGTACTACTAAATATGTAATTATATTACATTATATTGTTGGTATAGCATTTTACGTGTTACTAAACTGCAAATATTACACACACACAACGACATATTCAAAAAATTTTGATTTATCTTATGCTAGGCGTTGCCATTGCCCACGGTTTAAGATTTTTTTTACCAGGTAGGTATGTTATATTCTTAAAAATATATGCTTACACTCCATAGTCTAGAATTATACAAATAACGTGTGATTAAAGAATCTACTTTACTATACTACCTACCTATACTATTCCACCTTAAAATTATGAAGATTATAATTTTATTCATCTTAAATTGTTTCGAAGGGTGAATCTGTCTTAAATTATTTTATGATTAATAATTGTGGTAACAAAGCGAAAAAAAATCAATGATTTAAATGTTCACCTCCTCTGTGACATGACCATTATAACGTTGTAAATAAATTGTAAATATTAATTATTATTGTATGAATGCGTTCATTATTCTAGGTAATATTCAAAAGTAAAAATAATAATAATTTAATATAAAAATAATATAAAAATAAAATAAATAAAAAAATAAATAAAAGCTAAAACAAAAACAGTTTTATCGACGACGTTGTCGATATTACGATAACGTAATAATTATAACATATTATCCATTATCGATATATTATAGTAATATTTAGCAATATAGGAGCCTTTATATTTAGCCTTTATAGGAAACGTTAATATATTTCATTCAAATATTTCTGATTTAATTTTTAAAAAAAAACTACGTTTATATAATGTCGAATATAAAGTCAAATAATAATTAAAATTAAAATCTAAAACCGATAGGTACCTCAGACCCCCAAAAATAGTACAATCACCATAATTTTTTTAACAAGTAATTTTACCTTAAGATTTCTCAAAAAGATGTTATACCTATGTGAATGCGGTTTTTTCATGTTGTACGTGGGCTTAAAGAATACAATTAATATGAAACAAATGTTGTATTTATCTTTAGTTCAGTCAGTTATTAATATTATGGAATTGTTTATTAGGGACAAGCATGTTGTCACCGCCGCGACAATACCTAGCGCCCGCGTTCCACCCACCGACCACCTCACACACACAACACAAATTATTGTATATTATTTATTTTTCTATGTTAATTGTGTCGTCCGTGAATTGTTATGTTATAATTTATATTATAAATACGATAAATGTAGATTAGCTATAATTATGCAATACGGTGACCGACGGTGGTTTGACACGGACGCAGCAGGTTTGTCGTCGACACTCGACGAGGCAGCTAGGTGGGGGACAGCTCGCACAGTGCTTATCAAGTAAATTATTGATTTATATTAACTGGAATGACCCGCCTCACCCCGCACCCGGCACCCCAAAAAGGGTGCGCGGGCGCGCGGCCACCAAACTAGTCTATTCCTAGAATAATGGAATTAATTCTGGAAATCAGATGTCTTTATAAAGTGCTCGATAGGTAATAATAAACATTGCGATGACGCTGGCACTGTGGCCCGTCTCCTGCGTAGTGCACATTGCTCAGAAATCTGCAAATCGATTACGATTACAGAGACTAAAAAAAAAAAATAGAGTGCTCACCACTTTAATCGGTACCTACCTGGTTACCTATATGAGAAAACATCAATTACGTAAAACAAGGCAAGACAAGTTGGCCAAACGAGAAGAAACATTCATTAAAACAATTTTTATAGTTTTGTTTTATTTCATGGAACATTACCCCTCCGCCCCGTGGAAGCACGCCAATGTACGGGGAGCTAGTATTGTAATGCCTAGGGGCGGAAAAATAGTAAGTCCGCCCCTGTGTGTGTGTGAGGTGGTCGGTGGGTGGAACGCGTGCGCTATTGTCGCGGCGGCGACACATGTAATTCCCATATGTTATTTCTTTAAAAAGTACCTACTATTTAACAAGTGTATCTAATTAAATTTATTTTTAAGATACCAAAGATTATAAGCAATAATTTTATCTATGACCTTTTAAACTTACTTAGTATTAAAAATGTATATTATAAGAATGTTCTAATTACCTTTTATAAGTTAGATAATTATATTAATCATATCACTCAAAACTATGTACAGGGTGTAACGGGACTATTTGACAAAAATAGCAACGTTTGTAATGGCAATTTGTTTAATAGTCGTGTTACACGTTATATAGTTACCTTACACGTTACAAAGAAAATATAAATATTAGTGTTCCCATTTTTTTTAAACAATTTGGTGTAAAAGAGCTCTTTATCTGTTGCAGTTAAACTACTATGTAGAATTCGAAAAATTAGTTTAAATTATTTCCACAGTATAAAATTCACTTGAATCGTTCTCAAATGATGTCAAATTACGTTTGTAATTAAATGTAAATCTATTTAGTTGTATCACAACTCAATTTGTAATTCCCCATCACAAGCTATTATGCTTATAGGGGAGTTGCAAATATTTTAATTATTTTTTTTTATATACATAAATTATGTTTATGATCTGTTTGTTGATTTGCTAAATAAATATTAAGGGGGCTAGAGCAACCATTTTTTTCCATACATTTAGCTCAAAAAGTGAAAGAAAATTAAACACAGTTCCAGTAGCACGATTTAAATTTTGAAAAGTAAATTTAGTTTGTATTTCTCTTTTCTAAGTTTGCTTGGAAGTGAATTCTTATATTGTTCATTTCGTCGCTAGGTATCTACAACTAAGTCAAGTCTAAGTTTATTTTGATAAAAATATAAACTTACTATATATTGTACTCATATATTGTAAGGTTTATATCAAATTTCTGCCATACAGCCGGAGCAAAAGTATTTTCTTCGTGTTAATTGACCTGTGAATGCGCATATGGGTGTTAAAACATTTTTAATAATTTTAGTACGATAAATATTACGAGAGTACAAAATAAATCGTAAATCCGGGAATTCAAATGTCTTCGCGAAAAATGAGATAACGGATTACACGCACTGTTCATTTACTTCTCACAACATTGACACAGCCAAAATGTACGTCATGTAATATTAAATGCCTAAACACACTCCTTAAAACATGGTATGCTCCAGTCCCTATTATTATAATAGATATTATATCCTCTTAAAATAAATCGGAAGTCACGTAGAATATGGCGACACCTGTGAGTATACCTCGGAATTGCTACGCGATGATCGTATCGATTCGTAGTGGTTTGCGGTATTCCGCACAAACATTGAACACGTAGGTAACACGTTATGTAACAACAGTATCTGGGTTTTATCGTTGTTTTTTACGATATTTTAATTTTTAAGTGAGTTACGAGAATTTTCAAATATTAATATTATTTATTATTTTAAATAATGATAATGAACACTTAGAAATTAAAATATCGTAAAAAACCAACGAGAGTAAGATGTTATTTCGGGGGATCAGTTTCCCGAGACCCACGACCCCCCCGGTTAGTGTCTGTGGGGCATTAGGAAAATATTTGGGCTAAGGAAATTCAGGTATAACGACCTGTCGCCTAACCTATAGCGCGGTATAATGGGCGAATGTAAGTTCCTACACAATAGTTGCAGGTACCTACAAAAAATACATACGTTAGTTCCTACACGATAGAAAAAGGTACATATGTAAGTTCCTACATGATAGAAAACCAGGTACGTATGTTAATGCGTAAACGGCGGAAAAAAATTAAAAATGTATATACGCAATTAAATATGTAAATATGAATTTTCAAAAATATATATACGATGATTAAAAAATATAATAAAAATCGTATACCTAGCGTATTTTCACAAATAAATACAATATAATATTATGATTAAAAAATATAATGTATATTACAGGGCCTTGCACCCGAATTAACCCGAACCCCTAACACCCCTATAATACACCCTTAAAAAAATCAAACACCCGAAACCCATATAACCCGAATGATTCTGTTTTCAAAACACCCGTCTTAACCAAAACCCGTATAAATCATTCGAGTTAACCCGAAACCCGAATAATTTTGTTTATTACAACCTCTTCATGTAATATATCATTTTGTATGTTTTTCTTGAGATGAGTTCGATTCTTTAGTTAGTTGTTTAATAATAATAATCAATTGTAAACAATTTTACAATCAATCACAGGTAAATTCAATAATTATTTTCTTTAAAATATAATCCAATAAAATCTTTTTATACCTAATATGCATATAACAGTGGCGGATATATCCAAGTTCTGAGGGGGGGGGGGGTGAAATTTCAAATCCACATAGATAATGATGTTTAACCCCCATCGTTTTATTTTGAAATATTTAACTATAATCGGTACAAAAATATAAATAACAACACTTTTTTCAATATAAATATTTTTTTTAAATTTGAAAAATAAAATATTTACAATATAAAATTTTTATTTCGGTTTTTCATTTTTGCAAACATGTCAATGACATTATCAATGTTAATGTCTATGTCTCTATGCACATGCAACATAGCCAAACTACTGAGACGTTCATTTCCCATTTGGGAACGTAACCATCAAGATTTTCAAGAAGAAAAATGCGTTACGTATCGATAGGGAACAGTTACGTACCACCTCGTATCGAGTAAGTCTGAGTCCGTAAGTCTGTAAGTCTGAGTCCGATACGAGTCGGTACGTATCGCTTGTATATTTTACGTGTAACTTCTTGAACGCTCAAAATTGATCCGATACGTATCGATACGTATTATTTTCTTTCTTGAAAATCTTGATACTCTATGGGGCATCAGGCACTTGTCCCCCCCCCTCCCGATATCCGCCACTGGCATATAATATAATTTATTACTGTATTAGTAGGTATATAAAATAAATCCAAATATAGCCAATAGCAATAAAAAATATAAACATGGTCTCAACAAAACTGAATAAGGTATTGACAGCCGTGGCCAAAATATAAAATACTAGTAACTAATAAATAATAATACCTACTTAGTATTATTTACCACCAACTTCCCATTCGGTATTATTATCACTTTATAACTGTCTATACCTAAATTAGTAACGAATATCGTTATTCTTGACTATTTACCAGTTTTCCAAAAATCGCGAAATCATAATTTATATTTTATTTTATTTCTCTACGCTTCAACACCCCTATGACCTACATATATTTTAAACATTTTATTATATTCGTCAACTTCGCAATTGGTAAATTGCATGTTTGTAATTTGTATCACTCTATGACGCACCTCTCACGCATTTTTGATGCTGTTATTATTAATAATAGAGGGGGGGAGGTCATCAAAAGTTATGTTTTTTCCAGACTACTCAACACCCGTATTAACCAATATTAACCCGAATTATAGTGGTTTTGAAAACCCGAATGTTTGTCTAAACTTTTTATTCCGGTGTTTGAACACCCGAATACATCCAGTACCCGAAACCCGAAACCCGAATAAATGATTCGGGTGCTAAGCCTTGTTTTGTACAGACATAGATTATACCTCTGGGCAAAAGATTGGTTAATTTAAAAATGGTGAATTAGAGGTCCAACCTGTGGAGGGGATCAAATAACAGTGAATTAGAGATTTACGATGTAAATTGTTGTTTATTTTAGTACAGAATGTCTCAAGTTCGAATCACGATTTTGGTGGAACAATTTTTCGTATTGTTTTTACATTGTTTTTTTTTTTTATTTTATTTTAATCATCATAATATATTTATTTGTGAAAATTCGTATACACATATTTAATTGTGTGTATACGAATTTAATTTAGGAACTAACGTATGTAATTGTTTACCTGCTACTCTCGTGTATAGGAACTTACTATTCCTCAGCCTAATACCTAGACACTTAAATACCCAAATATACCACCAATGTTCGCAGTGATCACCTGGGCTCATATAAACTCCACCACAAGTAGGGACCTTTTTTTTTAAATTTTTTAGCATAAAAATCTGCCTGAAAAGAAACCAGGTAAGAATTGGGTTCATGTTAGCTCCACCAGTGAAGAAAATCAACTAATAGTATAAAATAAATATAATATTATTATTACAAAAAAATATCGTAATTTTTATAATAATAATCATCTTTATTCAATAACAGTTAGGTATGCGTATATTATGCCAAATAATATATTTTATAACTCAAAAATAAAAATAATAATATTATCCGAACAAACCATAATAATGGTATACAATTAATAATTATTATTGTACCTATTACGTCAAAAGCGATGATTGTGTTGATTTTACAATGATATATTATGTGAAATTTTAAAAATTATTTTATTTATAAATTTTTTTAATATGTTATGTTTGTAATCAGTATATTAGAGCAAAAAAAAAAATAAGTAGGTAAAATTGGAAGATATGTGTGCAAATATGCACACAAAACTAGGAAACAGGCATTAAAATCTATTAAAAAATACATGCAAAAATTATATGCACGAAAAACCCGCAAATAATAATTATATTACCTCTTGCAGTAAAAGTGCTTAGATATTCAACTTTAAGAGATAGGGATGTGAATCTACTTGGGACGTAAAGAAAATCAAAATTAAAAATTCAAGTATTTTTTAAAATAACCGGGAAAAACAAAATAATAAAACGATTTCTCATCATACGATTTTTTTTTTCTGTCGTAATTCAAAACGAATACCCAACCGAAATTACTTGACATTTTCACCAAATGTTAATATTATAATAATTTGCTTTACTCAGTTTTATAACTCAAAATATTTTGACTCTTTTTGAGCTTTTTATATTTAATTATTTATATTTATATGAAAATTTTGATTTATTTTTCTTGTTTTAATCATAACTGTCGGTAAAAAATGTTTTGCCATGTCAAAAAGCTTAAAAATTCGGGGTAAGTAGTGATGATTGGTAGCTAGCGAGCAAATTTAATCGCTCAGTGCAATTGGACAGGTCACAGACGCGCGACTTTGTTCGCCAACAACTAGTGAGTATAAGTTCGCTCAGTGTAATGGACGCTTAAACGGATGAAAACAAATCAAAATATTTAGACAATTTTATCGTGTATAGAAAATTCAAATATAAACAACCAGTGAAAATGTCATGTTTTAGAGTGACACCAAAAACCAAAATCGATTTTGTGGAAAACATTTCAAATTTATTAATTTAACTCGGGCCTGTGTAAAAACCGGCCGGTCGCAGGTAGACCGCACCCGACAGCGGCGGTACAACGCGTTTGCCGGTAGACCGCATGATATAATGACGGCCAATTATAACCTTGGAACTAGGTCCGACCAACAAAATATTCTGACTGCACCGTTGTACCTACTTGACTCGTTGAAATGTATAGATTTCCGGAAAAAAAATGTCCAAAAATCGTTTAACCGCATTGTCTATAACATGTAGATTCGTGGAACAATCTGCGTAGGCGTAAAATACACGAAAAATCCCCAACTTCAAAATGTTATAATGTCGGAACTAAGTCCAACCCACAAATTCTGATTGTACCATTATCGTGCATTGTTTCAATATAATATTTGCGCAATATCCAATTTGCAATACTGATTGGTGTTTATTACGAATAATATTAGTTATACAGCTACCACAGGGGACTTCGGTTTTTATTTGTCGTTTCTATAGAATAAACTATATTAGATTGCGTCAATAAATAATAAATACATAAATACGAATCGCCAATTAAAAAAGTCATTGTGGGGTGACACATCTCACCCTCTCACGCCCCCGTCATTACACATTTACACCGCCGGATGGAGGCGTGTCCCGATATTTGAAGCACACGATAACATAAAAATATCAAGCGACGGGGACGAGACGTGCTATCTGCGCAAACGTGACACGCGAACACTCGTCGCGTATTTATGCTGATAACCGCACTCTCCCTGGGAATCCAAGAGTGATAACCGGTGATACAAGCGTTAAATACGTAACGAGTGTACTCTCGCGCGCGCGCAGATGAAGCGTCTCCGCCAGCGACTAGTCGTCCAACTCCGTCGGCAGTCGTCGCTAGTGTACACGGTAGGTCGTAGTGCGTCATACCGTGTCACTGTGATCTAAGGTGTGGGTCGACTGGTGCGGGTAGTTTTTCCCGAGAATTTTCCGAGAGTTTTCCCGGCCGGCCAGTCAGCCCCCGTGAAAACCTTCTGTAAAAACTCGCATTGTAATCACGGAGGACGACCTTAACGCGGTCCGCGACGTTATTGATCGTCTCCGAACGGCGACGGACGTCGAACGAGTAACTACAACCATATCACATTTTGTATATTATATTATGTTTGTATTCGATACTTTGCACGACATTTCAGACGTTTGGATTGCTGCCGACTGGGCCGCGACTCTGCGAGGCACCTACCCTAATAGAAGTTCATGTCAGCTAGTCTGTGTCCGTCCGTCCGTCAACGGTTGCTGCTTACCGATGCGCAGTTACGATTGTTGGTACGTATTTATTTGCTGTCCGTATAGTCGGGCGCTGTACGTGAATTGTATATTGTGGAATTATAGTTTCGTTGCTTTAAACACGTTTAGAAACCGGGAATTCATCACGCTCGCGGAGTGAGCTTTCAGGACTTGTTGTATCGACGAGCCCGCCGATGGAATCTGGATTCGGGAACAAACGCTCACGCGAATGACAATGCAAATAGAACGTAAGAGTTTAATGTTTTGTATTAGTTATGCCCCCAACACCTTTCCTTCTAACGCCGTTAGAATCGTACGCTGCCGTACACCAACGTTTATACCGTTTAAGCTTTAAGAATATTATCTATACCGTCCGAATATATATAATTGTGTATCCTTGTCTTTGGTCGAGTCGTGACAGCCGTAGTAACGCATTCAACAGAAATGCAAATACCCATTTAGAAAACGCGCCCGTAGTTTGTGACTCATAAGGTATTTTTATAAACGTATTCCTTCACAAATGTAAGGAACAGTCTGTGGGACTACAGATTACAACGTTGAACTCAAGTAGGAATGATACTATATTATGATACATTTATAATATACTATATTATAGATAGTAGGCGATTACCTACCTTACTAACTTGATATCAACGTTACGAGCACCAGAGTAATCAATATATTGTTTATATACGCGCTTGTAGCCATAAATTGTTTTCACCTAACTATTTACACATAAATATGATACATACAATAATTGTGTAAATTCTAGGAGACTAGGACGACTCAAGGAGGAGCCAGAATTAAGTTTGTGATTAGAAAATATGAATCATATGCTGTTTTCATTGTAACAACTAACAAGATTCATGTTCATAGTTGCAGCTCGACAGAATATTGCATAATTAAAATGAATGTGTTAACAATACCTTAACAGTTCTAAGAAATAGGTAGTTCATTGTTAGTAATATTACAGCTAATGTAAGCAGTGGCGCAACCAGGATTCATTTTTCGGGGGGGGGGGGGGGGGGGGGTTGTAGATAGTAGATTTGGAAAAAAGAAATTATTTTTAAAGATATTTGTTGAGGAAAGGGGGTAAGATTAAGTTAGGTTTATGAGTAAAATATTTAAACTACAAATTAGACGGTTTAACTTATATTTATAAATAATGCACGTTGGGAAATAATTTAGGCTCATTGAATATTTAAATAATATACTTTATTCATAGTTCATAAATTAGAGTCTAATAATATAATAGTTTACAGTTTAAGATTAATTCGTCGTGTAGAGTGCTTTGCCATTTCATCTAGTACCAAATCTGGTTTAACTTCGATATTAAGTTTTAATTAATAATAATTATTATTACAATTTAAAACTTTTAACTTAATACGTTACAAAATTCAAAATTCTAATTTATATTGAAACATTAATCTTTTCATGCACACATATTGTGATACCACGAGTGATACCACAAAAAAAGTTTTATCAGTATTCAGTATTATACAATCGAATCGAATATCGAGAACCGTAGTTGCAAGGAAATTCATGTTATATCATTGTTATCTATAATAATACAAACAAATCACGGTTGTAGCATAGAATATTAAAATATCAAATATCAATCAGCTGTTTCGCGTGTGCAAGATCAACAATTTTTTTTCTACGATTATAAAAACATCAAAAAAATTTCGGGGGGGGGGGGGTCACAACCCCCAAACCCCCCCCTTAGTTGCGCCACTGAATGTAAGCATTATGTGTTGAATTAGTAGCAATCAAAATTATTATAAAATAATAACCAGAAACATGTTTAAATCAAATTTTGGATAATAGTGTAATAAATTAAATTCATGCAACCATATGAAGATATTGTTGGGATTTATCTGAAAACCTTATGAATTTGTAAATTTCAACAATATTTATGTTTATTATTGTTTTCAGTAACAGTATGTTTGTATTTTAAGAGGACGTAACACGGTTCTTGATGGTAAGAAAATTATCTGTGTTTGTACGTTGGTTTTTTTTTCGATAATTCAGTCTTAAGTGAGTTATGAGCATTTTTAATTTACGGTATATTATATACACATAACTTGCTAAAAAATTGAACTATCGTAAAAAAAACTAACATACAAACACAGTTAATATTCTTACCATCAAGTCACTCTAATTTTTAAACTAACAAAGCTACACGTGTTCTGCTGAGTGTGAATTTGCTATGTTGCGCACTTGTAAGATGGAGACAACAAATAGCAGTGTTACTTCCTCTTAATTGTTCAAAAGTCTAAAATTCTGTTATGTTTTCACAAATATTATTAGATAGCTGGCACGTAGCCAGGAGATGTGTTTTGGGTGTTAAAACGCCCAGGGGCCTCAAGTTGTATTAAAGTATTAAATTAAAACATCCCCTCCCCCCTTTAAAATATCCTAGATTCGCGTCTGCTAGTCAGGTTAAACAGTATAATGTCATTGTAGATTAAATGTATTAAATTAAAATATTTTACATTATAATATAGGTACATAGTATTCTTATATTAATTTTATGACAGATTAAATTAAACATAATTTATAATAATACTTAAGCTCTTAAAAAAATAAACAATTCATGATTCTGATAACATTTTATACTATGTTAGTACACATATTAAACACTTTTTAGTAATTTTTAACGAAAACAAAATTAAAAACAACAGGAATAATGGTACCTTGATTGGCTCGATTATTTGTTGAGTTTTTAAGAAACAATGTAGCACAGGCTAATTCATTTAAAATTATGTGTTTGTATAAAAAACTTATTTTATAATCACTCGTTTTTGTACTCCTTATAGTATAAAAATGTACGGGTAATACACCTAATAACAAACTCAACTCATTCACAAGATTTAATGCATCAATGCCTCTATGTTCTGGTAATATTATAATAGTATTTATATTGTAACTGTGTAGAACTAAAAACTAAATTTTTATACAAATTATTTACTATACCTTAATATGTGTTATGTCCTTATATTCAGACAATGAAAACAATTAATCTATGTAGTAGATTGTACTATGATTGTGCTTAGAGTATATTCAATTATTTGCCAATAATGTAGTAAAATTGTATATTATTACAAATGAGAACTTTGTTATAACTTATAAATTATAATTAAAGACCGGATTTATTTAAATTTTAAATTGTAAAATATGCAAAAAAACATGCATTAAAAAGTAAAAATATATAATAAAAAAAATGCAAAACATAGTAAAATTTCAATTTTTATTAAATTTTATATTTTATTTTAATTTTGCAGTGTTAATTATTTATTTATTTTATTAAATTTTTTATAAACAAAAAGTAAAATGTATAATATAGCACTAATATGCAGTATAAAACAGTAATTTGTTAAATTTAAATTTAATTTTTAATCATTCATAGATTGCAAACCAAGTAAATAACGTTTTAATAATATGACAAAGTTAATTCTTTGCAACGTAAAATATTTTTGTGTTCAGCGCCTTTTTGGACGTACGGTGTTTATGTGTATGCTTTTTTGTTAAAATATGCAGATCCTGCACTGACGTTGGAATATGCAAAAATATTCAGTATACAATTTTGATATTTAATTAATCAAGTAATGATTAATGGACAATCACTTATTGCGTGTATATGATGTTGAAAATAGCAAAATATACATTTTACGCAAAATCCTGTCTTTAATTATAATATTCATTGTAGTCACACATATAGGTTAGGGTTTCTGTAATATACACTTATTATTCCAAGCTGGTAGGTAATTATGCTAAAAAGATTTATTTTTATAATTGCATTAGCTATATTTTAGTAATTTACATGTTTTACACGTAGACTGCGTATGTCTTTTTGCTGATTTCACCCAGTGCTTATGATAAAAGTAAAAACAAAATAAATTTTAAAAAAAATAAAGAAACTGCTCATAACGACGTATGTAAACATCTTTAAAAACATGCGTTTAATCTGCGCTAAATAATTATAAAATAATATTCAGCCACGCGTAGGGAATTTTAATCCATTTATTTTAAATCTATATTAGAGGCCATTTGGCGTCAAACGCGTTGCTGAATGATACTTATGACGCCAATTGGCGTCAGTACGCAGTCAACGTTAACTTCACTTAGCTTATTAATATTAAAAAATACTTATTGTGCACTGTAATAGCATACAATTAAAATTTAACAAGTATAAAAAAACAAGTTAATGTAGATTGATTAAATCCTAATATTATGGATCTGAATTATTATAATTTATAACAGATGACTAAAAAATAAAAATTTAATTTTGTCCTTTTAATGATTTTTCTTAAATACCAATTTCCTTTAAATATTAGCAAAAAATCAAAAGAAACACTTAAATTTTTAATAAATTTGTATGCATTTTAGTGAATTAGATAAATAAGTATAGGTACTATTGATGGAGGTTGGTCTATTAAATTAATCTTTTTTTTTTTGCAATCAAATATAATATTGTTTATTAATAATATTATTATTTACAATTATTTAATATTTAATGTTTGTATTTAATTCTTTCTTTCTTATCGTTCCCAGGTTTTATATAGATGCTTTTTTATTTTCCTTTTATACTCCATTGATTGGCCTACTTGTATAGCCGCATTCTGTCGCATTTGCTAATTAAAACTAATAATAAATTTAATGTATATAATTAAAATACCATGTAATTACTAATTTGTTTTTGATCATTATATTATTATTTTATTTGCATTTCTAGCTATTATGAGTATTAAATTAATAAGGTAGTTAATAATCATTATATTTTTCTCTATATTACACCTATCCTACTAGCTTGATTAAAAATATGTACATAATATGTTAAACAAATGTTAACATCATTTTCCAATACCTAAATCAAATTAAAGTTTATACACTTGAAACAAATTATTTTATATTAGTATAACTGTATAAGTGTTTAATGTTGTTCACTGTATGGCAAGCGTTATTATTGGTTAATGGTGTTTATATCAAATTCAACATTTTATATTTCAGAACCGATTTTATTTATGATAATTTAATAATTAATTTTTGTTTATATTATTATTGTTATTAAAATTACAATAGTAAATTTTATTTTTAATAATAATTAAACATTTACAATATTTAAAAATGTATTTAGATAATTATTTATTTTCACAGGATAGAGATCCATGATATTTGCTGACATCAGCCGCACAACTGGTACACTTTTTGGTCTTGCACTTCATTTTACACTGATATCATTGGTAACTTTGCATGCCCATAAAACTGTTTTGTCATGTTGCTTCTATAAATTGTGTGTGCGTGTGTCGTGTGGGGAAGGAGAAATAATAATATTACTATTGTATGTAATAATAATATTATAATCCCATATTATCATAATATGTAATTATATTTCTTAAATTTTAAATTAATATAAATACTAAAAACAACAACTGCTCGGCACTCTAATTTATCATTGATTTCAGTTATGGTGGTTATGTACTATTGTCTATTGTATTAACTTTTGTAAAGTGTATTATAATTTAATTTGTTTGGTGTCTTACCATTTGTTTTTGAATATGAACAAATATGGAAATATATAAATGGGTGGTACGCCAAGACAGAGTTTCAAAAAAAAATGTAATTACTATAGGCTGCTTGAGATCCATAAAATATTTCAAATATGTTTAAAAAAAACTCATGAAATTTGGACCATTAATCAAGCAATAATAAATAACATATCATAACTTATAATATTATTGTTTAAATTATTTCTTCTCTTAAATTAATAAGAACTCATCTACACCTAACAATGGGAAATTAATGTCCAAGTTATTGCTAGTCATTGCAGTAGTTGAAATTTATATTTTATGTACCTACTTAAAATATATTTAGATGAGAAATAAATAGATATCAAAAGTCGATATATTTTCAGAAATGAAAAGAATAATATATCATGCACTACCTATTTGCTTAAAAATATTTTTTTTACTTTAATTAAAATATTCCTAAGCTTACAATTTTTTAACTTGTATCTTGATACAATATTTTTAATATGTCTTTATATTGGTAATTTGTAAATTATGTTGTTAGTTAATAAAAATAAAGGGTTTAATTGTAAAGATTAGACTAAAAATAGCGGGTAAGTGGGTGTCACTGCTATACAGTTGGTTGCAAGTAGGTCACTGTGATGTATGGTGTTAAATTTTAAGTCAATGATATATTACCGCTGTATGTGAAAAGCAATAAAATTCTGAGACAAGACAGTTTGTCAGCCTAGGATATTTTATATTATATTCATATTGTTATTATTAACTCATTAGCAATGTGTGTTGCCATATGGCAACATAGATTTTTAACAATCATTTTTGAGGTATAACATAACATACGTTTTCAACAAAATGTTGGTTAAAATTGTAAATGACATGTAAAATTCTCAATTTTTTCTAACTTGAATATAGTAACCATACCTAAATAGTAATATTTTTAGCCATGTTTATGCTTACGCTATTGTTTAATATAAAATAATGATAATTCATTGTATGGGCAAATAGCAAAATAATTTAATAATTACTTTAATATGACTAATATGAGGGAGATCAATCAATGTAGGTAGGTGAAAAAAAAATGTTAACAATTTATTATTAATGATCAATTATCAATTTGATAAAACTTAACATCACATAGTTTCAGTTTAGGATAACATTTTATACATTAAACTTGATCTGTTTTTAAGATACCTACTCTCCAACAAGACTAACTAGTATATCCATGCGCATGTGCAGTGGTGTCGGAAAAGAAATACTTCCCCCCTACTACATTAAAATTAAAGGGTATACAACCGTAAATAAATTAAATTTATATGTTTACGTATTTAAAATTGGTCTCATTTTCATCAATGTATAAATGTGCGTACCTAATAAATAATATTATTATTATCGATTTATTATTTATTATTATAACATAATACAAAATGAACATATTGAGTAACTTTTATTTATATATTGTTACGTTAGAATATAACTTAAAGTATAAACTATAAAGTAGATACATTTTTTTATATTTAATTAATTTATATTAATATATTGTTATATTAGTTGAATATTACTTCAGGTATAAAGTTATGTTTTGTTTCAATATATAAATGCATAAGTATAATGTATTTATATTTTTATTATACTATAATTATATCAATACATTTATATAATTCTTATAATATACTACCTATATCAACATTAAAATAATGAAATATTAAGAAAGGTTTTCTGTTATAAATCACAAATAAATATAAGTATAATAGTTGTTAGGTGTTGAACGTTTTACCCCTCTCGTGAAAAATAGTTCCTGCGCCACTGAGTATGTGTATTGGCCGTAGGGTGGTAGTCGGTATAATAATAATAAGTCAATAAGTAGATATCAAGAGCTAACAATATCAAAATTAACTCATTGCCAATGCACTAAGCTGACTACTGAGTGATATTAGATATAAAACTATAGAAAATATCATAATCGTATTAAAATATTAAGGCGGGTACAAAACTAAAATATTAAGACTGCATGACAGCCAATTTACCATAATATCACAAATTTATAATTTAAATTTAGAGCCCCTAAATTGAACGTCCCAGGTGAATTTCTCCGCCTTTCCGCCCTGGCCACGACCTATGTATTTTTAATATTTTTAAACTGATTTTGTATCAATGTTTGAAGAGCTTTTTATTTAATTTTTAAGCTATTTGACACAAAAAATAAAATCCTATTGACATTTATTGAAAAAAAAATTAAAAAATAGAAAACTTAGCTCAAAACAAGTCAAACATTTTTGAAAATATTATCTAGTACTTAGAAAATGACAAAATAAACATGTGGTGTAAATTTCAAGTATCTATGGTTATTCTTTTTTGAATTAAAACCTAATGAGAAAATAGTTCCATGAGAAATCTAGTGAACATCAAATGTTGCGAATAATTAAACTTCAAACGATCATAAAAATTTAATGTGACTTTCCGGGAGACATTTTTTTTTTTTATAAAGGTTTTGATAAAGGTTTTTTGATATGAGGAAACTCATTTATTAATTTTTAAAATCTTAGATGTAAAAAGGAAAGATATTCATAAAAATGTATGGTCATTTTTTTTTTAATTTCAACAAACAACTTACGAGGAACCTTGTATTTAAAAAAAAAACTTATAATAATCGAAAATTTCATAATATGCTTATATAGTTCAACAAGAGTGAAAATATTTTGAAAATTGTATGGTGTATAGAAATTGCTAATATTTATGAGGCCTCGCTGCCGCCGTCAAAAATGTTTTAAGGAGTAATGTTTAGGCAATTCATATGACATGTACATTTGGGCTATGACTATGTGTGCGTAGTAGGGTTCGGATTTAAAGGCAATATAATCAGTAAAAAAAGCATTCAAAATGTAAAAAAAAAGCATTTAATTTATATAAAAAAGCAATTACAAAAAAATGTTCAAAAAAATTAAATAGTTTGTATATTTAACTAGTGTGTATTAAAAAAAAATCACTATCATGTACTTAGATAAATTGTCTTCAGTAAAACGTTGTACAACATTAGTAATGTTACATTACTGGCATAAAATACATAATATATTGTATATAACTAGTAAAACATAAACTATAATACTTATATTTAAAACATAACTAGGTATCCACTATACGTCTATATACCTACCAATTTTATTATTTAATATTTAAATTTTAAGCTAATTATAGACGATACCCACATTAGGTATTTAATATTATAACTGCAGCCCTGCAGGCATATCAGTTAGGGGACAGTTATAAGACAACTTAGTACTTACTCTGAAATACTTGGAGAATGGGGGAATACCGGTCAGTGGGTAATACCGGTCGCCTTGTTATCCAATAATCCAGTGTATCTGAAATTATGTTGAAAATACAAAAATGTTAAGTGGACGCTACACGCCACATGTGTTGTCTCCGTCTTTCAAATGTACAACATAGCAAAAACTGTATTTTGCGGCAAAGAACCCCCAATTAATAATTTATATGGAAAAAATTTTTTAAGTTTGAAAAACACGGACAATAACTTATTATTTTTGAAACAGTAAGAACTTTTTGTCATATAAATGATATCAAAAAAATAAAAACGACGTTGCACAGCCAAAGTTCTCCTTTTTATGTTGTGAAAATCTCGTTTCTTAGTTATGATTGTAGCCTTCTCGGTTCTTTCTCGCAAAAAAAAACTGTTTTTGCTATGTTGTACATTTGTAAGACGAAGACAACACATGCGGGTGTAGCGCCCTCTTAAGAACGATAACAAAAGCTTATTCTTATTGAAATGATATTATCAAAAGACTTTTTACGTTCAATTTTGTGTACAATTAGTTTTTACATTTTAGAGATTATTTTTCTAAAAAAAAAAATTGTCTTCCGATCTCAATTAAGGTAAACATGTTTATTATATATTTCTACCTTGTAGATGTGCATATAAAACAGAATATGGATTATGCATTCAAATCATGTAATAGTATTATGGTTAATCAATGAAAAAATATTTTCAAATTATTTGTCAAAAGGGGAAATACCAGTCAGTATAGGTAATATAATATAATGTGTGTCGATAAACAATGATATAACTCAGTATTATCTATTGGTATTTGTTTTCAGTATCTAGGTATCTAATATCTATGAAGAAACTTTTATTTTAAACCATTGTTTTTTGAAATAATGATTTTTTAAAAATAATATATGCTTTCCCTATCTTTTCGCATGTGTTTTATATGTGTGACCGGTATTCCATCGGTATAGGGGCGTTTTTTAAAATAATATTACACTTAACTTTAAACAATTGAAACTTATAGGTATAATATGTAGTAGCCAACAACTTTATAGTTCTAATGTAAGCGATAGTAAAATATTTGGATTTTTATTACCGGAGATATACGTGCTCCCGCTTAGGTGTCTGCCATTCCACCATCTTCCTCTATAAACATACAAATTGTTATTATTTTTAGAAATTCTACATTTGCAAATTGCGATTTTCGATTCAATAGTAATTGACTATAATTGATTAGGTATATACTAAATAAGAAAAAAGTATTTAATCTACCTACTAATTTCTTTCAATACCTACCTACTCATAGCCTTACCTACTATATATGAATATATTTTCACTTTGCATTTATTATCATATTTCTTAAACAACTATCATAATTTCAGTTGATAACGTCAGAACATTTTGTTGGACGAGAGCAGATTATTAATTTATCAGCAACGAATACATTTTATTGAAATTAATTAATGATCAATGCATTGTCGGCTGTTAATTATTTTTAATGTGTTTTATGATGGGCGATATTTACCGATATCGCTAAATACTTTATCGAGTATTTGGTATGGCTATCGAACGATTGAGAACACTTAAAATTAACAAAGAACTTACCGCCGACCCAAAAAACACTCGAAAAAGAATACGATTGAGAACGAATTTACGTGCAACGTTGCCATAAAATAAATATTCTTGAAAAAAGTCATAAATTAATAATTATAGCCTTATACAAATATATGAATACAAAATGTAAAATAATATGTATCACTTATAAAAATATGTAATACCTATACAGAACGATTTTTTAAACACGGTCACATCCATTTATACTTTTAAATTTTAATACTTTTATTCAAATTCTGATTTTATAAGTATACCCGAAGACAAATATTTTCAAATTACTGATCATTTTGTACTACTCAAGGAATGTCCTGTATCAATACAAACTTAAATTGTTCAAATGAAAATCTCCCTTTTTTTATGTAAATTATTTTGCGGGTGATTCCCTTGAAATTTTCTCTTCTCGAAATTCTAATAAGTAGTTTCTGAGTTATTAAAATATTCATACTAAGGATAATAGTCCTTAAATACGGTTTTAGAAAAATATAAACTGTATGTAATATTATAATATGTAGGTAGTATTTGTTATACTTCAATCATTTTGACAACTTATTTATATTGATAGATTAGTAATTACTAACATTTTCAGATCATCTAAGCCCCCAAATCTACTTGACCTAGAGCATAAAAATATAAATTATTCTTAGTACCTTGACTCTAACTATCGTAGCTATTTTCATTACTGTTTCTGATGGAGTTTCAATTAAGATTTTAATAACAACATAATATATTTCAGGATTATTTCAATAGGTATCGACCAATTATGGTGCTCAAATTATCATTCGATTAAACGTTGGAAAAAAAATAAAATTTCAAGCGTTCTCGATAGTGTTACCAAAGATAATGCCGTTCTCAACCGTATTTTACCGTTTGGTATGGCCCAGTGTTTTTTTTTCATGATTTTTCCTGACTGCACAAACTTATTACCACTTTTGGATTGTAGTAGGGCGCATTTGTCTTTGCGGACCAATCCTACGGACTGTTAACTGTTGAACTGTGCCGGCTATACTATGGGTAGTATAATGTCTACTGTATGCTGTAGGTACCATCTAAATTTTTTACTCCCACGAGAATGCATTTATATACTCAGAAACGATACCTATGTAAAAAACATATAAATCCGGACTGGCCCGCGGTGATATACCAAATAAATAATTTTATATTACAGCACTATTTTTATTGTAAATAATAATTTTTTAATTTCGTTTGTAAATATAAGTAGTAATACTTACTAAGTAATATTTACTTGTAATATAGGTAATTTGTAATAATAATTGTTTATAAAAATAAAAACAATAAATTGACTAGGTGACTTTTTTTAAATTTTTGTGTTAAACTTTTACATCGAATAATAGTAGGTAGGTATAATTTTATAACATACAATAAATATCATCCTGAAATTATTTTTTGTAATGCACAAAGTAACAATTTTCACTGCACAATTTTACGTTTATAAAAGTACCCATGTATACCCCTATCTATAGATTAAAATATGTTCATAATGCGTACGATAATTGGACGAAATTACATGTTAAAAAACATAGAATAACTATTTTAGTTATTTTGTTGTGATTGTATAATATTATTCTTGGGTATACTTGTAACTTCTAAAGTATACTATTATATGTCTATGATAGTACCACGATTTGTTGTTGATGTATAACGCGTTATAAGTACCTAATGGATATTGTGATATGATTAATTTGGAATTTATTATAGATACCTATTATTGGTCAATTTTTTTTTAATACCATAGATAAGTATTATATATGTCTAATACCTAGACTGATATACCGTCTCCGCTCAGAATCGTTTTTCTTATACAGTGATATTATATCATTGATTTCAAATTTAATACTATCCATTATACAGTGACCCACTTGTAACCTACTGTACAGCAGAGCGACATCCACTTACCCACCTTTTTTTTACATTTATAAACGCTGCTCATGCTAATTGCACACTGCAGTCTTTTGCCTGCACGGATCAACAATATGAAAATTACATTTTCAAATTTCGATCGCTAGGTAACCAACTGTTGCTCAACGAGCGCACACCTGTAATGTTTCTATTAAAACTTGAACCACTAAGCAAGTAATAATAGATAACACATCATAACTTATAATATTATTGTTTAAATTATGTTTTCTCTTAAATTAATAAAAACTCATGTAAACCTAACAATGTGAAATTAATATCCAACTGATTAGTAGCTAGTCATTGCAGTAGTTGAAATTGATATTTTATGTACCTATTGTTTAAAATAGATTTATATGAGAAATAAATAGATATTAAAAGTGATATATTTTCAGAAATGAAAAGATTAATATATTATGCACTACCTTAAAAATATTTTTGTTCTTTTAATTAAAATGTTCGTTAGCTTACAAGTTTTTAATTTGTATCTTGATACAATATTTTTTTATAATATGTCTTTATATTGTAATTTTTAAATTACGTTGTTAGCTAATTCAAAAAAAGAGGTTTCAATTGTAAAGATTAGACAAAAAAAAAGCGGGTGGTGTCACTCTGCTATACAGTTGGTTACAAGTAGGTACACGCTGCCTATGCAAATTGCACATAGCATTTACTGGCTAAACCGATTGGCAAACGCCATTACATTTTCAAATGTCGATCGGGATGCTAAATTTAAAACATGTAGATTAATTATAAAATACTAGCCGAACCCGTGCACTTCGTTGTCCGTAAAAAATAGCAACTCTTAAAAAAAATTATGATTGTTCAACTTTTTTTGGGTGTAACTTGCTGCAGTAAGCGCAACTCAGCCACCCTGGTAGGCGATGTTCAATAATTTGATTTGTTGCATGCTTTTACCTGATCTGCCCGAATAACCAATAATAAATAAATACTAATTTCTAATGTAAACTGTAACCATGGCAATGGAAACTATTAATAAATAAAAATAAAATTTCCAATTTCCATTGTGAGCCTCAATATCCCTGTTTGAGCACCTCTTCAAAATGCGAATTTCAGAAAATCCTTTCTTATTGCACGGTAAAAATATGAGTAGAACCTCTATTCCAAATTTCAAATTCGTACGTTGCGTAGTTTTTGAGTTACAGCGATTAGTGACTAAGTGGTATTTGGATTTTATATGACGTATAGATTAATATATTTTATTTTGTTTAAAAAAAAAATTGAATATACGTTATAAACGTAAACGAGTTCTTAATTACAACAAACTTTCAATTGTAAGTTGGTATTTGGTAATGATCTGCTGTTCATTAGGTGTCTAGAGTCTTTAAATATATAATATAATATAATATTAAGTAAATATATTTTAGGGCAAGAGATGCTGTAGCATCCGAGCATCTCAGCCAGTTCGTGTCTCTGTAAACACACATATTATTTAATTATTATAATATACATGTTGTATATTGTACAACATTTAGTCTCCCCTATGACCTCCATAAACCCTCGTAGATACGCCACTGGCCTATTATACACGGACATATTTAGTGTTTAGTATTGAAAAATTAATGAACGAATGCATGTTGAAAATTAATAGTCTTAAATAATTTATTGATATACCTAATCAGTAATCATTAAACACTTTGATTTCATATAATGTCGTATACCTACTAACATCACAGTTTGAATCCTAATCATTAAAAATGTACTATGACTAGTTTACAGTGGCCATTTATTTATATTTGAATTTCTTAAAAAAATTGATAATATTTTTAACCATGCCTACTTATATGGTATATTATAAAAATATCTTAATCGGGTCTAAGCAGTCTTTTAAAGTATTTAAATATATTTTTTTTTATTCGAATACGTATTCTGAATAAAAAAAAAAGTTAAAAACAAATAGTGTTGTGTATTTTGTAGGAAAACAAATTTTTCTATTAATAATCGGGCTAGTTGTAAGTCATAAATAAGTCTGGGAATGTAATGTCCTATAAAGCTTTAAAAAACTTCCTTAAAATAATGCTTTAATGCCCTAAAAATTCTAAATAATGTACTAAAAAAATGCAGGTAAATTGTTATTATATTTTTAATAAATTGTAAAATATGAGTGATAAAAAAAGTGATTAAAATAATTTTTATATAGGATAAACCTCAGGACTTCTTAAGGCTAAACTTCAACTTGGATTTCTTTTAATCTGAAAAAAATAATTATTTCCTTCTATTATTCTAACTATTTTGATAGATTTGGATTATATATTTAATTAACAGTACACTCTGAACGGTTACACTGAATCACCAGAAATCGTTTAAGATTTTCGAATAAAAGTTTCTATCTTCTGTTATCCCCCAGTAAATTTGTGTAGATAGAGAAGCTCCTTTCAACGTCTAACGAATAGGATGAATATTTAAAACGCAAAACAAATTTTCTTATTCTCATTCAAAAGTACATGTTACGGATTGGTGACTAGGCGATCATCGTACAGCCACCTCTGGAAAAAAATTAAAAAGTGCATAGAAATCCCAGTCCTATATAATTTAGCCTATAACCAGCTTATAACTTATAAACAATAGTTATTCCCTTTGAATGGAATATGATTGACCCACTTTAATTTCCTTCTTAGTTCAAGAATTTAAATATTTTGATTATTTTTTTATATTATTTTCTTATAATAAAATATAGGGAGTTGAGATGAAATCAAACATTAATTAGATATCATAAATATATTTTCATAATCCACCATTTTCGTGAGAATTGCGGGTTTTGTCACCAGACCATTCAGGCCCCTACGGTTTGCTTATTGTCATACTACCAACAACCATAAAAAATAAAAGGATTTCTATTGATTAGATTATCATTTTTTTGTCAAATATCTGTAGATTTTTATACTGTTACTTTATTGGAATGAAATCACAGTACGAACTTTTCAAATTAAAATATCTAAAACGAATAAATAAGCTAAACAAAATGCATGTTAATTTCTTTTTGCATTATATGGTGACTTATTTGTACCTATTGGAATGTTTTTTTTATATTTTTAAAGGTATATGGGGGTTTGGGAGCCATAAGTTGCGCCACTGCCTGGAAGGTGGATTAATATTATTATTTTTTATTCGTTTCTATGGCGATAAACAAAGCGTTAAAAATTAAAATCCCGTTTTCGTGATTTTTCGGTGATTTTTCCCGTGGCATTAAATAACTATTGAGAAAATCGAAAATTACCTTTTTAAAGTACCATCTTGATTCAATTTGCTAAAAGATATTAAGGTACTATATGTTGAAATCAAAGCACTCTTTTTAGTAGAAATTTTGTTTACAGGATAAAAAAAAAATATAAATGAAAAAAAACACCATTGTAAAACCACTAGCTTTCTCGCTCCGCTCGGAATCTAAAAAAATTGTTACTTGTACTTTTAATATTTTTCATCTGCCGTATTCACAATATATTTTAGGAGCCATGTATTACATTTCAAGCTTTTGACCCAACGAATACAATTTTATTGACATTTACAGAAAAAAAAAATTAAAAAAATTGGGAAACTTAAAATGACAGACTAAAAAAAAAACACATATCATTGTAAAATCAATACATTCGACGCTCCTGTTAAAATTCAAAAAACTCATAGATATTAATTATTATAATTATTATAAAAAACTATAATATTATGAACTAAATCCTTTAACCGCGTTTATTGAATATTACTTATAGTTTGATTTTATTTTATTAACTCTTAAAATATATAATCATAAATGCTACAGTGAATTGATATTTTAAATACTACGGTTCCTGTGATTTTCCACCGCCGACACTCATGAACGAAAGGTATGTATTCCAAGCTAGTGACACTATTTGTACGGTTAAGACCCTGTAATGTTGTGGAATAATGGTGAAGTTTAATGCTTGTACGGCTGGCCAAATCTATAAAAAAAAAAATCGTTTATAAATAATATAATAAATTTATCTAATACAGAGTGATTCTTTAATCATTGAACACTCATTATTTTAATAAGTGTAAATGTTTTTAAAAATATTATTTTACACAGATTCAAGTCGTTTACAAAACAACGTATGTATTAGAAAAATTATATTTTAAAATATATTTCATCCTTGTAATTTTTTAAGTTTTACTTTTTTCAATGATAACATAGGGTTTTAATTTTTTTAATTCCAAAGCAGAATATTTGTAATTCGAAACATAAAAATCGAATTTAGGGCGAGTCATTTATGAGTTATAAGCAGGTTTGGGATTTTATAGCACTTAAAATTGCACAAATATGCGCTATAATATTTATAATATTACCTTAATTATCGCTAAATATGTGCTAAAAATATGCAATAAAAAAAGGAAATTTATAATTAATAATTTTTTAATCACTTACAAATTATTATAGGTAGTTACTTAAGATTTGAAATAATTTAGTCACTCTGATAAGAATCCAAATGAATTGACTATACAGCGCATTCAATGCTCGTTTGTTGATAATCGGCAATTAATAATCGCAGTAAAAATCGACAAAAAAACCCAACAAAATCAGCAGATGACAAAAATTAGAAGTTAGAACCAAATATAATAACTAATACGAAATTATCGTAATAATACGATTGACAAAAATCCAAAAATACGTTTACTAAAATATAATTTCACAAAATATGACTGATTTTGATTCAAAACAGGTAAAAATGCAAAAAAATCTCAAAAAGTCCAAAAAAAGCACTGAAAACTAAAAAATCGGAAAATATGCAAAAAAACAAAATAAAATTTTTAATTTGAGTTCTATGTATCACGAAACTCATTTTTAGCTTACTCTGCTATTTTTTAAGCATTTCATAAGAAATATGCAAATGCTATAAAATCCCAACCCTGGTTATAAGTATTTAAATTATTGATGAGCAGAGTGGAGTGGTACGGGTCGGTTACCCCGCGAAATGTTTGTCCAAGTATGAGCTAGTTAATGATTTTTTTTAACTCAGTTAAGTTAAAAGTTAATACACACTTTTTGTTAACTTTTTAAAAAAAAGGAAAATATGTTTATACAACACTAGCGTAGTAGCGTACTTAATTTTTTTCCAACCTAAAACTAAATTATAGACTATAGTGCTTATACTTTATGCAGTATTTCCATATATTATGTTATATTCGTATGATATAAATTTTTAACTTTAAACAATTTATGGTAAATATTTTTGACATGAAAACAAAATAGACTGAAATAGTGAAATACAACAAAATTAAAAACAAAATAAATTAATTTAACTTATACTTCTTAACATAAAAACTAATTCGATAATTTCACGTTAATTAAAAAAAAAATGTACTTAGTTAACAGTTAAGTTAGTGAAAAGCCAAAAGTAACTAGTTAAGTTGAAAAGTTAAAATTAAATTAACTTTTTAACTCGTTAATGCCCAGCTTTGTGTTTGTCCACTACTCCACTAATCTGAACTTTAAATACCTACATATAAGTTATAACTCATAAACTACTCGCTGATCGACCTACATTTTTATGTTTCGAAATATTTAGACAATTATTCTGCTTCGGAATATGAAATTAAAACTCTATGTTATCATTCAAAAAAGTAAAAAAAACTTAAAAAATTATAAGGATAAAACATATTTGAAAATATAATTTTTTAATAAAGACGTTGCTATGTAAACGACTATTGAAACTATGTGAAATAATATTTTCAAAAACATTTACACTTCTTGAAACAATGAGTGTTCGATGATACACGAATCACTCTGTATTAGGTAAATAAAAACTGTTTTGAAAATTTTTTTTATTGTTCTTTAAACCCGGCATCTATGGCCATTAGCTGTTCGTAGGGTTTTATTGCGGTGGTGGTAGGGTTTGAAACGGTGAGTTTTTTACAAGTGAGTGTTTGCGTTTGGCAGAACTTTTAAGTGGGTACCCGTAGGTATCTGCCATGTCCGGGCGGGGGATGATGACCTCTCTCTACGGACACCGTGACTGCCCGAAGAAAAATGCCACCCGCAGCCGGGAATAGGGGTCGAACCGGCGTCGGTGCGCGTCGCAACTGACGCCTAAATTGTACAATACATTGCACGCGCTTACCGTATAACTCGTGGACAAAACTTTCACATAGTTATCTTCAAGTTTCTTTTGTATCTGTGGCCATTCGTCGCCACTAAACACTCTGCTCATAGTCATTATAGATGCAGTAATAATTGGCGACGCAACCAATTGGTCGACTAATATTTTTTTGGTCACTATCGGTACCGTTATTTCGGTTCCCAATCTGTCCAATGTTCTATACCACATGGTAAGTGATGGTCCAAGCGCACAACCAATCGACGCGTAGCGCACCGTACGTAACCAGTCGATATCTTCCGGTTTACGCCTTTCAACCGCGCTCTGAGCAATTAAATCGCCGAGACCAAACATAATGCCTAAAATATAAAATTGCCATAGTATAATTCTGTGGCTTGGTGCAAAAAGGGACAATGTCACATTTTAACTAAATCGAGATTATTTGACCAATGTCATTAAAATTTGCTTAGGTATATTACTCGTGTTAAAAGGGCCAATGTCTCTTATGTTGTATGAACAAATTAGATTTGACATTGGCCTTTTTGACAATAATCGATAAAATAACAAACGATTGTCGACATTGGCCATTTCGAAATCAACTAAGAAAGTATATAAACGTAGAAGTTACTAACATTATGCTCAATTGAATATTATTATTAGGTTATTATAAAAAAGTCGAGTTCTTTAATTATTAAAAATCGTTTATTTTAAATTTTAGTTTTTGGCCAATGTCAAATCAAAGAAATGTTATTATTTTGTTTGGGGGGCCAATGTCAAACTAAAACGTCCATATTTATACTTAAAAACAAAATAGGAATCATACAATGAAATAAAAACAAATGTAATTAAGTAACAGAATTTTTAGATTTCCAATATAAAATTTAAGATTTTTATGTAAATTTTAAAATTAGCCAATTTATTATTTTAAATTCTTGAACATTGTTAAAATATGACATTGGCCCTTCTTGCACCAAGCCACAGAATTATATACGGTGTCTCTCCAAAAAGAACGCCGAATTCAACTGCTATGATTAAATTTTTTTTTTGTTAAAAAACACATAGTAAACATACCATTCTGTTCGGAAAAAATTAAACGTAAAACCTAATGTCGGATTTATGACTCCCCCCTCCCTACAACCATTACAGGTGATAATTAGAGCCCCGCGAGATTGACCGACAGTCAACACCCGATCGCAAATTGTGACAGTCGAGTTCGTCGAGTCCACCTTTGCCTGCAAGTTTCAAGATATTTTGGATTTTGCTCTGGTAAACTCGTGTATACCCATCATGAGAAAAAAATCACACGGTGTCAAGTCGTGAGATCGAGGTGGATAGGCCTATGGTCGGGGTTATATTTGACAAATCCTGTGATAGTTAAATCATATAGGTACCTACCGTTTTACTGTATATACCGTGTACACACCTGTTTGAATAAGATTGGTCCGTATTGGATATTTCTGATTGCAAAATCTGTAGGAATTAATTAATACTGCCATTTTTGGTTTTCGTCGTCGTTGGCTTTAATTCATATTCTACCATTACTTAATGTCGGTTTACTTCCGCGGTGTTAACGGCCTGGGTACAGATCAAAGTAATCCACGTATATTAAAAATTTAGGGCTCGAAACTCTATGCACTTAAAAGTACTAAATATGTTGTTATGCGCTTAAAAAAGTATAAATATGCACTTATTTTTTTTTTTAATACAACATTTTCATAAATATAAATATTTTACTAAACTAAACAAAATTGCCAGGTGTAAATAATAAATATTATATAGGTAAGATAAAACAAAATAAATGAATAGCTTGAAAACTGTTTTTCAAATAAAATTTATTTTGTTTTTAAATGTTCCCAATTAATTATATATCAGTAAAGCATAAATAAAAATTAGTAAGACTTGGAAGTTGAATCATGATACAATAATATCCAATGAAAACTCTCAAAATAAATAGGTGCCTAAATAAATTTTTTTATTGCAACGTTTTCAAATTTTACTGTACATTTATTATTATAATCATTAAATGTGTTTTAAAAATTGTAAAAAAGAAATATGCGGTTGAAATAAAAATATAATTCCAAGCACACTTAGCAATAAATTGAATAGCCCGATAAAAACCCGGTTGATTAAATTTGTTCATCTTACCTATATCTGAATAGCCAGCGCACACTGCAAAGCGTTCCGAATGATATTATTATGGTGGGCAAACACTAATTCGGTTATGAATTATTTCGTTTCAAAATATACTTTTGAAATATATTCTCAATTGTTCGTAATAATACAAACGTTGTGTTGATTTCGCTTAGCAGTCGTAATTGTTTATTAAATCGTGATTATATTGATAATATTAAATTATAAATAAACCGACATAAATCCTATTTCTTCTTCCTCCGTTCGTCGAATATATTATGACGATTATTATGCGGTTGAATTAGGGTAAGATAATTTATTATGTATTATATAAAAAATTAAATCCTATTCT
Source organism: Acyrthosiphon pisum (assembly GCF_005508785.2). Classification (NCBI taxonomy): domain Eukaryota; kingdom Metazoa; phylum Arthropoda; class Insecta; order Hemiptera; family Aphididae; genus Acyrthosiphon; species Acyrthosiphon pisum. The sequence goes on from NC_042493.1 coordinate 129,763,352, forward strand.
TACATGCGTATATAATATATTATATATAAAAAATATAGGACGGTAGTAAACTAGAGAGCGTAAATAATAAATTATAGGTATATGATTAAAAGGTTAAAAGATACATATTATTATATTTCACACACACTTTACTTTCATGTCACTAGTGGTGCGCCAGGGACAGCGGTTCTCGGTGGCCTGAAATTGGACTTGCCATTGGCCTGACGGATGGATAATGAAATTAATTTTTTTAAATAACTAGTATTTACTAATTATTTCTTTATACCAAAAAAACTATATTGTAAACAATACTACAAGGGGAAAATCCTAATTTAATAAGCTATATTATATAGTAGCCTACTATATACAATTTCTTTTTAATTTTGGCCACTTGGAAACAAAGTCATTACTACTCTTGACAATGCTGTCCATGAGACAAATCTGGCATAAATTGTACAATATTGAAATGGATACTTTTTAGTGAATCTTCTGGTAGAGGTTCATCAGTACAAAAATTATTTGGATCCAAATAATTGAAGTCAGCATATAAATGTTTGTGCTTTTCAAAACGTACTACAATACTTAGGATAACTGAGTCAAATATTATATTATGCACATTTACTGTATACGAATGCAATGGATCTTCGATTGGGTTATCAGTTGATTCATATGCAAATTGCTTCGATTTTTTTCTTGGTCGAAATGATCTTATATACTGTCATGGATTTGGATAGAGGTGTTTTCTACTGTTTATAATTTACTGTTTGCCCAAGTCAAAAAATTATCAGCAGCTTGCTTGATGCTGGTAAAATCACGATCAATTTTTTTCAAATCATTATGAGCTTGAAATACCATTTGGTGGGCAGAAACTAAATTTACACCATAACCTTGAAGGTATTTGGATAAGGGCGTGGTCTTATTAAAAATTCTTAAATATATTTGTTTTGTTAAAATTGTTCCATATTTACACAGTCCTTCCATAAAACCACTAGCCTTTAGTCGTGCTTTTGGTTTAATATTTATATTTTCACAAATGTCTTCTAATGAGGTTATTAATTCAACAAACAGTCAGTCTTGTAAAGTATTCGAATACAAATATTTACTTTTTGAAGTATTTATATGGTATTCTAAATACAATATTTTTAATGTATTTTATAAGTATTTAGAATACTTTTTAAAAGTATATTTAACAAAATTTAAATACTTGTATTAAAATACCATAATGTCCGTTTTATTAATTTTAATTTATTATTTTTCACAAAAAATTTACAACAACAAAAATAATATTGTTTTCGTTGAAAACTAATATTATGTTTTTGTAGGTAATAACAATATTTAAAATTTAAAAAATACCACATCAAATTTTATATGGTTTTTATATTGGAATTTTTTAAGAAAATTGAAAATCTAATAATTTTAAAATAGTTCCATATTAATAGTTAACCTACCACTCTTTGGTTTATTTGTTTCATTACAATTTAATTAATATTAGATGAAATATATCTGAATGCAGAATGAAATATGTGAACATGCATATATCTCTAAATAGTGAGACATGTTATGTAATTGTTAAAATCTATGATAAGTAGTAACATAATAGATACCTTTACTAGTGTACAATATACATATATATTATATAGCATAAAATTAAAAAAAAATACTAGTATTTGTATTCAAATACTTTGTAAGTATTCGTAAAATACATTTTTATAATAGTATTTTTAATACTTTTTTATTCGAATACTAGTATTAGTATCTTAATACTTTTTCAAAAGCGTTTTTTACAAGACTGCAAACAGTTATAAGCTTAAGCCGACCAAATAATAATATATTATTAGCTGGTGACTGATTTTTCTTAGAAATAATATTAATTTATTTTATAAATCTAAAATCAATAAGGAGCCCTTTAAAATGTTAATAGACATGTTGTATGTTTAAATACAGTTACTAAATAAATGGTAATCTTATTTAATATTTAAAATATTATGAACATTGAACTGTCTGGGGGCCCAAACTAGCCGGAGGCCTAGTCCGCAACCCGACCCTGGCTATATCAACTGCAATGATTATAAGCTTCTATTTATAATCAATGATTATACGTACAATACTACAATGTCATGTATAATTAACGTAAACGCAAAAGTATTTTTTTCATTATTAATTATAATAATTATTATAAACCAATAAAATAAAGTGTTTTCTAATTTGTATATAGTTTGATATTATAATATTGTTTGATAAATAACATTGAAAACATAAAATATGGTATTGAGACTGGGGGGGGGGCCCATAATTAGGTACGGACAGGGGCCCATCGGGAAAATCCCGATTTCCCTATAGGCCTATCCGCCCCTGATAGTAGGTACCTAGTTCTTTTGGAGTTTTGTGCTGTCGAATTGTGTGTTGACCGGTGAGCACTAGATGACTAAGTATTTAACAAAACGTGCTTATGCAGTTATCACTTATTAGTTATTACTAATAACTAATTATTAATAACCATAATAATTGCTTATATTTAAGATTCATATATTTTGGGATGCATTATTCTTATTGCGTACCTATATGCTTTGTCTGATCATCCGTGAGAATTTGACTACTTCGCGCACACGAGCGCGGGTCTCTCTCTACATTTTATTCATACTCAATTTTTTTTTACCCGCAAGACTTCAGGTCAAATTATCATTTTACTTTAAATAGTTTTAGATAGATGCATCTATCTAAAAACGCATGCGTTTGAAAAATAACAAATATTGTGCATTATTCAAATGTATTTTTTAACTTCTATAATTAAAATTTAAAAATCAGACTTTAATCCTACCTGCAAGATGCTGTATTCTTTTAAATAAATAAAAAAAAATATATATATATCTATATCACAATATATAGATAATAAACGTGTCTAGGCATTTGAAATATTTAGGGGGTACAGTGACATTAAATAGTTTATACTGATTTATGGACAAAGTTTTTTATGTTTGAAAAACACTAACAATAATGGTTTTTGAAACAGTAAGAACATTTTTTTTATATAAGTGATATAAAAAAAATAAAAACAACGTTGCACAGCCAACGTATGTGGTGAAAATCTCGTTTCTTAGTTATGACTGTAACTTCTCGGTTCTTTCCCGCGCAAAACAATTTTTTCTATGTTGTACATTTGTAAGACGGAAACAACAAATGCGGGTGTAGTCTTATTCTCTTAAGAGGACG
>NC_042493.1:129767261-129781380 GCF_005508785.2 Acyrthosiphon pisum
AAAAAATCGTAAAAAACCAACGAGAAGGCACGAAAAGTTAATGTTGTTACCTAAAAGTTTGATAATAGGTCAATTCACTCTAAAATCAAAAATTACAGCACCCTATTGAAACTAGCGAACGAAAATTTGCTATAACGTACGTGTATAAGACGGAGTCAACACATGCGGGTGCGACGTCCTCTAATGATAATTTAATCACAAACACTTCAACACTATCTTTTCAAAAGATATAAATAAATCACTAAAGCCTCAATTAATAAATTAACTTACCAAACAATACATATAATCACCACGGCCGCAGTTCTCGTGTTAAAAAAAATTGATTAACACAATACCATAATTGTGGTACTCTATATAGGTTACATATTCACATGTTAAAATAAAATCCAATACTGAGACTATTACATAAAATATATAATATAATATATTACAAGGCTGAGCGAGTTATAACTCGTCAAGTTAAGTTAATATAAAATAATAAAGTTAAATTAGATTAAAAGTTACTCGTATTTTTTTCGTTGACTCGTTAACTTTGAGAAAAGCAACTTAACTAGGTAGTGTAAAGTTAAAATTTGCTAATTTGTAAAAATAAAAAAAATTCCAGACACATAATAACATGGTGCATGAGATAGTTTTTCTTTAGGCTCAAGGAAATAACTGGGGAAATTTAAGAGGACGTGATACCCGCTTGTGTTGTTTCCGTCTTACAAGTGCATAACATAACATGAGTACTTTAAAATGCACAAACAATTTACAATTTTAAAATACTCATAGCTCGCTTTAAAATTAAAATATAATAAAAATCCCATGTGGTTGTCTAGATAATAGTCTTACCTTTAGATTTTATAAGAGGTCAATTCACTCTAATTTTTAAGCTAACCGAGCTACACGTGTTCTGCTTTGCGTATAATTTGCTATGTTACGCACTTGTAAGACGGAGACAACGCATGCGGGTATCACGTTCTCTTAAAATGATACACTAAAGTAAAAAATGTGCATTATTATTTTTTGGATGAAAATCAACTTAATTTAGATACTTTTGAAACAAAATTAACTTGAAGTTGACACGTTAATGTTGAAGAACAAGTAATTTATTAAGCTAAAAGTTAATTTGAAAAAAAGTAGCAAGTTGATTAACTTAATTAAAATTAACTTAACGTTTTAACTTAATTATAACTTTTAACACGTTAATGCTCAGTCTATATTAAATATTATCATAACTACTTTCATACTTTCTTACTACCTATACCTATTATGGGCTATGAATTATATGCACGCGAACAAAATAAACATAGTTAGTTAAATTAAATTAAAATTGTAATCATGATAAACATTTCGAAATTATACGAGTAGTGTTATTATATTTACTATTATAAAAATTATATTTTTTTGCCGAGTCTTAAAATTATTATCTAACAAGGAATTCTAACTATAGCAATAAAATTTAAGTGGTCATGACTTGCAAGTTTCTGAAAAGCGTGTCATAATGTAGACTAAAGAATATAACCGTTGATCGTCATACATTTATAGAGATGTGGAATTTACTGGTAAACTATTATAGTAAATTTACCGGTTAAATTTGGAAAAATTGCTAAAATTTGTAAAAAAAAATAATTGTAGGTGTAAGTTTTATCCAATTTTCTATCAAAGCTTACGTGTCCAATTCCTTATCTTCTCAAAACCGTTTTATGAGGTGTGTAGACGTAGGATGAATATTTTTTTTCATTTTTACGATCTTCCAGTGCCGCAACTACCCTCCTTGGCGAATTTTATTTCGACGCTTATTTTGTTGCATTTTATAGGTATAATTTTTATATAAGAATTATAATTTTATTGATTACATTCTTACGCCGTGGTATTCAAAATACTGCTATATTTTTTTTTTAATTATTGAGTCATTATATAGTTGAAGAATTGTAATTCTTCAATTATAAGAAATTAAAAATAAACAAAAAAAAAGCACAACGTTTTTTATTATATCGCACCCCGGCGACTATAATGACACAAGTCAAAAATGATATTTTGTCAGGAGAGAGTTTTTGAAAATGGCTTGTAACTTATAATGTAAATAAAAGAACAACCAATCGTTTAACAGTTTCAGAAATTGTATCAACTTTTTACACTTTTTTTTCAATTTATTATAACTACAATTTCAAAGACATAATTATTAAAAAAAAAAAAATTAGTTGTCAGTTAATATAATTTGTTTAAAAAATAAAATACGACTTAGGTCAAACAATTTTTAGATTACAGTATATTTTAGTTTATATAGATAAAATTCAATACTATTGAGGCACAATAAATTAAGAGAAGTAATTTCAAATCTAAAATAAAAATAGTAGGTATCTTATGGTTGAAATTGGAATTATGCCAATTTGTATAGCAAATTGTATATTGGTTTAATATATTCCATAACGACTATGTAAATACACGTAGTGTTATATAATACAATATATTACAATAAATCATTGTCATAAATATTAAAATTGTATCTACCTAGCTTTATAATATCGGAAAAATCTAAATTATTGGAAACACGATGCAGTCACTATTCAAGCCATCAAAATCGGGTACCTACTACCTAGGTACCTACTTTTTAATGAAAAAACTACAATTTACAAAAAAAAAGCAAACTAAAATTATATACTATTTCGATTAAAATTAAGATTTTGACTAAGATTAAAAATAAATAAAATAAGTCTGATTAAAATGTTCGTATAATTTACGTCTACCTATATAATGTATATGCAATCAATTAAATTTCAAAAATGATTTAATTCTACTTAACGACGTTTTTGTTCCCCGTGTGACTTCGTTGTATGGAAGTTTCACTGTATCATAATTTCAAATAACCGTAGGTACCGAAATATCGACTTAACGATAATATTTTCGGTAAACTAATATATTCATAGGAAAAAATTTAAATTGAAAAAATCAACATTATAGACTATAGCAGGGATGGCGAACCTATGTCACGCGTGTCAGGGAGTGACACGCGCGCATTAATTCAGTGACACGCCAATTAAAAATATAATTTCATAATTTTTACTTCACTTTCTAAAAAAATTATAGATAATTTGAAACTATCTTTAACTTATTATTGGAATATATCGTAAGATATTGTAATCTGTACTTTCCATTTCCTAAGCTCGTAAACGATTAGATTAGATTATCAATAAATTCGTTCAGATTTACCAATTAATAGCTTTTAAGTACAAACGTCGTCAACAGATAGTTTTGGATTAGCTTGGACTCACTTTAGACGACGACTAAAAAAAAAAAAAAGGTGTGCAAAGTTTCTGACACGCGAGGCAAATAAAAATCAAACCAAACATTTTGATTTGACACACAGTGTTATCGAAAGGTTCGCCATCCCTGGACTATAGCATAGGCGTACGAAAACTTTTTTCGCAGGGTATGCTGGTATTTTTAAACATTTCTAGCTCAATACAAAAAATAACCCCCCCAGAAACTCTTAATAGGTACAAATAACTCACCATATAATGCGAAAAGAAATTAACATGCATTTTATTTAGCTTATTTATTGGTTTAAATTTTTTAATTTGAAAAGTTTGTACTGTGATTTCATTCCAATAAAGTAATAGTATAAAAATCTACAGATATTTGATTATAATATAATAATGACAAAAAAATGATAATCTAATTAATCAAAATGCTTTTATTTTTATGGTTGTTGGTAGTATGAAAATAAGCAAACCGTAGGGGCCTGAATGGTCTGGTGAAAAAAGCCGCAATTCTCACGAAAATGGTGGATTATGAAAATATAATTATGATATCTAATTAATATTTGATTTCGTCTCAACTCCCTATATTTATATCATAAGAAAATAATATAAAAAAATAATCAAAATATTTAAATTCTTGAACTAAGATACTTTGAGCTATGTTAGTTCATGGTTCTAATTTATAATCAAAACATTACAACTAAAAACTATATGGTTATGATAACTCTGCAGGGGATGCCATGCTAAATATAGTAATCTTATTTAAGATTCTAAGTGGAGCGATGAATGTATTGATTTTACAATGATGTGTGTTTTATTTTTTATTTATTAACAGTATCTTGTTCGATGGGGAAATGCATCTAGTTGGTGGGTCAAAATTTAAAATTCCAAATAGTTTTCAAAAACGCCGGGAAAAACAACATAAAAATTAAGGAAATTTTTACGCAAAATATTATATAAAAAAAATTATTATTATAGTTAAATACATTGTTAATACAAAATATTTAAAATTATATTTGGTTATAATATTATACTAGAAAAATTAAATTATTGTTTACACAAATTGTATAGATATATTATCTCTGAAAATTCGTCAATATTACAACTTTGATTTGCAAATACTAAAAATCAATTTAAAATTATATGCAATTGATTTGCAGATTATTGACGTTGGTTTAAACGGATTGGAAAAGTGGGCGGTTGGTCCATGAAATTAGTCCTCCCGAACCTCTTCATTAATTTGCGACTTTGCACTTGATTTGAAAATCTGAAAATCAATTTTAAAACCAGTACTCACATAGGAATTCACGTTTCGCGACGAAAATAAACCACGACCAATTTTCTAAACGACGAACTTACCAAACGACCAATTTCAGATTACCAATTTCATACGACCTACTTACGTAAACTCGGACAGCTCAGACGCCTTTTCCTTGCTGTCCGCTTGTCTGGTGTTCGACGGCGCCGACGCAAAAACGTACATCTGTTTTCGTCTTCGTGTTTTTTCCATATCAACAATCAACGACAGCCCCTATTTTTCGAAAAAAGTTCATATTACCTATACACATTTTGTTTACTGTGATAATAAGATACAGTGACGAAGAGGACCAAGAAATTAAATTTAAATTGATATATTATGCAGTAAAATATAGGTAGATCATAACTTTTTATAAGTTTAAGAGAATTAAAACCATACTACAGAAACAACTAAAGGTATCCAACCTTCATAATAATTCAACAGCGTGATTAAAACTTCTTTTATCTTTCAACTGTGGGATACAGCACGGTTTTTTGTACGATGTAGCGAAATGGATGGGTTCAAATTCCAGGCATACCTACCAATTTTATATTATAGCGACACATTTTTAATTATTTGTCAGTAATTTTACTATTTTTACCTATTAATACATGTTTAATCGTTGTAATTATAACTAATAATATTATACTATTTAGTATACATATTATTATATACCTTGGCAATGTACATTATACATTTATATACCTACATCGACAACATTTTGAAAAAAATATAACAAAAGTCTCCTTCACGATAGTTGTAGGTTATTTATTTATACTGTCTACCCGGCGTGTTCACTATATTCACAATTCAAAGTAGGGAAGTAAAGATCAATGGTAAAATGTTACTGAAAACAATTTATTTTGGGTACCTATATCTAGAGCTGTTCGATTAATTTTTTTACCACTCGATTATTAATTTCACATTTTATCGATTATTTCGATTAATCGTAAATTAATAATCAAACCAAAATTTGATTTTATAACGACTAATAATTAATCGATCACCAATTTTTTCAATGACTGATTAACCAATTAATCGATTTTTTTTTAATGAAGATTAGTGTGTTGGTGTAAAGTAAACACAGACCCACTCAAAATGGAATAGAGTACAAAATTCCCAAAGTGCTAAAAATAGAAGTTCATTCGAACCGTCATAACAACGATTAATCATCTTGTTATTCGAAAAATTCGATTAATTGATTAATCGGAAATTCGATTACTTGATTAATCGAATTTAGTTTATTTGGCGATTAATCGAATTTTATGAAAACTGTAAAATAATCGAAGAAAAAAAATAATCGTCGTAATAATCGATTAATCGAAATAATCGAACAGCCCTACCTATATCATAAAAGTTTTTAATTTTTACAAATTCAAAAATGTTTAATTGTTGTGTATAGTATAATACTGTAATATACACTATACAGTACATATTGTGCAGTGGCGGCATCAGATTTTTTTGTGTGGGCGAGCCAAGCTGGGGCCACTGATTTAAAGCAAGGACCAGTAGCGTAATAAAATTTGCCTTACCTATCGGATGGTAACAACTTACAATTACAGGTTAATAATAAAAGAAAAAGCCATTATATCGAGTGTAATACCAGCTAATTTTTAAAACTTTAATAAGTCTCTACCTCTTCGGTATGTTACTGAGTAAAGCCATAATGTATCCACCAATTTGCAACACTTTAAGAAAATATAGCATAAATTTATGAACATTTTTAAAAACACAAAATTACAATGCCTTACAAATGTTTATACATTTTAAAATATTATTATGTAATTTTAAGCAAAAATACTTTTAAATCATACAGGGTAGGCCAGCCCGGGGGCCGAGAAGATTTTAAAGTAGGCCCACTCTGGCCCACCCCTGATGCTGCCACTGACTATTTATACTACATTACTACCTATGACCTATAAATTATAATCTATTTGTATAGTCTCATTTATTAGTACCTACACACTACTAAAATTCGTAGTGCAGACTTTCAATTTCGGATTACACACTTTGTGTCAGGGGTTCACTAAACAATAGGGGCTCATCAAAGTATAGTTTTGGTTGTGTAATTCGTATAAATTAAGACGGTATTAAATTAATCGTGCCTAATCAGTGCTTTCCATTTCCGACCCACAGGAACCGCTCGCCCGTTATTCAAAGTCAACGCTTTTCGGCATGGTGGTTAGTATGCAGCTGACCACTTTATTTCCCTGCCCTTTGGTGGAGCTATAACCAACTATAAAATACATTTAAATTGTTCTGTCAATTGTGGTTAGCGTCGCTGACCACCATAGGTGGTTAGTACATACAAAACATATGATTTAAATACCTAACTTAAAAAAACAGTTTTTCTTAAACAGAAAAAAATAATTTATGTGCCTATTATAACGATTTAACTTATTTGTACTTACTTACTCCGACAACTCCTATTTATGAATTTTATTATAACAACAAATTAATTTTTATTGTTAAATAAAAAAATTATAAAATGCATAAAAATAATCTTTCTAAATTAAATTACCAATATAGAAGTAAAATTAGAAGTAAATTTATAAAATTAATTATAATTAATTGAACACATATCCACTTCATTGCCAGGGAAAATATTTTGCCTTACTTGTAATTAGTTTTACTTAGAGAAGGACGAAGATAATATATAAAATCTTATTCTATTTTTAGCAAAAAGCCCCAATATGCGACGCCCACCGGCACAGCGATTGTCGTCCGTTAATCGTTACTTGTTAATCGTTATCACTAGAGACCGGATTTGTATGCACAAATAGTACTCAAAATATGCTTCTAAAAATGTAATATGCTATAAAATATGCGCTTAAAATTGAATCGAAAACATTTTATTTAAAATTATGTAAAAAATAAGTATTAATTAATTAAGTAATAAAAAAGTTTACAAAGGTTTTAAGAGTATTTCGTCTCTATCATCAATCTATAAAATATATTATAAGCCATGATCGGCTTTCATCGAACACTTGAACTCTATAATATGAAAAACGAATTTATCTATAATAATATAGATATATCGCATATGAGTATGTCATCTTATTTTCAGGAATCTTAGACTGGTCGTAATATTATCGATATTATGTGGGCGTGAACGTGAAAATACGATTGAAAACAAATATATGTGCAATAAATAATACTATGCACTATTAAACCACAGATATGCATTATAAATGTATTTATATAATAGGTAAAAACGTTGAAATATGCAAAATACAATTTGTGTTATTTTAATAAGAATTATCTAAATCGGAGACGATTCCCATCAGGTTTCAGAAAGCTTATTCCAATACGTAAATGCATTCGCATTTGCATATAAATCCGGTCCAAAGATATAGCTTATCTGCACCATTGATTAATGATCATACTTACGTCATTAACGACTATTTTTGTGTTTAGTTTATTGACAACTTCTAAGTAGTATTTATGTAGTAAAAACTACACGGCATGAAACGTCTTATACAGGATCATTACATACAATATTTTATAGTTCGATTACAAAAAAAAATAAAACGATATTTTAAATGAAAGTTTAAAAATGTAGGTACTTTTAGCGGGACTAAGAATTATGACAGGGAGGGGGGCTAAAATGAACGTTATAGGGGCTTAGCACTAAATAATAACTAAAAAAATTGATATTTTAAAATATTCTAAAAAATAAAATATTTCAGACTAATTCAAAATTTTGGATAACGTCGTCCAACTCTTCTCTCTGAATTTCCTAAATAAATAATGTCGTCACAATTATTTTTATTCAATTATTTCAGTTTTTAATAAGGATTATTTAACTCTGGCTGATTGATTACTAGAAATAGAACCGATTAAAGCTGGAAAATGTAGATTGTCTATTTCTTGTAATTTTTTTTTTTATATATATAATATAGGTTCTATAGGTCTTATTATTTCTTTAACATTATTAATTATTTAATAAACAACAGTTTTTTTTTACAACACAGTTTAACTTAAATTTAACTGAAATATTTTCGGCTACATTACGCGTTCTCACTTATTTTGTAAGTTTTAAGTAAATTATAAACGAGGAAACAATGTAAACGCTTACATTCGTGGATCTTTTATCCTGCCAAAGATAAAGAGAAATGTCGTTATCCCGTGTTCAAAGTTATGGTAAAGATTATTTCATAATATTATGTTATACACTTATACTGTTATAGCTGGGAAATTTGGAACACAATATCAATGTACCCACTTATTATATTCCTCAATATACAGTATTCTGCAACATGTTTGTATTCATTGATCATTTTTACTTCAAAATAATCAAAATATAATAGATTAAGTATTTTATATTTTGGGTGTGTACATTTTAAACTTGGGTGTGTACAAATCCCTTGTGCACCTCCCTAGTTTCGCCAATGAGCCCACCCCTAGTTACGCCTATGACGTAATGCATATTAATATAGTGCTTTGCCATAACCAATGCCACGAGTTGATCGCGGAACTCGGCAAGAACCAATGGCATCGCTCGTTATATCGTAAGTCGTCGTTGCCGTCGACCAAGTGCGTATAATAAAATAGGATTGCATATCGCCGCCGCCGCATTAATCCATGTAATAACGCCATGAGTTACAAGCTAACATCCAAAAATTAATAATTTTAATTATAAATCAAAAAAAATATTACAATATGCCTGACCGAAATAATATTATGAGAAAATAGAAATTTACCTACTTTGTCTTGTATAAAATCTTAAATCGTGATTTTTAATAATATAATAATAAAAAATAATAATAGTTAAGAATATATTATATTTTTTATAGTGTATCTTATTCATATTTTTCAAACTAAAGAAATACTAATAGGTATGCATCTATTCACACAACCAGATACACGACAAAAATCAGTTTTTCTAAACTTTTATAGGCTTAGTATTAAGTTTCATATATTTATTATAATAATCAAGTTAAAGCATGCACAACAAATTTAAAAAAGGTGGGTAAGTGGATGTCGCTCTGCTGTACAGTAGGAAACAAGTGGGTCACTGTATAATGGATAGAATTAAATTTGAATTCAATGATATAATATCACTGTATAAGAAAAACGATTCTGAGTGGAGACGGTATATCAGTCTATGTATTAGACATATATATACTTATCTATGGTATTAAAAAAAAATTGACCTATAATAGGTACCTATAATAAATTCCAAATTAATCATATTATAATATCTATTAAGTACTTATAACGCGTTATACATCAACAACAAACCGTGGTACTATCATAGATATATAATAGTATACTTTAGAAGTTTCAAGTACCCACAAGTAATATTCTACAATCACAACTAAAAAACTAAAATAGTTATTCCAGGTTTTTTAATATGTAATTTCGTCCAAATTTGAACTTAAAATGACTATAAAAATAAACTGTGCTAATGTATTTCTTAGAATTTTTGGTAACAGAGTTAAATATTTACGTGGAATCTTCTTTTAAATTTTCAATCCTTAGGTATAAAAGTTGAACAATTTATAATTTTTTAACTACGAAATAATTATTCAATTTTAAATTTGATAAATTTTGTCAAGATTTTAACTTCAAATGCTTATAAAAAAAAAAATGTGCCTATGTATTTGTAATATTTTTCAACTGCTATTGTAACAATGTATCAGGAGCCCTGTATTAATTTTTTACACTTTTTGGCCCAACAGATAAAACTTTATTGATATTTATAGAAAAAAAAATTGAAAACTGACCATGTCCGTAAACAGCTCAAAAAGAGTCAAATTATTTTCAAAATTTTATCGTATATATAAAATGCTAATATAAACATTCAGTGAAATTTTCAAGTTTCTACAGTCATTCGTTTTTTAATTACAACAAAATAAGAAAATCGTTACGTGAGAAATCGAGTGAATATCGAATGTTGTAAAAATATGAATTTCAAACGCTCATAAAAATTTAATTTGACTTCTTATAGACATTTTTTTTTGATAAAGGTAGATTATCCTATAAAGAATCTTGTATTACATTTTAAAATCTTAGTTTTAAAAAGAAAAATTTTTACGAATTATAAACTCAAAATAATTAGGTAATTTTCGTGATTTTTCCATATTTTGTCAATTTTTAAACATTAAATGCTAATAAAGTATTTTTACTCAACAAATAAAATTTTATTGACATTCATAGAAAAAAAAAACTAATTAAATTGGAAACTGAAATTGTCCGTAAACAGCTCAAAACAAATCAAAATATTTTGAAAATTTTATCATGTATAGAAAATGGAAATATAAACAACCAGTGAAAATTTTATGTATCTACAGTCATTCGTTTTAAAGTTACACCAAAAACCAAAATCGATTTTCTCGAAAACAGCTTTTGCGTAAAAATTCCCGTTTTCCTTAATTTTTCTTTTGTTTTTCAAGGCGCTTTTGATAATTATTGGAAAAATTTTACTTTTGACCCCCCAAAGTACCAACTAGATTCACTTTCCTATCAGAAAAGATACTGTTGAAGACAATCGAAGCACTTTTTTCTGTCCTAAATGGTGATGACAGACACAAAAATAAAAAATTAAAAAATAAAAAAATAATAAAAAACACACATCATTGTAAAATCAATACATTCATCGTTCCACTCAGAATCTAAAAAACTAATTAAATTGGAAACTGAAATTGTCCGTAAACAGCTCAAAACAAATCAAAATATTTTGAAAATTTTATCATGTATAGAAAATGGAAATATAAACAACCAGTGAAAATGTCATGTATCTACAGTCATTCGTTTTCAAGTTACACCAAAAACTAAATTCAATTTTATGAAAAATCGATTTTGCGCAAAAATTCCAGTTTTTCCTTAATTTTTCTTTTGTTTTTCACGGCGCTTTTGAAAACTATTGGAACAATTTTACTTTTGACCCCCCAAAGTACCAACTAGATTCACTTTCCTATCAGAAAAGGTACTGTTGAAGAAAATCCAAGCACTTTTACTGTCCTAAAAGGAGTATGATTTAAAGTAGATTGTTTTTTTTTGTGTGTGTGTTTAAAAATTGAAATGACTAAAAATCAAGTTGAAATATTATTAAAATCAAAATAATATGTAAGTTAAATACAAGTGTGTGCAATTGAAATGATGTGCCATATTTAGATTGATATAAAATTCTCTATAGATTTTATAAACTTATTGTTTTTATCTTAATCTTAACAAATATGAATACAATTTTATATTTTATATCATACTCGATCAAACACTACATTACTTACTTTTATTATGTGGATAAAAAAGTAATCCGCCCCAACGCATAACGTCCTATATAATATGTATTTTATAAAACGAGTACCTATCGGTTAGAAAACAATGCATAGTGCATCGAAATGTCACCGTCAATTACGTAATATAAAATATCGAAAAATAAATATTTTTAAATTTAAAAACAAAAACGTCATAGTTGATCGCGGAACTTGACAAGAACGATGAGCGTCGCCCGTCATCTCGTGACGTGATTATGACGTGTTCGTTTATTACGGTGGACATTTTGAGGAATTATCACAGGGCGACATTAAAAAAAAAATTTCCCGCAACATGGGTATTATGAGCTTATAAAAAATATTTCAGTATTAATTATATTAGTTAATAAATAATAATTTATAATTTATAATAATAGTTATTATATTGATTATTCATAGAAATTCACAGAATATTAATAATATTACGCCAATACCATCGATTATAAATACTACTATTTTTACTAGTATTACTACCATTATAACATTGCATATTATATGCAAGTATATTATATTTCATTTAGGATTATTGTATTTTGTAATATATTATCATTATTGAAAAGAAGTACCGTATTTAGTATAAGTCCAAGTGTAAAATATTAGATTTTAAATTAATTTATACTTGTGTACCGAAACTCGAAAGCGATGAAAGTCGTCCTGTCGTCGTAGTATCGTATGACGTATTAGGTAGGTACCTTGAGTCTTGACGGCCGCGGCTCGAACGTTTAAACTGTTTAAAGGTTCAAAGTGAAATAATTATTTAGCTAATATCTCGTAGGAACAAGGACTAAAATCAAATCAAAAACAGTCGATTTGTAGATATTTTCCAGGACGACTGACGACCAGATGAAACTTGTCGCATTCTTGCATTATATGTACATAGGTACCTATTATTCTATGGATACCTACGGGCTGCGGTGAACGGTCACATAATGGGTGTTTCATTCTCAATAATTATTTGTCGAACGAAATGATATATGTACGTCATAAATAAATAACAAAATTGAACACGATAATTATAATATTCAATAAATAAAATTGTATGATAATTTCAAACATCGACATTTTTACAAAAATCGTTGTCGCCCGGTAATTACCTAAATATTTTAACGTCTACTAGGCGACAAAAAGTTTTCTTTGCAGGGCTTCATTTCATATTAGTTTAAAATATATCCACTGGTTTAATAATAAATTATACGATCGCATATCGCCGCCGACATTCGTAATGGCCGTCAACAGCTGCCTGGTGTCTATTCTCGAAAACTACGAAAGAACAACGAACGAGCAAAAAGCATACACGTACTCCGCCATTTTCACGAAATGTTTCTCGGAACTTGTCGAACGAAACCATGGCTTAAAATATATAAAAGGTTATCGCAACAGTACCCCCCCCCCCCCCACTATATAATTTTTTCACGTTAAGGAATATTAAAATGGCAGCGTAAGGGGAGGTATTTGGATTTTATATGTATAGATTAAGATTATGTAAACAATTTTTACAAATAAATTAATAATTTATTAACCACGACTGGAAATTGACAAATTGCCCGTTTGCGTCGTTTCTAAGTATTTTTTTTATGAAATCAACACAATGCGGGTACGCACACCTATCAAGCCCGGATTAAAGATTAATAAATTGGACCCAGGGACACCATACACTTGGTGGGCCCCTTTCAAATATAACTTCAAAAAATTGTATCCCTACATTTTTACAACTGTATAAAATTGTACAATTTTGTACTGTATTACCACATAGAATCGCCAATCATAGATAATAAAGACCATCATTTATACGTACGATGTATAGTTCACAACTCCCATTTTATAAACTTCATCGTAGAATATCAATTTTATAATTATTATAATTATTATAATTTTTCGTTATGTAAAATTAACAACATTTTTATTTTATAAATTATTACCTACTAAAATTATTTCATTTTTTTGAAAACTATTTTGAACGCATTACAAAATATGTATATTGGGGATAAAAATGGGCCCCCAAAATCAGTGGGCCCAGGGACCATGCCCTTCCTGGACCCCCCACCCTTAATCCGGGCTTGATACCTATCATAGAGAACTATAAACTATTTATAGTTAATAGTGTTGATACATATTATTTCTATTTATCACAATAACTGTAGTACCTACGTGTGCACATTAATATCCTCGTCCATCGAGTCTCGACTGTGTTTACACATTAACGTGTGTTAAATGTTAATATTGTAATCATTCGAATAAGATCCATGTATAGCCGTACCTATATACATATAAGTACCTACAAGTAAATAAGTTTTATTATTAAGAGGACGCCACACCCG